>NW_006160107.1:2935313-2939297 GCF_000334495.1 Tupaia belangeri chinensis | reverse complement strand
AAAAAAAAAAAAAAAAAAAAAGAAAAGAAAAAAAGAAATGGTGAAAGGTTATCCCAATGTCCCGTCACTTCTAGTGAAAGATGAAGGATCTTCAAGAAGTTCATGGAAAAAGCCTATCAGGAAAAATTATACATGGAGTTTAAAAGCCTTTTGCACCAATATAAATTCACACTTTAATTCCATTTTTTAAAAATCCTTTGAAGCTCTCATGTGTGATGCTTCCACCAAATCTCATGGTCATAGCCCATCCCAACCTCCTTCGGTGGGAGGTAGACTCCTAGTTGGAGGCTAGGCTGTCCTGTGTGAATTATGTACCTGCCTGGATTATGCATTGCATCTTTTTGGTGGTGATTATGACTGAGATCATGCAGGCAGGAGAAGTAAATTCATATCTGAAAAAGGTATCTCTCTCTATGAAAGTAAATTCCTACTCTTTCCAGGACAAAAAGCTCTTAACGTGATCAGTTCTACCGAGTGGGCAGTGGGTCTGCTCAGTAAGTAGTGCTATACTGAAGGCTCAGTTTTTCTCTGTCACTACCATGCCAAGACAATAGCTAGATTAGCTGCTGTAAGTGGGAGAAGCTGCTTTCAGTCCTTTACGTGATTCCTTCCATCCAGTCACCCATCTCTGTGCTCCTCAGGCCCAGGCAATGGCAAAGCTGGCTAATGTGAACTGCTCACAGTGCAGACACCATGGCGGTTCTTCCTGTGTCAGTACTGTGTTATACTCAGAGGTGTGCCTGCTTCCATACGCCCAACCGCAGCCAAACTGCTTGTCTCTGCTATCCCAGTATTTGATCTAGTCTTTTATCCTCTACACACATGTGTGTGTATTTTTTTTTCATATTTCAAACCATATATTAGAGTTCTTCATAGAAACAAAATCAATAGGATACATAGCTATATCTATCTATTCATAGATATTCAGCTATTTAATCTATGTGTAGATACATGGGTGTATGAATAGAAATAGATTTATTATAAATAACTGACTCATAAGATTCTGGAGTCTGGGGATTTGTACATCTGCCCTCTGTAAACAGGGTCACCAGAGGAGCTGAGAGCATAGTTCTAGTCCAAACCTGAGGTGGGAGAACTGGTGTAACCAGTGGAGCAGGTCTCAATCCTAATCCTAAAACCCAAGAATCAGGAGCACCAGAGCCACAGAGCAGAGCAGGATAGATGTCCCAGGACCAACAGAAAAACTTGCCTTTTTCCACCTTCTCTTCTATTCCAGCCCTAAACAAATGGGACAATAACCGACACGTTGGTGAGGTCAGGTCTTGTTCACGCAGAGTACTGATTGCAATGCTAATCTCTGGGGACCAGCAGCTGGCATAATGGCTATGTTGCTGGACTCCCATGTAGTTGACCGCAGTTCGAGTCCAAGACCCGGTGGCTTAAACTCACGCTGGGCACGTGTGCGTGCGTGCCCAAGATCCCAGAAGGAGAATAGAGGAGAAGGGATTGCAGCTTGGCCATCCCCCTGGGGAGTGATTTCTTACTTTCTGTCTCTCTGTCTCTCTCTCTTTCTGACGAGCACACGTGCCATATTGCAAAAACCTCTCAAAAAGAAAGAAAGAAAGAAAGAAAGAAAGAAAGAAAGAAAGAAAGAAGAAAGAAAGAAGAAAGAAAGAAAGAAAGAAAGAAAGAAAGAAAGAAAGAAAGAAAGAAAGAAAGAAAGAATTTCAAGGACTAGCATTTCAAGAAATACACTTTGAGAAACGTACAGCAGTGTTGAGATTTTGTCCCCCAAAAGCCACTTAACAATGCCTGGAAACATATTCGGTTATCACAGCTAGAAATCAGCAGCTGTTACTAGCACACAGTTAAAACATCGTACAGTGCTCAGGACAGCCCTTCACAATGAGTTATCCAGCCCCACGTGTCAATAGTGACACAGTAGAATGGCTCCATCAGAGAGTGACACACACACCTACTCCACTCAGACCCTCAGAAATGAGAGAGGATGAGAAGGCCAGAAAGAAGAAACAAGAGATAAAGGAAAAAAGAAGAAAGAAAAAAAGATAAGACATGAGAGAGAAAAATAGACAATAATAAAGGCACAGGTAAGGAAGAGACCAAGATAAAAGAGAGAAGATAAAGAAGCCAGATATGTAATAGCCAGAACTTGAAAGAACCAAATTGTCCTTCAATAGGTGTATGGGCAAATACACTGTGGTAAATCCAGACAACAGAATATTATTCAGCTTTAAAAAAAGAGCAGTCAAGCCAAGGAAATAAATGGAGAAAACCTAACTGCATATTCAAGTAAAATAAGCCAATCTGAAAAAGCTACATTAAAGGGGACTTCAAAAAGTTCTTAGGATAAAATTAAATACAAGTTTATTCTGGTGCAAAAAATTTTTAAATTCATGTATAATTTTTTTTCATAACACTCTCCCCAAACTTTTTGAAGACCTCTCATGCTGTATGATTCGAATTATCTGACATTCTGGAAAAGGCAGCAAACTATGGAGATAATGAACGTATCCATGTTTGCCAGAGGTCAGCGGATGGAAGGAATGAGTAAGTGAAGCATAGAGGATTTATGAAAGTATTTTGGAAGACATTACAGTGGAGGATACATGTCATTCTACATTTATCCAAACCTATAGAATGTAAACAGCCGACAGTGAACCCTGATGTAAACTGTGTACTTCGGATGATAACAGCCTGTCAGTGTAGGTTTATGGATTGTAACAAACCTACCACTCCAGTAGGAGATGTTGATCATGTGTGGGGTCAGGAGAGTATGAGAACCACTTTCTGGTCATTTTTGCTGTGAACCTAAAATTGCTAGAAAGAAAGAAAGAAAGAAAGAAAGAAGAAAGAAAGAAGAAAAGAAGAAAGAAAGAAAGAAAGAAAGAAAGAAAGAAAGAAAGAAAGAAAGAAAGAAAGAAAGAAAGAAAGAGAAAGAAAGAAAGAAAGAAAGAAAGAAAGAAAGAAAGGCTAATCCCTCCTGGAAGCATCCCACCTATCTAGGCATCCCCTAGCCCAATCAAACTGACACATAAAATTTACTCTCACAAGCCACTTCTCTTTGCACTGCTGTTGGCACCTCTCACTAGGAAGGTTTTTCTCTCCACTGTCTTTCAGGATCACCCCTGAATACAGTTGTACTGCAGCCAACATTCATTTCGGTTTATTTCAAGGAACTCGTCTGACTCATCCATAAATGAAGTTCGGGCTTTTCCCTCCTCTTGTATACAGGTGCAAGTCAGGTGGGGCGCACCGGTGACAGGTGATATAATGATCTGCTCGTGCGCTCTTATCCCGCATGAGCTCAATCCTGCATGTGTCGTTTCTGTCCCACAGTGGACTGATGTCAGCCCCTTCCAATTTCATGACGTAGTTTGTTAACCTGATGACAGTCGCAGTATAATCAGTTCCAAATGCATGGTTCAAAATTCCATCTCCATCAGAGCCCAGTAAAGCAAAGAACTCTCTCTTTAAAGTGCATATAATTACTTGCTTTGAATGCTATACTTTTCCTCCAAAACCCCAGGGCATGCACTGTGATTCTGCCATGAGCTCCACACTGCATATTTCCCCTCCAGTAACACTTCTCACCCCATAGCACTAGCTAGATCTCTTAGACTAAATGGCAGGGCAGCTTGGAAATGCTGCAGCGTGAAATGTTCCTGCTCCAGGCCCCATACGAACCAGAAGCCTTTCGTATCACCTGCTCAGTAAGCCTCCGGAATCCAGAGACAAAAGCTAGACCTACTGAAGGCTTAAGTCGTTGTGCCAGTGGGTGCAAGGTCTATGCCAACTTGCTTTAGACTTTAGAGATCAGAACCAAACACATTCTTGTCCACGGGACTCTATATCTCACTGATGTGGCCATTCTCTGAATTTTCACAGGCTATATCTTTTATCTTTTGGATTGCATATATAGCTTATCAAGCTTCCAGCCACCTAGTGACCTCTTTCTCCTTCTGCCCATCAGCATGATGCCATCCATGTAATGGATCGGAAGGA
>NW_006160107.1:2906536-2935088 GCF_000334495.1 Tupaia belangeri chinensis | reverse complement strand
TGGGATAGCCATTATCCATGCTCTTCTGACCATGTTAGACTACACCAGGAGGAGGGCCAGAGAGCTAGCATAGCCCTGAGATCAAATTCTCGGTAATAATTGCCATTTGTTTCACACAAACATAAAGATTTTGACAATCTTCTAATTGGAAAAGGAGCATATATCAAATCGGTAGTGGCATAGCACATAGCCAAAGTATTATTAATCACCTCAAGAGATAATGCCACAGCTGAGATTGAAGCCGTGACAAGGGCCTACTATTTGGTGAGACTGTAGAGGTCTACAGTCATTCTCCAGAATCTGTCCGACTGAGTGGATCAGATGGGCTAATTAAACAGAGATAGGCTAGGGACCACTGCACTGCATGGTTGAAACCCTGAGTCATGTCATAAACCTCTGTCATCTGCTGTGGGCATTCATAATATTTTCTATTTGCTATCTTCTCTGGGAAAGTTAGTCTTAAAAGTGTTTATTTGGCTTTGCTCATAATGATAGCTGTTCCTCCACAGACCAGGGATACAATGGTTAATGTCACTGCCAAATATGTTGATTGAAAGCATGTACCTGAGACTGGAGAAACGACTGCTGAATGGCTCCATGGACATCGTAGGTCCGCTGCACACAAGATCCTCATTTATTATCTGGTCCCTGTGTGCTTCCGCTCCCACAGAGGGATCACGGTGATAATCGGGTCTGTAGGTATCAATGCCACCACAGAACCTGAGTCCCATCCTTCTGAAAAGGGCTGTGTCTAGGCCCCTTCCTCTGTGCACATTCCCCAGAGTAAATGGTTATAGATTACTTTGAGAAAAACAGGGGAGATCATTAGAGAATTCCTTCCATCAAGTTGCAAAGTTCTTCTCCCTCACTTAGATAGAATTTGCCTCAGTCTGGATACTGGAGAAGACATCGAGGCTTTTCACGGATGCACCCCTCTGCACTGTCACCTCCGCATTTGTGCCTTTGTTGTTACATTCATTAAGCAGGACCTCAGACACCATTCCACTTGGGACACTGTTGTATAGTAGCCATTTACAACTCCCAGCTGGTCAAGCCTTCTTGGTTGCCCTTCATGTCTTACCAGTCATTAAATTAGTTTTGGCCTCCTGGCTTCTAGGAGTTAAGTGCTGCCATCTGGCCATTTGTACTTCCATCTGGCTGTGCGTCCGCATTAACCCCATGAATAGCAACAAGCCCGGCTCTGTGACTGCAGCTTCCACCGTCAGCCTTGGAATACAGAAAACCATCATCGAACTGCTTAGTGATGCTCGTGCCCTTCACACCCACACAGTACTGGTATCTTTGGTGAGTGGTGTGTTCTCCGAGCCTCTTATGCGACATCATTTTCTGATGGATCGTCTGGCCTTACCGAAGGTCCTCCTCCCAGCAGGACCATCCATCTCTGCCCCTCTATTTCTTACTATACTATCTTGCAGGGAGAGAATTTTTACTTCGCTGAGGAACTAATGCGTATTACAGACCTCTATAAAACAACCCAGTGGTAAATTTTCTGCATCCCCTAAGATTCTTACTATAAAAACTGAGTCCTATGGGAATGGCTCCAAACCAACAATTCTTGTTCATGTAGACTTAACAACCCTGCCCCTTAAACACCATCAAACACCATCAAACTCTCACATTAGTACTTGGTTCTGGCAGCTGTTGGCAGACACCCCCTTATCAGGCCCAGCAGATCCCTAATCAAGTTATGTTAGGTTTTAACCCTGATTATCAGCCTCAGAACCAGGAGAGGAGGTTGGAGCAGTTCCTGAGGGGAATACTTATTGCCTTGTCCAGAAGAGACTACTGCTGCTTCTTCCAAGATGGCAGAAATGCTGGCTATTGCTATAGAAAAGTGGACCACCTGTGTGAGCCCAAAGGGTCAAGAGGAGCTTAAAATGTACACCCTTAGACAAGTCATCCAGATTCTCCACTTTCAGAACCCGACTTCTTGTCAGAGCCCTGAACTCCCACAATCCTGCCCCAGCCAAGCTTTCTATGTTGTTAGAGCTCTGCGACTCACAACTAGGGTGCGGCCTGAAGCCCAGCAATGTTTGTGCTTTCACTTCAGGAGGTCAGGGCCTATTTATAAGCTACCCATAGGCTTTTGTACTTGGAATTAGCCATTGACTTCTTGCTAACAGCACTTAGCCTCTCATCCTCCCACCAGGCATCAGTATAACTTAGCTTAGTAGTCAATCAACTGTGCTGTCTTTGTAGGAAGCGTCTCCTTCGTGATTTTCTAATGCAACATCGTACTTGCCACAGCATTGTCCTCCACTGGGACATCACCACAGGGAAATCCCCATCACTCAGCCACAGCATCTACCCATGCCCCACATACCAACCAGGACGACATCCCCTTCACTGACAGCTGGTAGGCGAGCCAGCCCTACACCCCAACTGTCTATTACCTCAGACCTCTTGGTACCACACGCATTAATCCCTGTGAACGTAAGTGACCTGGTAGCTGGGGAAGACTGGGCCATAAGACCACGACATAAAGTCTCCCAGGTAAAACAAACAGGAGGGAACTTTGCATGAAAGAGACCTAGACCATCTCGCACTCCAAGAAAGTCTGGCAAGGCCAGTTGAGAGCTCTTAAGCCAGAGGCAGCTGTTAGAAGACTCCCCTCCAAGAAAGTCTGGCAAGGCCAGTTGAGAGGTCTTAAGCCAAAGACAGCTGTTAGAAGACTCCTGTGTCTCTCATGAATGTGCATGTCTTTGTACCCTGCCACTCTCAACACATGTATGGAAGGATCCTGTGGTAATACGCCCTGGACCTCAACATGGAGATGGATTTCAGAGTGTATCTCTGAGGTCTGGGCTGCCCTGCACAGAGGATCTTGCACGCAGCAAGCCCCTCTGCGTTTCTTAAGGCTCTCTTTTGTCTTGAAGTTATTTGTGATTTTTATCCCTGGACTTGTATTTCACAAGCAGAGTTCAACGGGATAATAGAGCATGTGCACAATCAAAAGAAACCAGCAATATGTGTGCCTGCCACTCCTGCTGCTCCACATCGAGGACCTGGATACTCAACGATGTGCTGGCAGACCTCCAAAGTACAGGACAAAGCCAGGACAAGGTAGATTTGTTATGTCTCCGGGATGACCAAGGACACTGCCTGGGGCCAAGAGGCCACTCACCAGAACTTGCTCCAGACACACATTCTGAGAAATGGGAATGGCTGAGGGGCCGTATCGTAACTTCTACTACCATTCTACATTAATCAATCACTCATGCTGAAAATAATGACACAGAAGGAACGGGAAATAAAGGACAGCCCAGAGTTCCTGTTTTCTCCGCCATTCCTTACAAGAAACTGAAGACAGAGAGCATTGGCAGAACGTGTGTGTATCAAGAAGTGAAATAAAAGTCTTGAGGGGCCAGCATTTGATGAGGTGGTTGGGGTGTTGGACTCAAGCATGGCTGACCACAGTTCAAGTGCCGGACCTGGTGGCTTGTTTTCTCACTTTCTCTCTCTCTCTCTCTCTCTGTCTGTCTCTCTTAGATGACTATAACAAGTTAAAATGGTAATAACGATAATAATAAGTATTTTCTTAAAAATAAATAAATAAACTCTTGAATTACTTTTGTGCAGTTTCTATTTTTTCTGTTAAGAACAATATATAGATTGGTATGTACAAGCTATAAAATATGAATTGTGTTCTTCAGCGATTCTGTATGTAGTTTCAATGTCTTACAGTTGCATTTAAAACTGACTTTGCACAGCATAAAGATGAATGATAGAATTCAAACTAGTAATTTAATGTTTTAATTTTTCTTTACTTAGTGCAACATTAAATATCCAATGTCTAAACAATACCATCGAAATTCAAGAATGAGTGTAGAAGGAAAAAAAAATGGCCATTATTTAATATCTTTATTGACACTTTTTTCCTGCTTTTTGAACAATGGGACCCACGTTTTCGTTTTGAGATGGTCCCTGCAAATTACACAGCTGGTCCTGCCTGGGGCCCTTGCTGAGTTACACTCCCTGTAATTGAAGGACCGTCAAGGGCAGTGTCATCGCCATCATGTGGGTTTGGGGGTACAAAAAATCCAGGATACCACCCGAAATACCTGAATCTTGATTATTTAGCTACCAACCCACACACCCTCTCAGTGTAGATGTCCTATACCTCTTCGTTCTCTGTCAAGGCTGTTACAACTCTGGTTCTACATCCAGACCAAAACAACGGCACATGATGGTGACTACGTGTGTCAATGTGTGTCACTCATGCCGGGGAAGGCGGGCCACTCTCTCCCTGAATCAGAGTGTGGCTCGTCTGCTCAAGGAATTCTTGTTTATTTTTTCTTAGAGTCAGCGTTAAGACTTTGAGCTCTGTAGTCAAACTGCCTAGGTTTCAGTTCTGACGGTATATGTTAATGTACACACTGCTAAATCGCTGAAGAGTTTAATTTTTATCTATAAAATGGGCTAACATCAAGTAATTAGTGATTTGGGGGAAACAACATTTATTAAAGTGACAGACACATATTTGTTATCTAGTGTTACATGTTGTTATCATTCCACCCTAAGGCTGTTTAGGCTCAAATTACCCAAAATGTGAGATCTGTTTCCCCAACTTTAAATCTATAGAAATTCACCTCTTTTTATTATTTATGTATTATTATGTATACATTCAATCGTTATGCATCATTTAGTTTGTAAAGTAATTTTACCCAACATGATATACACCCACACAGCAGGCGAGTTGAGAATACTATACACAATGTCATGAACAGGCAACAAAACATATCTGGGTCCCACAACTGTCTTACTTCTCCATTTTGTCCCAAATTTCCCGTCCGGCGCTCCTCTACCACTCTCCTTCCACTTTGTCCTCAGTGTCCATAACAATTTTCAATGCTTTTATGTCCTGCAGTCTTTCCGTCTCTGCCATAGTGTAGAGGGTCAGTCTATGTTAAGTGGAGACATCTAATGCTCTGTTTCATAGCCTGACTTGCTTCACTCAGCAATAAATCTTCCACGTTTGTTCAGTTTCTATCAAATGCCAGGGTCTTGCTGTTTTGTATGGCTGAATAGTATTCCATGGAGTATATGTGCCACACTTTTTCAATGCATTCTTCTTTTGTGGACATTTGGGTTGGTTCCATGTTCTAGCAATCTTGAATAATGCTGCAATAAATATAGTTGGGCAAGCACTTTTCAGACTGAGCATTCACCTGTACTTTAGGTAGATACCCAGGAGTGGAATTGCTGAATCAGATGGTAATTCTATTTGAAGGTCTTGGAGGTACCTCCATACTGTTCTCCACAGTGGCTGGACCAATTTACAACCCCACCAACAATGTAGGAAAGTCCCCCTTTTACTACATCCCCTCCAGCACTTATCATTTTTTTGTTTTATAATCTTCATCATTCTGACTGAGGTTAGATGTTACCTCAGTGTGGTTTTTATCTGCATCTGCATTATGATGAAGGATACTGAACATTTTTTTCATATGCTTTTTAGCTGTTCATATGTCCTCCTTAGAGAGTTGTTTACTCAGTTCATTTTCTCTACTTTTAATTGGGTTAATCATTTTCTTCTAGGTAAGCCACTTGAGTTCCCTGTGCATTCTGGTTATCAGTCCCTTATCTGAGCCACACTTAACAAAAATTCTCTCCCATTCCAAGGGTTGTTGATTCACATTAATTACTGTGTCCTTTGCTGTGCAGAAACTTCTCGATCTGATGTAATCCCACCTGTCTATTTTGGAAATTATTGCCTGTGCTTTGGGGGTCTTGCTTAAGAACTCTTTGCCTACTCCAATGTCTCCCAGAGTTTCTCCAGTGATTTCCACCAGTAGTATTTTTTTTTTTTCTGGAGAGGTTTTTGCTATAGGGCGTGTGCACTTGCCAGACAGAGAGAGAGAGAGAGAGAGAGACAGAGAGACAGAAAGTGAGAAATCACGCTGCAATCCTTTTTCCTTTGTTCTCCTCTCAGGATCTTGGGCATGCACATACATGCGCCCGGCATGAGTTTAAGCTGCCGGGTCGAGGACACAAACCGCAGTCGACTACATGGAAGTCCAGTGACATAGCCATTATGCTAACTGCTGGTCCCCTCCACCAGTAGTTTCATAGTTTGCAGTCTTAGGCCTAGATCTTTGATACACTTTGAGTTGATTTTTGTTAATGGTGACAGATAGGGGTTCAGGTTCATCTTTCTGTAGGTGGATACCCAGTTTTTACAGCACCATTTGCTAAAGAGGTTTTAATTTTCCCACTGTGTTAACTAGTATCCTTGTCAAAGATCAGTTGACTGTATGTTTTGGGGTTTATTTCTGGGGTCTCTATTCCATTAGTCTTCATGTTTGTTTTTATGCCAAAACCATGCTGTTTTGATTATCACAGCTTTGTAATATAATTTGGGGTCAAGAAGAGAGATGCCACCCACTCCACTCTTCTTGTGCAGGGTGGCTTTGGCAATACATGCTCTTTCATGATTCCAGATAAATCCTATGATTGTCTTTTCTAGATCTGTGAAGAATGTCTCTTATAATTTTATAGCGATTGTATTAAATATGCAGACTAATTTGAGTAGTATTGCAATTTTGATTATAGTAATTCTCCCAATCCAGGATCATGAGATGTTCTCCCACATTTTTTGTCTTTTTGATTTTTTTATATTTTGATAGTTTTCCTTAGAAAGTTCCTTAGCTTCCTTGGTCAGTTTTATTCCTAGGTATCTTATACTTCTTGTGGCTATGGTAAATGGGATTACTTTCCTTAGTTCTGTCTCTGTCTGCTTGTTGTTTGTACATAAAAATTCTATAGATTTTTGTAGGTTAATTTTGTATCCTGCCACCTTACTGTATGTATTTATTACTTTGGGAAGTTTTTTCATGGATACTATTGGGTCTTCTATGTATACAATCACGTTATCTGCAAACAGAGATAATTTCAGCTCTTCTTTTTCTTTTGGAATGCCTTTTATTTCATTCTCTTGTCTGATCACATTGGCTAGGATTTCCAGTACTGTACTGAATAGGAGTGGAGAGAGTGGGCAGCCTTATCTTATACCAGCTGATAGTGGAAAAGCTTTTAGATTTTCCTCATTCAGTATAATGTTAGCTATAGGTTTTTCATAGACAGCTTTTATTTCGCTGAGAAACAATTCTTCTATGCCAATTTCACTGAGAGTCTTAATTATGAAAACATGTTGTATTTTGTCAAATGCTTCTTCTGCATTGATTGAAATGACCATATGGCTTTTATCTTTCTTCCGGTTAATAAGGGTATTAAATTTATGGTTTTGCATATGTTCAACCACCCTTGCAACCCTGGAATAAAGCCTACCTGGTCATGATGAATAATCTTTTTTATGTGCTATTGAATACGGTTAACAAATATCTTACTGAGAATTTTTGCATCTCTATTCATCAGAGATATAGGTCTATAATTTTCCTTTTTGTTCATATCCTTATCCGTTTTAAGAATGAGGGTGATGGAGGCTTCATAGAAGGAATTTGGGAGGGTTCCTTCCTTTTGGATCTCTATAAGGACTTGACAGACATCTATAGAATTTTCTACCCAAAACACAAAATAT
The DNA here is from genome assembly GCF_000334495.1 of Tupaia belangeri chinensis. Lineage (NCBI taxonomy): Eukaryota > Metazoa > Chordata > Mammalia > Scandentia > Tupaiidae > Tupaia > Tupaia belangeri. Next base: position 2,927,530 of record NW_006160107.1, on the reverse strand, counting down.
ACATTTTTCTCAGCTCCACATGGTACTTTCTCAAAAATTGACCATATGATAGGGTACAGCCTTTATACATTCAAAGGTATAGCAACTATATACAGCATCTTCTCTGACCATGATGTACTTAAACTTGATATTAATCTCAGGGAAAACCCTAGAAAATACACAAACACATGGAAAGTAAATAACTTACTTCTGAATGACTTCATAACTACTGAAGAGATTAAGATTGAAATCAAAAGATTCATGGAAACAAATCATAATGGAAACACAAGTTTCCATAATCTATGGGATACTGCAAAAGCAGTCGTAAGAGGGAAGTTCATAGCAATTAGTGCCCACAAGAAAAAGACAGAAAGGTGGCACAAGGGCAACCTAACATCATGCCTCAGGGAATTGGAATTATGGCAACAGAAGAATTCAAAAAATTCTAGGAGAAAAGAAATAATGAGGAATCAAGCTGAAATAGATGAAATAAAAAATAAATTAACTATACAGAAAATAAACTAAAATAAAAGCTGGTTCTTTGAAAAGATAAATAAGATTGACACACCATTAACTAGACTGATAAAGAAGATGAGAGAAAAGAACAAGATAAATAAAATTCACAATGAGCCAGGCAACATTACAACACATCTTTATGTTTTAAGGCCATCTTTTTTGTGCAAATACCAAATGATGCATTATAACCCTCAGATCATCGCTTGCTCAATTCTGCCTTTGCTTAACACATATTTCTAAAAGTAGCTAATTCCCTGTGAGTAAATTTAAAAACATGTAACTACTGCATGTCATCATATGCACAAACTGTGTATGACCTTTCTGTTATAAAGAAATAAAAAACCTGTCTCGTTTTGTAAACTTAACACATTATTCTATACATGGGTGTTTTTCTTTCATCAAGGAAATATTACTTAATGACTATAGTAACATAATTGTTAAGTTATGAAAATGTTCTCTTATTAAATATAATGTGTGCAATTATTTTGTTTCATTACATGACAGATTTCAATAGTAGAGGCATTACAGATTTTTCAAAGTATAATGTGCCCATAGCTTAACAGGAAGAAACTAATTATCACCTTTTTTCTAGCTGGAACTGGGAGTTTTAAAATATAAACTATCAGAGCTTATTTTTCCTTTCTAATTTCTCAAAGGTTAAATTAAAAGGCCAGACTGCTTGCCAGTTGCTGAACTATGGAGTCTGAACGGAGCAAAGTAAAACACCAGAGTATTTGCTTCAGCCTCCTGGATTTCACCACGGTCTGGATGACAGAGTGTTAGGGAATTCTGTGAGATGCACCCTTCACTCACATGAGTATTTCTCTTCTTCACAAGTGTCTAAATTTCATTAAAATGCAGGATCCCCTTACAGTTCCTAAACATTTTGTAGTCTAGTACCTTTGATGTTTCTTCCTCACTTCAGTGTTTTTCCCAACTAAAGTTGATCTGAGCTGAAATCCTATCACAGAACAAAATCATCGTCTTTGGCAACGTGGTCAGGGTTGGAGGGTGTTGCTGAGGGTTCTACTGCGTCTGTTACTCTGAATCAGCAATTTGGACCCACGGAGGCTGTGTGATAAGCTTGCCTCTGACTTAAATCCTTTTGAGAGTGTCGAGGTCAGTTCTGGTAGTAATGGACCTCAGGAAAAGATTCCTCCTTGTTATCTGGAAAGGTTATACTTGTCATTGAAAATTGAGATTCTCCTAATTACAGATCAGGTTCCATTAAAGTCCATGCTCCACCACCCGTGAGGAGCTCCCCTCTCCATGTAAGGCCTGTTAGGCCCAGCCCTGTTGTCTTCAGCAGAGAAAAAAAATGGTCCCATCTTGCCTTTGCCCAAACTCAGGAATAGGTATTTATCAGAGAGACATGAAACTCAGAAGGAAAGAAATCCTGGCTTCAGACCCACCTGTCTGACTTCCGGACATCCATCGAAGCATCATCCCCAATATTTTCGTTGTTTGAGCAGTTACGACATGGCATTTGCGATCCGTCTTTAGCCTGTGGCTCTGCTCCAGCTTCCATCCAGCTTCTGATCCTGGATTTTACCTCCAGTGATTTCTGCTTTTGATTTCCCTTCCTTGGTATTTTAAGGGAACTTTGCTCACATTCACCTTTCTGGTATTTTCTACGCCCATCCATGTCTTTACTGGTAACGTTCCCAAAAACCTTTACTTCCAGTGCCCACTTTCCTGATAACCATTTCCCATTCCTTCTAATATCAGATTGCACAAGCCCACAGAGAACGCCAGAAATGCAATTTCTCATCAATCACCTCCTCTTGCTACTTGTTTATACATAGTCTCTTTCTGTCTGGCTTCCAGGCTGTTTGTCACCATCTTTACTTCAGGTCGCTATTTTCTTGCTTAGAATGTTCTGCTCCAGCATGTTATGTACTGTTTTAATCAAAATAGAGTTCAAAAGTCCTCTTGCTAAGGAGGTCTTCTCTGCCATCTTATCCAAAGATGTGTTCTACAAATATCCTCTATCTCATTGCATTGTCTACAGAGAACTTACACTCAGTCAGCTTTTAAAAATACAGTATTTACTGTCTGTTTCTTCCATTGGAACAGAAGCTTTATGAAGAAATGTTCATTTTATTCATTGTCATATCCCCAGTGCTAAACCTTCCATATAATAAATATGATATGGATATATTTAATTTTTTTTTTATTTTTAAGTTTTCTTTTTTCAGGTTTTTGCCAGAAGGTGCATGCCCACTGGAGAGAGACAGAGATGGTGAAAAGGAAAGTGAAAAATTAACCCTCCCCCCCAAGGACAATGACCATACCGCAATCCCTTCTCCTCCTGGGATTTTGGGCACACATACACAAGCACCCGGCGTGACTTACACGCTGCTAGGTCTGGCACTGAAAACGTGGTTGGCCATGTAGTCCAGCACCTTAACCACCATGCCCCCTGCTGGCCCCTGAATATATTCTAAATGAATAAATGAGTAAGTAAATAAATAAAAGGATGAAAAAGTTAATGAGTGAGAGATGTGTTAATAATGAGGCAGTAACTCATCTAGCCCTGAAAAGTCAGACCCCTTCAATAATCTCTTTCCACTTACCTTTTCCACATCTTACCCCCAACCACAGGCGTATGCATGTGAGACTCCCCGTTAATATCTGTAAGGTGTGGCCTAAACGGTCTTATTTCTTCATGCTGTTCAAGAGCACACGGGGACAAGGGGAAGTAGTATTAGAGTTTATTAGCTGTGCTAATTAATGTGTAATTTTAAATTACGATTCTTTAATAAATTAAGGTGAAGGTCTTAGGAATTATTAAAGATTTTTAGAAAGAAAACATCTCCAGTAGCTTCTCCAATAGCCAATGCCCTAACTCCAATCAATTTTATCGGGTGCAGATGGAGGGAAGGATATATATGCATACGCCCAAAAGATACAATAGAGGATTTATATTTAGCTACTGTCTTGGTTTACTCAGGCCGGTACAACAAAACACCATAAACTGGGTGGCTTAGAAGCAGCAGACTCTTCTTCATAGTCAAGGCAGATGAGGTGTCTGGTGAGGGCTGCTTTCTCGCTGCATTCTCGCAGTGGGAGGGGGGTGCAAGGTCGCTGGCTTCTTTTACAGGGTAGAAGGGAATTCGTTCCTTCTGTGTGAGCTCCACCCTTGTGACCTAACAGCTCCCCCGAACCCCGCCCCCGAATGCTATGGCATTAGAGATTAGGATTTCAGTGCCTGATTTGGGGTGGGGCATAAGCATTGGAACCCAGCTGTGACGGTGGTCAGAACACCACGAGATGAGGAGGGCAATGGGTCAAGCACTGAAGTGAGGCTCGCAGAGGCAGTGCGCCAGCTGGTCACGGGCGATGTCAGTAAACACCGCAGCACGCAGTATAAGATCTCTCCTTCGTGTATAAAAGCGAGTCATCCTTCCTTATCTTTTCATTTTTCTTGAGTGCCTAAAAAGCTCTAAAACGTGGAGGAAGCAATTTTCTACCAATTAGTTGCATTGTTGCCATTTTCTTATGACTTTTAAAAAAATCTATAAATTGTCCAAATAGCAGTGGGAGACAAATCTTAAAAGCACAGAGATACAAATTTGAGTCCCACAATTTATTCAAATGCAGGAGCTAGCTGGTTTTTATTTTACAAAAACGAGAAAACAATATATAAAGCAGCAACATCCCAGATTGTCCTTGGTCTTAATTAATTACTAAAATTTATTTTACATTGGGAAGATTCTTTCCATTTTTCACAACTTCTTAATTATCTAGGTCACTTTAAGGTGTGTGTGTGAGAAAGGTATATATGTTTTTTTTCTTCTGGAGAGATTTTTGCTATAGGGCATGTGCACTTGCCAGAAAAAGAGAGACAGAGAGACAGAAAGTGAGAAATCACCCTCCAGGGGGGATGGCCATGCCACAATCCCTTCTCCTCCATTCTCCTCTCAGGATCTTGGGCAGCCACGCACACATACCCAGTGTGAGTTTAAGCCACTAGATATGGGACTCGAACCATGGTCAACAACATAGCCATTATGCTAACTGCTGGTCCCCAAGAGGTATATTTTTTTACTCAGTGGACATATAGAGGGACTTTTGCAAAAATTTTATTTCTCATGAAATACCTTGTCTTTGTCTTTATTGATTCTTTGTCATTTTAATTTGAGTGTGTGGACCGTAAGCAATTCATTATTTTTGCAATTGATTCAATATTTTTAAAATGTCCTTCTTGAAACAAACCTAAAAATCAGATACAAAGCAGACAAAGGGATTAAAACTTAATTATAAACTTAAAATACAGTAATCCAGATGAAAAAACTTAGCTTTTTTTCCCTGTATCAGCCAGACAATTACATATTGTGACCATGCTTAACAGTGTCACAAGTAATGTAAATAAAAAAGAAAGTTAAAACTTGAATTGGAACTCCAAAAGTTATCTAAAATATTAATTCCAGAATATAAATGCTTTTATCTTAAGAAAGTCACCATTTTCTTCATGTATTGCCTGATGAAATAAAGTTGATTCAGCCAAATGGGAATATTATCCAGCACTCTCGTCAGAACAACTTATGCTCAGCTGCTCACTTGAAGATCTGCACATGGACACAGGCTTTCCTTAGTTCATACCAAATTCCTCAGATATGCTAAATGGGCTTAAAAGTTTTCTTTGAAACCTAAAAGGTTACCAAACCAAAGCAGGTACAGACCAGGAAAGTAGGTGTGGGTTGGAACAGTCACTCACAACCAGAAAGCCCAACTCTGGCCCGCAAGGTGACTTGGTTAAAGACAATGTCATCCGTGAGACAGCTAAGTGTGCCCAAAAGGCCAGAGTTCTGGGGAGAGTTTTTGTGGAGAAGACTTCCCACCCAAGTCTTAATTTAGTTTGTGCATGCTAATAAAGGATTGGACCTGTGTATCTCTGATTGAGCAACTCAACCAGCATTGTCATTGGTCCATTACTGAAATTGGTACTTTTCTGATTGGTTGCTGTGCGGCAGCCAGCTCCCGCACTCCCTCCCTGCAGTGGGACATCCACCTGCCCCTTCGATCGTGCAGTCTGCACAATCCCGCCAAAGAGCAGTCAGAGCCAGGCCTCCGCCCTTCCAGCTGGTCTGGGCAGTTCCAACAACATAGATTTGGTACAGATCAGAGAAAGAAAAAAAATTACATGTTAATGATTTTTTTTTTCTTGCTAAAGGATGTTGCACTCTATAGAGAGAGAGAGACAGAAAGAGAGGGAGGAAAGAAACCATTCCCACGTGGGGAATGGTCATGCCACAGTTCCTTCTCCATCTCGCCTTCCTTTAGGGATTTGGGCACACAAGCACACATGTCTACCATGTTTTTGAAGCCACTGGGTCAAACCATGACCCAAACCACGAGGTCAGTCATGAGAAGTCTCGCGGCTTTACCCACCAGGCTACAGAGCCAGCCTGCTCCATTTTCTTTGTATTTTAAGGTTATTTTATTTATTTTTTCCATGAGCAAGAGACAAAGAAAGGATGAGACTTCCCCCCCCCCCCCCGGGTCTTGATGCCATGATCCATCTCCGGTTTCCCACATCCCGGATCATGGCACTGGCATGCAGCCTACTCGGAGAAGTCTTGGTGTAGCCCCAACCGCTCCGCGAGGGCCAGCCTCACAGACCACTGCATTGCACTGCGTGGTCAGCCCTCTGGCTCTGCAGTAACTGTCTTCATTTGTTTTTAATAGATTAAAGATAATAGTTATAGCTCTCTCTATACCTTGTGGATAAACATGTGTAACTACTTGACCTTGCAGGGCTTCGTTATGGACCGAACTGTGTTTCCTCCAAATCTACATGTTGAAGCCCTAACTCCTAATACCTTATAATGGAACTATATTTAGAGAAAGAGCCTTTAAAGGCATAATTAAATTATGAGGTCACCGACGTGGGCCCTAATTTGATCTAGACAAGAGTCCTTATAAAAGGAGGAAACCAAGGCCACGTGGCCTTCCGCAGTTCAAATCCTGTACCAGTGGCTTGAAACTCCTGCCAAGTGCACATGCATGTGTGCCCAACATCTCGAGAGGAGGACGGAGGACAATGGGTCGCAATGTGGCCATTCTCCTTCCCCTTCGAGGGGAGTGAGGAGAGGTTCTCACTTTCTGTCTCTCTGTCTCTCTCTGCCTCTCCAGTGAGCGCACAGGGTCTAATAGCAAACATCTCTCTAAAGAAGAGAGATTAGGACCCAGACACACATAGACCAGTGTGGCCACAGGGAGAAGATGCCTTTCTACAAGCCTAGAAGACAGGTCTGAGAGAAGCCACCCCTCAGACACCTTCACCTCAGACTTCTAGCCCCCAAAACTGAGGGAGATGAATTTTTGCCAAGACACCCACTTAGTGAAGTTTTATTATGGTAACTAATATAGGCTTTTATACTAACAACCTGCAAGAGAGAAACCAATAATATATGTTTGTTCTGTGTAACAGACACAGAAAAATGGTGTACTGTGGTTTTTCTGCGTGAAGAAGAGTATATGATTTTTTTTAAACTTATTTTGAAAGGAGAGGGAAAAAGGTATTCATTAAATCACACTGAAATCTGATGGGGCACCCCACACAAAGGATATACTATTTCAGTGATTTGTAATCAGCATACTACAGCAGTGTCCTCAGAAAATGACGTCTCTCAGAAAAGACCAAGCAAAATTTCTGTCGAACCTCAGTGTGGCACAGCAAGATGTGTTCAGAAAGATAAAAATTTACCATGGGACGGAAGAAACCCATTCGATTGTGATTAGTTTCCTCATGTTTAATCACAGAGGCTCTGAATTGCCTAGAATTTTTAAAGAAACCTCTCTGAGTGGAGGGTCCTCGTCCAAGATCTCACAGTAACTTGGAATAGCCTCGCATTCGAAACCCAAGACAACATTTACCTTAAAGCATTACAGCTTTATTCCCTGTTTGCATGTTGAAACCTGGAGGAGTCCGACCCGGCGAGGCCCCAGGATCTGTCTGAGCCCCCCCACCTTTGAGCTCCGCTTCCGGTCAGATCAACATGTTGGCGAGGCCACTGTTGTGCGCCCTCCGACCTTGGAACAAAGCTTGGGTCAATTAGCACGTTAGCAAGGCTGTTTGCTATTTGCTCCAGAAACTGTGGCAGCCTTACTGGGAAGCAACCCCCCTCTGGCTCCCCAATATACTACTATAAAATAATTACATAACTCTCTTATACATCCTGAGTATATGATAAAATCTTCCAGGAAGTCCCTGGACCGCTCCCCTTTGCTCTGATCACTTATTATTAATTACAATGCTTTATCTCCATGGTCACCATAGAGGGTGGGCTGAAGTTCTTTCTAGGCAGAAGTAATCTTGACCTTTGGAAGGCCCTCCAAAATACATTTAAGGTAAACTTAATCCTTTCTTTACGTAAAATAGGATTAGGCCAAAACTGTCCCAGGACACCTCCGCTCTCTCCAAGTGAAATAGATAAATATATTAGTATTCCTCAAATTAAGTTTTAGATCCCTACAAAACTGTATAAGAATCATTCTTTATTAAGATCCATAAGAACTAATATCTATTCTTGAGATTTTCTTTTCTCAGCACCATTCCCAGTAATCACAAGATGGCTGCTGCACCTCATCAGCTGATAATCATCTCTGCTTACCGGAACCGCTTTCCCGAAACTGCATTCCATGGAGACCCACCTACAATTGCGGAACTGCACTAGACCCACCCTTAATCCAACCCTGAATAGAATCTATGTTCCCTATTCTTAAAACTTTATGAGCTGATAATTGAAACACTAGCCCCTCTCTTGCTTACTTGCATGTAACACGTTTTCAATAAAAATGCACGATGATTCTTAGCAGTTGTCACCCCTCAGAGAGCGATCTTTGAGGGGTGTCCGGCAAAGGACGTACATGAAAAGGCATCGAGGCCTCTGTCTTCTGTTCACCTTCACTGCCTCCATCAAGATAACCCACCCACGCCGAGGCTGGACCCCGGCAGAAAACATATATTTATACTACTTCATTTTTTTTGAGAGGTTTTTGCTATAGGGCACATGCACTCGCCAGAAAGACAGAGAGAGACAGAGAGACAGAAAGCGAGAAATCACCGCCCAGGGAGGATGGCCACGCTGCAATCCTTTCTTCTTCATTCTCCCCCTGGGATCTTGGGCATGCACGCACACGCGTCCGGTGTGAGTTTAAACCACCGAGTCTGGGACTCGAACCATGGTCGACTACATGGGAGACCAGCGACATAGCCATTATGCCAATTGCTGGTCCCTATACTACTTTTTCACTATACATTTTGAATGATGACAAAACATATTCTTAAGCTAGTCAGAATATTTCCAGTGAAGTTACATCTAAGTATGAAGTCTTAAGAGATGGGGGGGTGTCAGGCATGGAGGAGGTTGTTGGACAAAACTCCACAGTTTCCAGGGCATGCCTTCGACTTTTCTTTGAAGATCTGCAGATGGTAAGTCTATAGATCTCGTCAGTATAGTTCTGTGACACTCAAATGGGCAGAAAGAACTGGATTTTTCACATGCCTTTGCTCGGCTAACGGAGAACCTGGAACCATTTGTCTTATATCCACAAGACAGTGTGGTCAGCAGAACAGAGGCAAGACTGCCACTTGGGATCTAAGAGCAACAAATGTGAAGCCTGAAGCTGACAGGCTGTAACTCACAAGTGCAAAGCCTGCCCTCACGTACTCTTGGGCAGCCCCACTGGGACCTTAGCTGGAAAGTCTATTGAACTTCAGGGCCTGGAAGAGCGCTTCGTCTCCCGGGAGCCACTACTCTCAGCTGAAACGTGGACAAAGAGCTTGGGGTAATCATCAGACACTAACAGTAACCACCTGGATAAAAATGCAGTGCTTCTCTCCCCGTTATAGCTAGCCTTAGACCGAGAGACACATATCCAGAGACTACTAGACCAAATGGCATCCTCCTCTCCCATTGCATATTCATTCGATGTCATACAGCTTGCTTGGGAGCGTCGCTAGTTCTTCCAGCCAGTGATGGGAGTCCAAGGAGGAGAGCACTCCCGCCCTGTGAGAATCCGAGCCCCCTGACCTCACCGCCCAGGAGGAAGGGCAGCATCTGTAAGAGACTCTGACTACGAGATGCATGATTAAGAAGGGAAGTCAATCCCTAATAATTGCCACGTTTCAAATAGCTCCGATGGCTCTGCTGCCCAGAGCAGTCCAGGAAAACGCCGCACGTGAGGGAGTTCTCGAAAACGGGGTCGGTCGTGTTGCCGCTGCATTAGGTCAGCTCTGCCATCTCCAGATTTCCGTGGAACACGTGCCTTGCAAATTACAGTGGAAGAAGAGATTATCTGGGAGTATAAATCTAAATGACAAGTACAAATGAAATCACAAACAGACGGCTGCATTCCTATATTCTGAAGACATGCTGAAACAAAGAGAAATCGGTATAATTGTTCATCTAGAAAGGTTTGTTTGGGGCAAGGAAATTTTAACCAAACAGCTCATAAAAAGTGGGACACTAAATCAAAGAAAACAAACTGGCATCCTGGGAGAAAAAACTGTGTGAAAAGATACATTAAAGTTCTGGCCATGTAACTGGTGAACTTTCTCGAAACAAAACTCCATGCAGTGCTTGGGGGAAAAAAAGATTCCATAGTTGTGGTCGCTCTTCAGGACATAATAAAACATGTCGCACGCATTATGGACGAAGAAAACTAAACCCATCCAAGAGGTCTTAAACCGGTGACTTGGTAAAATTAACCTTGTGAAAGTTGTTCCTCTCATGAGGACACTGCAGCCAACTCTGATTAGCTCACGTCTTGCAGGTTATTTTTCTGCAGGGCTGTGTAATACGGGACATACAGTCATATAAACACCATTTCAAATCGTGTTCTAGTGGCATAGGCGGGCCTCCATCGTCAGAATTCTCCGTCAGTATGGCCACACGGTCCTGCAGTTCTGCTTCGGATACGCACGCTGTGCTGTGCTGGGCCTGGCCTCAAACGCCTGCCTCAGAACGAGCCAATGCACAGAACATCCACAGTAATTAGTTGTCATAAAACTCTGTCAGTACAGACCCGCAGGTGGTGAGTATCTGCCCTGGCGAATTATCCGTGGACAAAGAAATTGCCCGCTTATGACCAACAGTGTATCTGATTACACCCTGCTCCAACACGGATCAGACAGTCACACACGGACACGCTTCGCATTGAGCTGGAGATTGCGTTTGGCAATATCTCTGAATTCAATGTGAATTCAAAATGAAGCCACATTTGACATTCCTAATGAAATTTGATTGTTGTAGCTTTCGGTATTTAAACTGCTCAGAATCTGTAAAATGTTTTATTGAGGAAAACATAGAAGAAGGAGGCAGAGAAATGAAATGAACGAAGGAGGGAAAGGGGAAGGAAGGAAGTATTTTAACCTCATGGAGGTCACAGAGGTCTCCAGAGCAGATAAAAGGACAACGCAGAAGTGCTCTTTTGCCAGTAGTAGTTCTGGTCACGGTGGATTTGCTCAGTTAGGAGCACTGGTGGGGAAAAATAAACACAACCTCACCAACGTTTTTCTGGCTAAAAGGATATTTTTTTCATCAAAATGTAAGAGATAATCCAATATTTGCATCTTATTGAAAAATGCGTCAGATACAGAATTGTGGGTAAACATAAACTCCTTCGTTTAGTTATTCAGTGATGATTTTACGGTAAATGAAGACAGAAAAAAATAACTGAGCTGTCCTATTAATCAAGTAAAAATTCTAGGAAAACTATCTTTGAAATAATTCCACTCAAAGAACAGTTATTTCCCAAACCTACCCTTTTTATTCAGGCCACTGGTTTTTAAAATTTAAAAAATCTTTCCTTTCCTTGAATAACTATAGTGACATTTTTAATTATCTTATATATAAAATACACACACACAACTTTAATTTTCTCTATCACTCTAATTAAAGTGTGTGTGTATTTTATATATAAGATAATTAAATGTATTTTATATATAAGATAATTAAAAGCATTTTGCAATCATAGATCTTCATGAATCAATTCATTTCATCTTCCACAATATTGTAGACATAGTAGCCTCTCAACTGTTGATAAAAAGTGATTCCGAGATGCTCACAAGAGTTAAACCATCTTAATATTGAGACGTTTTAGTTCCTGGGCCGCACTATGAAGCAGAACCCCCCAGATCCTGGGCTGTGGACCAGCGTTAGTCTGTGGTCTCGAGGGGGCCGGGCTGCAGACAGGTGCAATTCAGTGATCTCTGGCCCACCACACCGTCTGTTGGTGGGGTTGTCTTCCGGGAGGAAGCTGTGCCACTGTTTCCTCGTATACTGCATGTGGTGGTGGTGGAAGAGGGATGTAGTGAATGTGATGTGCTTGGGTTGGCCAGGGACATCTCCCCATCACTCGAGGGATTGTCTTCCACGAGGCCAATCCCTGGTGCCAGGAATATTGGGGCCCGCCGCCATAAAGTGGTTCAAGAAAACAGCAGCCTATGTCTGAGGAAGGACATTTTGAAGAAAAATAGGGAGGCAAAGCATTAGTGGGACAAAGAAATGTGGTGTTATCTGTTGAAGATATTTCATGGTTTTGTCAACTCGACTAGGGAGAAATGTTCACCTGTTGATATGTCCATTTTGTAAGTCAACTAATGTGACTGAATGTATAAAAGAAAATGAAATAAAAAAATAAAAAGAAAAAGAAGGTGTTAAAAGTTACACCTTCAGAGGTTTTATATATTTTTCTTTCTATTTTAAAAAAGAGTTATTTTAGTTAACTTTATTTATTTCATTTGAATTTGACCAGATAGGGACAGAGAGAGAGATGGAAAGTGAAAAAGCAAGCCTCCAGCTCCACGACTCGAACTGCATGCAGTCAGCTAGGTGGGAGTTCAGTACCCTTAACCACCACACCAACTGCCAGTCCAGCAGAGGCTTCATATATTTTTCAAATGTTAGAATTTTGTTCAAGCCTAAACTTAAACTTAGATTTGAAAGTCTTGTCTTAGTGATCGTTAGTATAAAGCATCTATATTTTCTAACAAAGTTTCAAAGATTAAATACACTTACTACCTGTATCTCTAAAAGCCAACTGATGCCTGAAGGAAGAAAAAAATGATCTTTAAGAGGCATTAATTTTATATCTGTTAACTATTTTATCAGAAACTTCTGCCCTGGAAAAGTTTCTCCAGAAATTTTAAAAAATGCACTTTCAGAAATACTGTTGATTTCTATAAGTGCCATTTATTATCCAGAGAAATTTCAGGCATGGTTTGATGAGTGCTAAATCCTATTGAGTTGTTCAATACCATTTACTACAAAAGGAGTGGAAGACGAGACATCTAATTGATGCATTAGTAGTCATCCCACCTCCAAAAGTTGCAGGAGGCCTTTTTTAACAGCCTTCATTTTCTTTGCAGGGGATCCGCGAACAAAATGGAATATTCGCTGTTTGTTCTCTCACATTTATTTAGCAAGAACCATTATCTTCCATCCCAAGCACACGCCTTTGCAGAAAACGAAGGTGCCCTAATGAAATTGTCCTTGCCTGTTAGGTTAATGAAACTGAAGAGGAAATTGCTTAGGAGGGGGGGTTTTGCCTTGGGACCCTGTGTGCAGGGCGAGATTCTGCCTCTGTCATTGTGACGGATTGATAATCTGCGGTGATTAGAGAAACCTGTGGTTTCTTTTTCTCTTTCTTTCTTTCTTCTTCTTTTTCTGTTTTTTAGTTGTTGGAGCGTACGTGCATGTGCAGAAAAGGCGTTGTAGTCACACTGCCATCCTTTTTCTCTCCTCTCCTTCGGGTGGGAACTGTGGGCGTGTGCACACACATGCCTGCCATTTTATGCAAAAATTGTAAAAGTGTTCCCAGGGCTGGAATTTATTTGTTTTTTTGCAGAATGTTCTGAGGTAAAAGTCTAGAATAGGGGATGAGATTAGAACCCTCCCCCCCCCATTTAATTCATTTCTCTTAATATTCATATTTGCTTCCCAGGGTTAGCACTGAGTTGCTGAAAAAGGCAAAGACTTTAGGGTACAGTTCCAACTCTGATCTAATCAGGAATTACAGAGGTCAAATAATCTCTCAGAATCTCAGGCTCCTCTTCTAGAGAAGCAGTTGAAAATACGTTGTGAAGCTTTCACTGTGCAGATAGGTTTAAAATGGTTACTTAACAATAGAAAGTCTCCCTACCTATATTTAGCAGGTTTCATTCTAAATATTCCTACATATTACCAAAATAAGTTTGGTGAACCCAGTTAATTAATTCTTTGATATATTCATTCATTCATTCAATAAACCTTTACTGAATATGTAATATGTGCTACAAAACATAATACAGTCAGAAAAATAAAATACTTCTTGTTCTTTCAGCACTTATAGTTTAACGGAAGAGGCAAACATTTAACAATTATCACAAAATTAGGGGAAAAGCATTCTCTAGGGATACACTGGAAAACAGTCTTCAGTAAGACTAGACTAGTCAGGAGGCGTGAATAATAGGGACCAGCAGATGGCACAGTGGTTACATCGCTGGACTCCCATGTGGTTGACCAGGGTTTGAGTCCCAGACCTGGAGGCTTAAAATTCAAGCTAGATGCGTGCGTGTGTGTGTGTGTGCCCAAGATCCTAAAAGGAGAATGGAGGAGAAGAGATTGCAGTGAAGCCATCCTCCCTGGGAGTTATTTTTCACTTTCTATCTCTCCCCCGAGCACACACACTCTATAGCAAAAATATCTCCCTTAAAAAAAAAAGGGAATAATAAACTGTTTGCCTGTTCTGATGAATCTTTATGGAAAATTAGGGGAATTTTTAGAGCCAATAGCAGCCAAATAAGTTCTTCTTTCTATCTACCCCTAATCTCTCTGGAAATTACCATGAAAAATATTCAAAACCTAAGTAAATCTCACTTTAATAATGTTTTAGTCATCCTTTAAACATACAATTACTCAACTATGCAGGAAGAAAAGTTTGATAGTTTTTTTTTTTCCTAAGAAAAATGATATGATACTGGATTTGAAGAAATTTCAGACTTCTTCACCAAAGCTTTACTCATTTAGAGGATTCATTTTGCTTTTCATTACTTCATTTTTTTAAACCAAGAATTATACTGTAAATAGAAAGCTATAATGTATTGCAATAGTTCTGTTACACTTTTACTCATATTTTTTGTATTTTATCCAGACACAAGTTAAGTTATATAGAAATGTATCCAAAGTAAATTTCTCACTATCCCAAACTCATCCCTGTTTATATTGTTTTTAAAACAGTTATGATCTCAAGACCTAGTCAAATCAATGACCTGTCCAAAACGAAAAAAGAGTAAAAGAAAAAGAAAGAAAGAAAGGAAGGATGGAAGAAATGGGCAAGAAAGGCTATGGTTGTCACACTCCCAAAGGAGCAAATTTGTAAAACCACCACCTAACCTTTGACATTCAAAGAGGTGGTGTTTGCTGTTGCTGTTGTGTTTTCTGTTCCCACTCAATTATGTGTTAAATGTTGCACACGACAGTACCGTGACCAGCAGAACTAAGCTATTGGCAATAGGAACAGAAATACCATCAAAAGCAGTCCACGTGTATATGTCATTAGTTACAGAATGATTGCAAAGGAAAGGGTGAAAAGGTAAAAGCCCTAGGGTTATATTTTGATTAAATCTGTGGCTTGTCAGTCAAAGCTATTTTGGTTGTTGAAAGGCTCACCTTTAAGAAGCAATTGCAATAATGAGTATATTCTTTGGCATTGTTTTTTTTTTTTTTTTCATTCTTCTTTGATCACGTAAGCTTTCTTGAACATAAAAGTAAAAGAGAGAAATAGGATTGTAGGCAATTTACTGTTTCTCTAGCAGTTGAAGGAGAGGGAGTAGAGGGCACCCTTTCAAGTAAAAGCCGTGAGGAAACCTCATTTCCTTTTAGCCATACCCCAGTCTTGCCTTTGTGTTTACATGCTGCAAATAAGTGAGTCCAGTTTTGTCAGGATTTACATCTCAAGCATTGTACTCATTGTCTCGAAAAGCAACATAATAGCACAGAATGATGCACCCAAGTTTTGCTGTGACAAAATGTTCCCTTGGAAGTGAAATTAAATTATGGCTGAATTCTCAACTAGGTTTGCACAAAATTTTTACTGAAAAGGGCCCAATTCTTGGCAATAAAAAATTGAGCATCAAACTCCTTTGTCTTTTTCTACCAAGTGGAATTTTCATAATGTTATTCACTGTAGGAATAATCATGTGTATGCAAATTAGATGTCTGTAGGAAAATACTGAACCAGTAATAGTCACTTTGACTCAACCAACATTGCCCACCTCCTGGGTGCCTCCTACTCTCCTAGGCTCTAAGATTATAAGGTAATACACCCAACCTCATGACGTTTTGGTTCAAAAGAGGATGAAAATGTGATAGGAGACAGAACCCTACGGAACAAGGGGCAGGTCAAAGGCCCAAAGATGGCAGTACAGAGTCAAGCTTGCACTGAGAGCTGCTTGCTCACATGGAATGGCTCGCAGCAGTGACTGTGGTTTCAGGGTGGCCTTTTTCATGTCCTCACTACATTCCAGAACTTAGGCCATGGGTTTGGGGCCCAAAGCTCTCAAACAAAGACTCAAGCAAACATTGCCCACTTAGATAATGGTCTCTGAGCTGAAGCCTTCAGACAAAGATTTGGGCAATCATTTACTAGAAGTGCTTTAAATGTACAGCTCCCTAACTGTACAGCCTGACAGACCTAGCCTGGAGACAAAACACGAGCAAGTCAGTCCCTCCTGGCTAGGACAATAAAACCCTGGTAAAAGCCCCAAGTTGGCAACCCACTTTCCTGGGCCCCCCTGCCTGGGCATTGCTCTCTCCTTCAGTAAACTCTGCTTTGCTCTCCCCTTTGTTCTTCTTGACCTTGAGATGAAGAGTTGGATTTGCTACGGTTCCTCATTGGATATTGGGCCTACTCTCCAATATCCCATGCCAAAAAGATTTACCAACTGTTAAGCTGAAGGGGAATGTACAAATAAAATGTGTATTTCTGACGAGAAATTTGAAAAGACTTCTCGTTCATTTGGAAGGTACCTGTGAACAGTGGTGGTGGTACTCTTGTGATGTGGCTGTTCCACGGGCCGGGGCTGCAGTGGCTAAGAGCTGGGCTCTTTGCTGAGGCAGGGCTTTTGCTAACTGGCTAAGAAAACTGAGGAGCCTGGAGGAACCAGTGGGTAAGCAGGAGGGACAAAGGATCAGAAGTCTCTAGGTAAGGGTCCAATCATTGCTGAGAAAGACGAGTTAGGCCTGGGAATGATTGAGTCAGGATTCTTTCTGACAATAAGTGACAGAATAAAATTTAAACTCAGTCAGGAATGATAATGTATTGGCTTGAACAGGGCAGGGCACATCTGAGAAGCACAGGTGAGGCTAGGCCATAGGCCTTTCGTGGGGTTATTATTTACTTTCTTCTTGGCTCTGCCCTTCCCTGAGTTGGTTTCTTTCACAGTGGCAACATGGGCCCCCACATTCTACATTTATATTCTGTCAATTTAACAATCCAAGGAAAGAGAGACTTGTCTTTCTCCAAAGTATGTGCAGTTGAAACACTGATAAGTCAAAACTTTACCTAAGGCACATCCACCTACACCCACCCGAATCTACCTTTGTGTCTCTGTAAACATCGTATTCAGCTGCTAGAAGGACCACGATTGGAAGAAATCAGAAGTTTATTTCTCCCTCACATGAAAGAATTAACATCATGTAGTTCAGGACTATTATGCCAACTCCATAGTGCAGGCGGCGTTAGAATAGAAAGAAAGGTTTTCCACTGCCATTATTTACTGTTGATAAAGTTGGATACATGACACACCCTACAGAGTGACCTTTGGCTGCCCAATGGCAGACAGTGCATTGTTGGGTAGAAAAGACAGACTTAGCAGCTTGCCTGGGAAAGACGCACTGCCTGCTTCTGGTACTCAGGAGTGGCTGGCATTTCCGGATCCACGATGCCAAGGCCACTGTGAGGGGTGGGGAAGAACCCCTGGCTGAGCGAGGACCCCACCCATTTGGCCTCCTGGCCCGCTCCACCAGAAGATCGGAGCCATGGACTGGCTCCTGACACTCTCCTGGATGACAACGCTGCAAAGGCTGTGATAATGAAAGATAGAGACCCGAGGAAGAGTAAGGGGTGCGTTCACATTGATTTTAGCTGAAGACGCCGTGCAAATCTGCAGCGAGCACCAAGGCAGGAGCGGCAGTTATTCGGTAGAGCAATAAATGCAAGCTTTGCTCCGGACCGTGGCAGGGCCACCAAGTTCATCTGAAGGCGAAACTATCGTACCTTGACAAATCTAAGAGTGCCGAATACAGGGGGAGTGGACACTTACGTTATGGCTGTCCTAAAAATATGCTTGGAGAACGTGAACCTCCAAAGAAGAGAGAAAAAAAGAAAACTCCTGGGCCAGAGGCAGAAATTGAGGGATAACGAGAAAGTGAGGGAGAAGGGAAGGTCCTGCCCTGTCGGCCTCAGTCAGGCCAGGGCAGTCAGCAAGCACCCGGGAGGGCAGGGCAAAGGGCAGCCAGTTCAGGGAGTCCCTCAGCATCCGACGATTCCAGACGCCCAGGGTGAAGAGAAACACACATTTCAGTGATGAAAAAGATCCTTCTGTGCCAATGGGGCCAGGGGGCAGAGCCTGCTCCCGGGGCAGTTCCTTTCTGTCCCCATCACAGGGGGCAGGTGGCCGTCTCCTAGGAGGTTCAGAGGGTTCAGAGCCAGGTGGACCCTCACCAGGAACTGCATGCAGACAGAGGTCCAGAGCCGGGCCCTCTCCGGCCAGCCCACCGACCTGGCCCCTCAATCCAGTTTGGCACTAGCGACAAGGGCTCAGACTTGTGCTAGTAGTAGGAGACAGTTTAAAAGCAGAGAAGGAGCTGACAGCATCAGTCGCTGAGGCCATTCCTGCGTCCCGAGACTGGGAGCTGTTCCCCAGTACTTCTGCCTCAGCGGAGCCACAGTCCAAGAACCTGAGTTCTGGGCACGATGGCCCGGAGCCTAGCTCTTCTGGCCAATGCTGTACCCCGAGGTCTTCTATGGCAGCCCTGGACCTCCCCGTTCTCAGGTCTCTGGGGGAGCCGTGGACTCTCAGTTACATCCTAATAATGGAAGCTTCTGCCCCAGGACACCCTCCTTGCACCCTTATAGGTCGGTCACAGCCCTTGTACCTACCCCCAGGCCCAGCCCCTCCCACAGCAGTGCGCTCTGGGGTAGCTCTCAAGGGCCAGTTTCTGGATTTCTCAGCACAGCAAGCGACAGAACTGGGGCAGCTGCCAGCTGGAGTTCTCTACCCTCCGCCTTCCTTTCTGTACTCTCCAGCTTTCTGCCCCAGCCCTTTGCCTGACCCACCTTTGCTTCAGGTTCGCCAGGATCTGCCATCTTCAGATTTTTGTTCTACTCCTCTGCAGCCTGGTGGCCAAAGTGGTTTTCTCCCTTCAGGGGCCCCTGCCCAGTAGATGCTTCTACCCATGGTAGATTCACAGCGGCCTGTGGTGAGCTTTGGCTCCCTGCCACCGGCACCACCTCCTGCCCCACCCCCTTTTTCTCTGTTACCCAAGGGCCCTGTGCTGCTGCCCCCCAGCCTGGCTGTGCGACCCCCACCTGCCCCTGGTACTCGGGTGCTGCCTTCACCTGCCAGGCCTTTCCCCCCTAGCTTGGGGCGAGCAGAGCTACATCCAGTGGAACTAAAGCCATTCCAGGATTATCGAAAACTGAGCAGCAACCTGGGGGGACCTGGGTCGTCATGTACTCCCCAAGCTGGAAGGTCTTTCTCTGGCCTCAATTCCCGTCTCAAGGCCCCACCTTCAACCTACAGTGGAGTCTTCCGCACCCAGCGCATTAACCCCTACCAGCAGGCTTTTCCACCAGATGCCCTGCACTGGATGCCGAAACCTTGGGAGCAGACAGGGCCACCTTCTAGAGAGAGGCCTTCCCGACCGGCAGAGGAGCCTGGGTCCCGTGGGGACAAGGAGCCTGGGTCGCCCCCACCTCGTTGAGGCGGTTCCCCTTGCCCCCCACCCCCGGGGTTTGTATATAGATTATAAATAGATAAGGGGAAGGGGTGGGTGAGGAGGGTTTGTGGGGCTGGAGCTTCACTTACTCTCCTCCTCTTTTCCCTGATCCCCATCCCTAGGGCCGTTTGTTAAAAAACAGTAATAAAAGGATTTTTAAAAATTTTCCAAAATGAAAAAAAAAAGAACTCAGTGACAAAGATTCTTTTATCATGTAAATATTATTAAAGTAAAATTCAGTTGGGGACTAAAGATTGCTTTAGAATTTGAGCATAAAAAGGTGGTGTGGTGGTGGGAGGTGGGGGGTGCTGGATCCCACCTAGTTAACTGTGTGCTTTTTGAGTCCTACCCCCATCCCTAGGGCCGTTTTTTAAAAACAGTAATAAAAGGATTTTTAAAAATTTTCCAAAATGAAAAAAAAAAAAGAACTCAGTGACAAAGATTCTTTTATCATGTAAATATTATTAAAGTAAAATTCAGTTGGGGACTAAAGATTGCTTTAGAATTTGAGCATAAAAAGGTGGTGTGGTGGTGGGAGGTGGGGGGTGCTGGATCCCACCTAGTTAACTGTGTGCTTTTTGAGTCCTAGACCCTGAGGCTTGAAGGATGTGGGGTGCACTGTGTGCATGCCTGAACTGAGCGGGGATTGCAGGGGAAGGGATGTGGGCGCATGTGTGTGCATGCCTGAACTGAGCGGGGACTGCAGGGGAAGGGATGGCTGTGTGGCCATCACCCTGGGGGTGCTTTCTCAATTGCTTTCTCTGTCTTTGTTTCTCTGTGTGTCAAACATATGTGCCCCATAGCAAAAATTTAAAAAATTTAAAAAACAATCTGAGCATAAGAGCATTTAATACCAAATAGTATTTTATTATAAAATAGTTCATCGGAAATATAAAAAGGACTTTATAGCATCATGTTTCTACCTCGCCTTAGCACACATCAACAATGAAGACTTGCTAGTAACAATCTTGAAAAAAGCCAATTCTAATAAAAATAAGAAAACTTATTACTATCATTGTAATGCTATTGTTACCAGAAGAAAAAAGATAAATATTAAAAATTTATTTGAGAAGTGCATTATAAAAGCTTTATTTATGCCTGGTTTATAGGAAAACTTTTTAAATAAGTTTAATATGTAAAACAAAAGCTAAAAATATATAAAGAGAGCAATAAATTTCTTTCCAATATGATAGCCCTACACAGTTGTAAAATCTTATTATGTTAAGCATATCACTTTCTATAGACTAATCATAAGTGATGTGAATAATACTAATAGAAAAATGGTCACATTTTATTTAAATAAATTTATTTTTAAAATTTTTATGAGAGGGAACCAGCAGTTAGCGTAATGGCTATGTCGCTGGACTCCCACGTGGTCGACCGCAGTTCGTGTCCCGGACCTGGTGGCTTTAAACTCACCCCGGGCGCGTGTGCGTGCGTGCCCAAGATCCCGAGAGGAGAATGGAGGAGAAGGGATTGCGGCGTGACCATCCCCCCTGGGGGGTGA
>NW_006160107.1:2901418-2906485 GCF_000334495.1 Tupaia belangeri chinensis | reverse complement strand
TTCCGTAGAAATTTCAGAAAAAAAAAAAAAAAAAAAAAAAAAAACAACTTTTATGAGAGATTTTTGCTATAGGGCACTTGCACTACCCGAAGAGACAGAGAGACAGAAAGTGAGGAATCATTCCCCGGGGGATGGTCATGCTGCAGTCCCTTTTGAGAGATCTCCTCTCTGGATTTTGGGCATGCATGTACACATAACCTGGCGTGAATATTAAGCTACCAGGTCTGGGACTGGAACAGCAGTAGACTACATGCAAGTCCAGTGAAGTAACCATTACACCAATTTAAATAAATTTAAACATTAGAGAGATGTAATATACATGGATAAAAAGATTCAATAGCATAAAGCTATCAATCTCTGGAAATAATTGTAAACTCAGATGCAGTTCCAGTCAAAACCCCCAGCAGGGACTCTGTCGAGAAGCCTGCAGGCCCAGATAATGCAGTGCTCTTTGGGCTGGCCCACGTGAGGGCGTCCCACGTTCACTTCGCTACCTTCCTGAACATACTGGCCACACGTGTCCCAGACTCTGGAGCTAAAGCTGGAGTGAGATGCAGCATGAAAGACCTCACTGGGGAGCTTCTCTCATTCCCTCTCTCTCTTCACCCTCCTCATGGAAGAAAGAAAAAAGAAACTTTAAAAAATGAAGTAGACTGGGGTCAGTAGGTAGCATAGTGGTTAAGGCATCGACCATGGTTCAAATCCTGGACCTGGCAGCTTGAGGGTGTGTGCGTATGTGCACAAAATCCCAAGAGGAGAATGGAGGAGAAGGGATTGCAACATGGCCACGCCCCCCCAGGGAGCAATTTCTCACTTTCTGTTTCTCTGTCTCTCTCTGTATCTCCATCAAGCACACTCTATAGCAAAAACTTCCCTAAAAGAATAAAATATAATAAAATAAACCAAAAGGATTTTTGTTTTGTTTTGTTTCATTTGATTCATGATAGAGCATGTTCACACACAAAAGAAGTCAAGAGTTTTTAAGGAACCTGACAACGATGCTTTTATGGATGGCCCAACAACCAAGAATAGGAGATACAAATTATCTTGCCGACAAAAATCAAACTATTATGAGACTAAACTCATTAGGAAAGGTGATATTAGACTGGAGATACAGAAATTGACCTATGAAATGGAATAGAAAGTCTATATAGGTAAATACAGTGTATCAAAAAATTTACACGGAAAATCATGGGGGGAGGAAACTGACAAAGTGATACTGGAAAAATTGCTGAGTCATGTAGAAAAATATTCCTACCTTACACCATGAAAAACAGAAATTATTCAAATAAATAAGCCTGGGTATATAGAAAGCAAATTTCAAAACATTGAGGAAATGTCTTTTTAGCATTTATATAGGAAAGTATTTTTATTTTTTAATTGCCAGAGGGAGATGTCTGTCGTCACCAGAAAGAGAGCAGACAAGGGGAAAAGCAGCCACAGTGGGCGTGGTCACCACAGCCCCTCTCTTCTCTCCCATCTCTCCGTCTTACTGGACTTCAAGCATGGACACATATGTGTCTGGGTGTCTTTCAAGTTGCTGGAGCTGGGATGTGAACCACGGTCAGCCATGGGAGACCTGGTTCAGCTGACCACTAGGCTACAGGGCTAGCCCAGAAATTTTTGAAAAAAGACTCAAATGAGCACAGAGAAAGATGAATAAATTTGATGATATATTAAATGTTGAATATTCTATGAATAAAAAGACATTGAAACAAACTGAAAGATCCAGTCATCCACTAGAAAAAAGATTATTTTAAAATTGATTAAGTGTCAATAAATTAAGATCCATAAAACCTAAATAACTTTCAAAATCTATAAGAAAGAAACAATTCAAGAGGAAAACTGATGACAAATCCTCATAATAAGAACCTTACCTAAATAAGAACCAATAATATAAAAAATTATCACCAGTTATAAAAAAATGCATATTAAAACCATAATAAAACATCACTTGGTGCCCAAAAGATTGTAAAAGACATTAAAAAACCCTGACAGTAGAAAATGCATGTAAATGAGTTAAAATTCTCATAAATTACTAGAACAGTGCAAATTGCTACAGCCATTTTAAGAGTTATTTGGCAAAATATAGACATGTAGAATATGATTTAGCAGTTTATTCCTATGTAGATAATCTAGATAAATACACATGCAAAAATCAGTATAAGAATATGCATAGCAAGTGCTGATAGCATAAAAGGAAAAAACTTAATCTTGGCGAGCAGAAGAATAAATAAATATATTGTGGCATAGTCAAACATCTGAACATTATACAGAAGTGCAAACTAATCCAGTCATCCACTAGAAAAAAAGATTATTTTAAAATTTAAGTGTCAATAAATTAAGATCCATAAAACCATTCATAGACCTGTGTTGATATATTTTAAACACCTAAAATTAAATGCAAGAACAGTGGATACATACATGTCATGTGTGTGTTATACACACGTGTGCTCACACACAAACACATTTATAATACTGTCTCGTCGGTGCCATTGCCCATAACAAAACATCACAGACTGGGTGGCTTAACCAGAGTCTATTTCTCATAATTATGGAGGCTGGAAATCTGAGATCAAGAAGCCAACATAAACAGGTTTTTCTGTGATCCGTACTGAGCTTCTCATCTTCTATTGCAAAAAAGAGAGAGAAGGAGAGGGCGAGCAAGCACGCTCCCTCGTGTCTTTTCATACGAGCACTAATTCATTTGTGGGAGTTCCACCCATGACTCACTGACCTCTACAAGCTCCACCTCCTAAAACCATTACACTGGAGGTTAAGATTTTAATACATGCATTTTGAGGGAGACACATTCAGATTATAGCAAATGCCCAAAAAATAACTATATTTTTGAAGAATATGTACATTCTTGGTAAAGTACAGAAGTATCTTAGGAAATAGTAAACAAAACGTGAGGAAGTGGCAGTGACACGGATTTGGGAAAGGACACATAAAGGGCTGACTCTGGTTAAGCACTGTGCATTGGGAGCCAGATCCCACATGGCCAAGCATGGTCTGAACCCCGAATCCGGCTGCTTTAAAAACACAGCATGTACATGTATGCACTTTGCCAGGATCCCAGTGGAATGGAGGAAAAAGGGTTGTGGCATGACCACGCCCCATTGGGTCTCACTTGCTCTCTCAAAATAAATAAACTTAAAAAAAACCTTCCCAAATAGACTATAAATATCTCAAAAAATGGTACTGTGTATGTCCTCAATACTAATGCCCAGGGAATAAATTAATAATATTTATTTAAATTGTTCAAGCAGTATTTTGGCTAGTGCTACACATAATACAAGAGCTTGCTTCGATTCAGAGGAAAGATTTATTGAAATCAAAGGGGCCTCAAAAAAGCCTAATACTCACTCTGATACTATTTAAAGAGCAAGAGATGAAGAGAATATAAAGGAAATCGAGAAAGATGCAGGCTGGGATGAGTTTGAGCCAGCTGTGAGCCTTGAAAATGCCAAGGTGGGGGCAGAGAAGAGGGAGAGACAGCGCCGTGAAAGGAAGACATGTTAAGAAATACAGTGGCCTTTGGAGTTCTCTTGGCTAACAGACAATATTATCGGTCAAAACCAATTTATTTGGTTGCCTGAAGAAAGAGATGTGAGGCCAGCAGCAGACTAGAGGTTAAGGTAGCTGGATCCTACTGCACGGTGTGAGTCCTGGACCCAGTGGCTTGAAAAACATGCTGGGTACATGTGTGCCCCAAATCCCGAAAGAATGGAGGAGAAGGGATTGTGCAGTGACCTTCCCCATTGGGGTGCTTTTTTTCTCTCTCTCTCTTTCTGTCTCTCTCTGGCTAGTGTCAGTGCCTACACCTTATGGTAAAAATCTAAAAATTATAAAATTAAAAAGAGAGAGAGAGAGAGATGAGAATTAGGAACAAGAAACATTAACACATTAGCTGAAATTGCTTTGCTTATAAAATTAGCGTGTTCTCTATAGATTTGTACTGAAAAGATACCTCTTTTGAGAAATACTTATAACTTCACAATTAGAATTTGCGTTTTTCAGTGTTTATTATTTTATAGATACTGTAAGAAATGATAGGATTTCATCTCAGGAGCAATGCATAAAGCCTTGAAGACAGAAGGGAGGAAATGGATCATGTTGGTCAGGTTGAAGTAAGCTTTTTTACATTTTCAAAGTTTTTACTTTGTTCTGTATTTTGATTTACTCTGACTATTTCTACCAACTAATCATTCTCACTTGCTAAGAAAATGAAAGACAACAAAGGTCCCACAAGTTCGATTCTTGAGGCCAGACAAACCATTGGTGATAGCACATAAGGATGGGATATGAGAGTATGTGGGATTGGAAGCCAGGGGAAGATTCCTGCAACAGAGGCCTCCTCCCTCATGCTGGTGTTGGAGAACGTGGACACAGGGTCAATCGCTCCTGACATGTCTGTCTGTCATCCACACCTGAGTTCAGGTGACACATCAAATTTATAGGCAATACAATTCTTATGGCACATGTTTTTAAAGATTTATTTAATTTTTTATTACTATTATTTTAAAAATGTGCTATAGAACATGCACACTCATCAGAGAGAGAGAGAGGGAAAATGAGAAAGCAAGCTACCAGGACCAGGACTGGAACCACCGTTAGCTGTGCAAGTCCAATACCTTAACCATGAGGCCACCTGCTGACCTCTCCTGCTATAATCTTTTTTTTTTAAATGTCTTATTTAAATTTCTTTGTTTACGTTCATTCACTCTACATCATACAGCATACAAAAGGAGATTTTCCATCCAGAGTACACTGTATATTGTCTCAGTCAAGGACATCAACATACATGTTATTGTCAACAAATAATTTTCCATTTCTTGTTTCCTGTATGTTTTGCTTTTTTCCCCCCATCCTTGATTCCCTATCTCTTACCCTCTGCCATCTCCCACTCTCTTCCCACACTGTCTCTGGTATCTGTGTTTACTTTCTACACTGTTTTCCCCCCATTTTTTATTGAATTACTAAAGATCTTAATTAATCTAAATATTTTCATAGCAAACACAGCTGATATATACATTTCCATGAGCACAAGTCTAACTTTAGGCA
>NW_006160107.1:2887573-2900218 GCF_000334495.1 Tupaia belangeri chinensis | reverse complement strand
TTTCAAGGGAGATTTTGACTTCCTGTATTATAGACTTCATTTCTAACAGTTCCTTTTGACTCTTTTGTAAAAGATGTAATTCCTCTTTTAGATCTTGCAAGAATTTCGTCACCTCCTGGAACTCGTCAACTTCTTTCTCCTTTCTCTTTAGCAGTTCATTGTCTCTCTTCTCTTCCATCTCAGTTAGCTTCGCCAGTATGAATGTTCTAAATTCTTTATCAGACATTTTCATGATTTGCATTGAACTACTTGTGGATGAAGAGGAGTTATTCTTTTCCCTTGGAGGAGAGGTATTTTCTTGCTTTCCCATATTTCTTGTGGTCCTGCAGTGATTTCTTGTCATCTGGTGGATGGCGTGTTTCTTTCGAATTCTTGAAGTTCAATCTGAGTGTTCAGGGGCAAGCAGAAAGAGGTGATCTGGAATCTCTTTGCCGTTCTGTTGTGATCACTGGTGCACCAGATTCAGGAGATATTGAGGAATATTAACCCTAATAGTATTTCAATGTTTAGCTACAGTGCCCTTAGATCCATCACGCTAGCTTTGTTTGCTGGAGGCTGAATTATCAGTAGAAAGTCTTCATTTTTCCTGTCCCCTGAAATGACTAGTTTGCAGGAGTCATGAGGAATCTTCTGAAGGCCTCTTGCTATAATCTTAACAAGTCTTTCTTCCTTGTGTATGTGCAGGAAGCGATATACTTAAGCCTTCAGAGCAGCAAGACAATTTCTTAGATGGTCCTTTGGTGAAAAATGTATCTGGAAACAAATGTAAAGACGCTCAGGCACAGCAGTCCCTGAAGATACCAGCGCTGGAAACGTAGAGGGATTTGAGTTAACACCCGGACATTAGTCATGGAGGTCAACTGATACTTCTAGGATTTAAGGATACTGGATATCATAACATTTTACACATTTTCTTTGATTTTTCAAAAAATTACAAAAAATGAAAAGGTCCCACAGTAATCACTGGCTGTGTGGCCTTCAAACTGAGTCCTTACTTGATTGGGTATCGGCCCTTACTCAGAAAGGTAAAGGGGTGACAGGTGGTCTATACGTGCAGTCTTCTACTCCTGTGAATGGAAGGGGAGTAAATGCGAGCATACTTCAGCAGGTGCAGAAAGGTACAGAACTCCCATAATGTCGTGATCGCAACGACACATGGTGAAGGCTTTCAGAGCTGGGTTCCGAAGGGCTGTAGGGTGACACAGTGTGCCCCAGGCATTGGAACCCTTGAAGCAATAATTTTAGAGAAAAGGAGATTTCACTAAAATGGGAAAAATAACATTACTTGAAGTGGTAGAGGACTAAAAATGTGGGGGGAACAACACTTTAGGTGGAATTAACTTAACTTTGGGCAAAAGGTGTGTGAGGGAATAGCTAGGCAGGTGCGTCAGTGTGGCCCCTGGCGAAGAGTCCGTTCCCTTCAGAGGTGAGGGAGCAGGCCACGTGCGCTTCAATCTCTCATTTCCAAGGGTGATGGAGTGAAGACCCGCTGACGATAAATATCAACAATGTGCGATGGAAAACTAGATTGACTCATGAAACAGCCATGGCCTATATTATTCATTTCGAAGAATGTTTTATCTGGTCAATAATTATAGATTTAATAGTTAAATTTAGGTTTAAATGTTTTCATTGTATTCCAATTATTCATGAGAGTTGTTGAAATTAAGTTTTAGAAGGGGGAAAATAAAAATTTGTGTGAGTTAATAATCCAGATATTAGGAATTTGGGTAGACTGGTATCTCTACCACAATCAGGCTCTCCCTTGTGACCCAAGAGTGCCCTGAGGCGTCTCTGAGGATGTGCAGGGAGGCGGCTGAGCAAGGCTGGCTGGGCCAACCAGGGGACAGGCTGTGTACACACACCCTCGGGACCTGGGAGGGTGCACCGACCCTGTGGTGTAGACCGGCTCCCAGATCAGCCCCTTTGCAGCAGGACTTGCACAGCCAATGCTTTAAACGAACAAAAAGAAAAGCAAAAATCCTTTCATTAGCTGCGTGACTTTAAAGCATTCTGGATCGTCCCCAGTCGCCACGGGTTCCTTCTGGCAGATCAATTCTACCTAGCGGGCCCTCCAGATCTGCCTTCTGCCTGTGGCCTCGCCTATGCAGCCTATGCATCCACACCTCCCCGGGCCTCCGGTCTCGGGTGGGTGAGGACAGGAGGCTGGGGCAGAAGGGCGGGCAGGGTCCTCACTTCCTGTCCGTGCTCCCCGATCCAGGTGGTCGTGCCTTTCGAGGTTGCGCTCTCTGTCCGACTTTTCCTTCCGAGTTCTCATAACTGCAGCTCTCCGCATCCTTCAGGCCCAGGGCAGAAACCTCCAATCTGATTCCTGCGCTGCGCGTGGGCCCCACATCTACACACGGGAAACAGCTCCTTTGTAAAGAGAATGCCACTCCTTTCCGCTCACACCTCGAGAGACCGCCTCATCTGAATACAGGAGGCATTAAAAGCCGTCTTGCACGGCGGTCGTGTGGACGCGGGACTTGGTACTAGCGGGGCGCAGCTCCCAGTCAGCACCGGGTCCTGCCCAGCAGGCAGCGTGTGTGACAAAGCCTAGTGCCCGGGCTTCCTTCCGCGACCCTCCACCAACAAGAGCAAAGGGAAAGCGTCCGGAGTCCAGGAGGGCTGGGGAGCAATTCGGAAACGCTGCCCCTCCCGGGCCACGTAGTCTTCGGAATGTTGCGAAAGGGCGTGGTGGATTTTTGGCAGGTAAACCCAGACACAAGAAAGACCTGAAAGGCTGTCCAGAAAAAACGCACCTGAGCTCCATCCTTCAGAGAGAAGATGGAAAGCATTCTAGATCCCACCTTGCTTAGCTTCCATGGGTCAAATTTGATCCTAAAGGACTGAACTCCCCGGGGTTCCGGGTCGTACAGCCGGTGTACTCGCGGCTGCACAGGGAGCCAGATCCCAGACCCTGCGCTGTGGCTTTTCCTCTGTTCAGAAATGACAAATGAAGAGAAAGGCCAAAGTTGGACGGGGGGAGTTAAGGGAGTGGAAGAAAGAGCAGACATTGAGAATCTAAGAAAACGCAGAGATTTCCTACCTTATCCCTTGGTAAAGTCATTGTTACTTAGTGTTGAAATCGCCCACCTCTTATAAGCAGGTGGCTTTAGGCAGCCTCGAAGCCTCTGAACTCTGCTGCTTTTGGTCTTTGGTCCTTCAGCCTCTGAATTTAACTTTTGCAATGGACACTTAGGTTCTTTCTTTCCTTTTGAGGATTTTTATTATTCCAGGGGACCAGCAGTTGGCGTAATGGCTATGTCGCTGGACTCCCATGCAGTTGACCGCAGTTCCAGTCCCAGATCCAGTGGCTTAAACTCACGCTGAGCACGTGTGCGTGCGTGTCCGAGATTCCGAGAGGAGAATGGAGGAGAAGGGATTGCGGGGAGGCCATTCCCCCTGGGGGGTGAGTTGTCTCTTTCTGTCTCTCTCTGTCTTTTTGGCGGGCGCACATGCCCTATAGCAAAACTTCTCCAAAAAATAAATATATACATTATTCCAATTTATTTTACACATTCAATCATTGTATGTCATAACAGCTTACAAAATGAGATACTTATGTCCTTTTAAAAGTTATGTGATGTATTTTAGGGTTTGAATCATTCTATACATTATAGATGGATATTCAAATTGCTTAAAAATATTGAGGAGGCGAATTTTCCTACTATATACTATATACTATATAGCATGACTAGTTTTATAATGTATCGTTTTCTTGGCAGTCAGCAGGCACACGGCAGGCATCAATGAAGGCTAGTCTCCTTCTTAACAATGATCTAACTTACAAGGGGCATGTAAGTGTGAATTTCATTAAGTATACATTTATAATTGTTATTTGCCTAAAATAGCTATATTTTATCTGGAGGAAGCAGAGTATTTTTGGCTTATTCCAGTTTATAGGTTTGTTTTGGGAAAAATATTGCACAGAGGAAAAAAAACAGCAATCTCACTTCCTGTTACTATTTCAGAGCATGAAAAATAGCTATCTCTTCCTGCATTTATATATATATATATATTATGTTACGTCACAATACATTTCATAATGAGTCTTTTTATAATAGGGTTGATTTATGTCTTTGCAGACAAAGGTAAAATATTATACTAGGATTTATCTCTATTTTTTTTTTTTACTTGAGCCAATGTTTGCCTTTCACATGGAAAAGCCCTTGAAAGGACCACTGGCTATCCATCCTACTTCATCCTTATCTTGAAAACTGTGAAGGAGATTGTATATTTAATGTCTCCACAGGAGTACCAAATGTGTATCAAAATGTTTAGGCCTAATAAAGAAGGCCGTTTGATAAGAATACAAAAATTGTCAGATAATGTCAATTTATGACTCTATAAACATTCGATCTGTCCAGAAAGTGTGTACCGCGCCAGTCAGTTTTGACAGATAAAGAGCACTTGCTGAATATCCTTCCCTGAGAGCCATCCTTCATTAATATTTACATTTCTCTTGACAGCGCAGTTGCTGCGGCGTGGGCTGGGTAAATATAGCCTGCATTTGGCAAATATACATAGTCTCAGGCCTGCATTTCTAAGAATCCAAATGCTTTGGGTAAGAATATGGGGCTGATTGTTTCTGTGAACTTCCTGGATATCAGGTTCTCTGATTCAAGGAAAGAAAAATCCTTAACACTTATTCGAAGGCATGGGACATTTATAATCAGCTAACTTGGCAGAGAAAAAGAACCAAAGGTAGCTTAATCCTCGCCTCCTTGCCTCATGTTTTTCCTCTTTGATTTGATTCTGCTGTGACCAGTCACTAAGAATATATCTGGTCAATAAAAGACCAATAAAATTGGAGGAGTTGCTGTAGGAACCCACAAAATGATGCACAGCGACAACTACTCTAACCCATACTGTGTTTTCATGTTGTGTTTAAACCCAACTTCAGGAGACATTCCCTACGAGAGAGGCTGCTTGGAATGCAGGAGGCTCTTCCTAAGAGAATTTTATTTACTAACTTTAAAAGTAATAAATCCTACATTCAAGTGGCTCTGTAAGAAGAAAACTGGCATTTCTATTTAGTTCATTCTATTTTCGATGTATTTTAACCAAAATCGTTTTGCGCAGTGAGAGACCTTGGACTGCATGCTAATAGTGTGGGCTAGGCAGCATCTATACTTCAACCCGAGACCTCCTCGTTCCCAGTTCTCTTGACTTATCCCCCTCAGAAACTCTACTGTCCTCAAATCTTGTGTTTTATTTTTTTTTTTTTGAGAGATTTTTACTACAGGGCGCGTGCACTCGCCAGACAGACAGAAAGAGACATAGAGACAGAAAGCGAGAAATCACCCCCTAGAGGGGATGGTTACGCCGCAATCCCTTCTCCTCCATTCTCCTCTCGGGATCTTGGGCACGCACGCACACGCGTCCAGCGTGAGTTTTAAGTCACCGGGTCCAGGATGCGAACCGCGGTCAACTACGTGGGAGTCCATCGACATAGCCATTATGCTAACTGCTGGTTCCCACCTCAAATCTTGTTTTTTCAAAAAGTTACTGACCCTGCTGCCTTGTTTCTGACCTCCATTTGATAACTCCAGAGTAAGTAGTAGAGGCATTTCATAACGACAGTCCAAAATAATTTCCCACTTGCCAGACCCAGGGGACAGGGTCGCTGAGAGCATAGCCACGTGGAAATCTGCAAGAGGGGGAGGCCTTCTCCGTGATTGCATTTGGGGGTGATTAGCTGAGCCTCGGCCTGCTCATATCTGTTCATTCTCATGTGTCCAACTCATAAGCTCAGTGTGTTTTCCTCCTTCCCCTCCAAGTTGTGGGAGTAGCCCGTAAGCAATTCATTCTCCAAAGGAGAATGCAGGCCCAGTTGCGAACTCAGTGATCAAAAAGCCTCATAGATCAAGATAGCTCAGGAAACGAGATCTTTCACGAAACCATGTGGAAGACATGGCTAGACACTACACACCTTCCTCCCTTCCTTGGTAAGTCCGAAGCAAAGGTCAAACGTTCCTGCTTTCCTTTTTTAAAGGAAAGGGTTTACGGTTGACAGGAGTGGAACTGTGGTTCATCTTGGTCTTATTGCTCCATCTGCTTTGGTTCAGGAAAGTGGCTTTCACTTGTGGCATTTAGTTGAAACATAGGAGTTGAGGAAAGGGGCAAAAAGGAAAATAAACTCCTGAAAGATAAAAGCCACAGCAAAGTCTTTGTAAATAGAAAGTGACTTGCGTAAAGGGCTTGGTGATTACATGTATGGAGAGCATGCTTTTTATTATGAAGCAATCAAGCACAAGTTACTCATTTGCGGTAAAATGCTCAAGAGTTCACAGGACCTAGTGGTGACACCGTGGTGTCACCGTGATCCTCTGCAAGGCTTCCCTCATGGGAAGGTCTCTGGTTCAAGTCTGGAGACTTCTCCGAGTGCACTGGGCACATGAGGTACCCTCGATCCAAGACTAGGAAAGGCCGGGAGTGGGGTGCAGTGTGGAGGCCAGTGGGCCATGCTGTCTCTCTCTCTCTCATGAAAGAAAGATGTACGTTTTTTAAGGAAATGCTCAGAAGTTCAGTATTAGTTTATCCTGCCGGTAGACGATTTGAACGATGTCTGCCCAAGAGCGTTTAATCATGAGCGTGTATGTATGTGTCTCAGAGTGGTAAGAAAAGAAGTATAGAAAAGCAGTTTCGTCCGTGCATTCCTGAGCGAGTGGCAAGGCAGTGGGAATGAAGGCTGTGCCGTCACACACCCGCACTTACTCTGGGGCAGCACTCGACATAGATCACGTGCCCGCTTCGTAACACTGTGCGTTTACCTCTGGCATACATGCTTAAAACCTTTTAGAGGACTGAAGGAGAGAGTTTAACCAAAACCTAGGGCAGATAAATAATGTTTTCCAAAAAACCCAAGTGTCCTTTCTACCTCTCTGCAAGAAATTGACCTCACTCTCACAAAGAAAAAAACAAAATTTATTACTCCAGCGTATATTCTAATGTTTACGCAATGCTGTTTTAAGCTGAATTATCTTTTAGTTTCAAACAGATATCCAGGAGAGTTGGGGGAAGTGGGAGAAGAGGGAATTTGAGCCTTCCAAGGCAAGCGGGTCCGGTTTCTAAAGGACATCTTTCATCTCCAGGGTCCTCAGCGGGGAACAGCGCTGCATTTAGGCTGGAAAATGAATTGCAGTCACTACTTACTATGTGTGACTTCTCGTTGAGAGCGTCTCTGCGGGAGGTGGCGATTTGCGGAGTCCCCTTCAGGCCCATGAGCATTTCGAGCTCCTGCAGCTTTGGTTCACACGCACTGCCCCCTGAGAAAGGAGAGCCAGCTCCACTGGGGATGGTCATGTCTGTGAATAACCAACCGCCTTCTCTCATCTGTCTATCCGCACGACCAATAGAGTCACGACTCAAATAGACACAAATTTTAAAATCGCCTTTATTTATTTTTTATTTTTTCTAATTGCCAAAGGGTCTGTGTTCACCAGAAAGAGACAGAGACTGAGCAAGGAGAGAAGTCAAGGAGCCCGCTCCCACCCCAGGGAGGCGTGGTCACCGCACAGTTCCTGCTCCTCCAGTTCCCCACCCCGTCAGGATCTGGGGCGGTAAACCACGGTGCCCTCCCGTCTCAAGTCGCCAGGGTCAGGATTCAAACTGCTGAGTCATGAGATCCTGTTTGTTTAACCAAGAAACCACTGGGTCAGTGCTTATTCTTTAGCTTATTTGTTTTTTTTGTTTGTTTGTTTGTTTGTTTTGTTTTTTTGGAGAGATTTTCACTGTAGGGCGCGTGCGCTCGCCAGACAGACAGAGAGAGACATAGAGACAGAAAGCGAGAAATCACCCCCCAGGGGGGATGGTCACGCCGCAATCCCTTCTCCTCCATTCTCCTCTCGGGATCTTGGGCACGCACGCACACGCGCCTGGCGTGAGTTTTAAGCCACCGGGTCCGGGACACAAACCGCGGTCGACTACGTGGGAGTCCAGCGACATAGCCATTATGCTAACTGCTGGTTCCCAGTTTATTTGTTTTAATATATACATCTTTATTTAATTATTTTTTCTTAAAATACCAGAGAGAGAAAGCACCTGTCAATGGGGAGTGATCACCTGAAAATCCCTTCTCCTCCATCCCTCCTCTCCATCAAGACTAGCATACATACCTGGCACGTTTTTCAAGCTGCTGGGACCGGGACTCGAATTTGCTCAGCCGTGTGGGGTCCAACTTTCTACACGTCGCTTAACCACTGTGCTGCGGGACCAGCCCCCGGTTCGTTTTTAAAGTGATACTGGCTTATGTGGCTTAGGTAAACAGGAAGTAGAATTTGCCTTTAAATTGCATGAACTCCCCCATCCAATACCTGGCTAGTCAAATGACTATAGTCTAATTCATGTGTAGGACCTTCACATTTAAAACTTCCAGGAAGAATGTGTGCGCCTTGAAGGCAGTTGGCTCCCAAAGAAAGAAGAGGAAGGGAGGCTGAAGAGGGCAAGATCAACTCTTTCCAAACTTTCCAATCAGAGGAGTCAGTCAGTGACTCTGAAGAGCAGGTATGCTACTCTCCTTGAGCCCCTTCTGCAAGGAAAAAAGTTAAGAAAAGACCCCACATTGCAACATAAGCTCCTCGCCCCCATCTAATGTGCTACTGAAAAGACGTCCGAAGTCAAAGCCCAGCAATCTAAAATAATTAATTAATCTGCCTTGAAAACTTTATACTAAGAAATGATTAAAATATTGCCAAAATCTAGCTTATTCTTTTCTAATATTAAATGATATTTCCACTAGTATGGATCCGGTCAAATTAGCCTTATGTATACGGGAATAGGAAAATTGGTATAGGATTTTCAAATGTTCATAATCTTGATATTCTCTTACTCTGAGCTAAAAAAGAAAACACACACACACACATACACACACACACGTTTTATTAGGTTGCTCAGTCCATTTTATGTGTATTAATGTTTAACAAAAAAAGAACTTCCCAAGTATCCCACCCCAGCACAGTGCCCGGTGTATACCGTGTACACAGAGCGGATCTTGTCTCCACAACCTCCACTATGTACCATATATTACCCCATTCTGTACAAAGGCCGTGGGGTCTTTTGTAGGCTGTGTCAGTAGTGTAATGCCTGATTTTTCTTTTTATCCAAATGGAAGTTTAAGTGAAAATAGGCAATGAGGGAAAGAAATGCTTAGAATTTTAAAATATGTTCTTCTCCTTTGATTTCCCAACACTTGGTCCAGCCAAAGACTGTGCAAATAAAGAAAACACAGCATAAAAATAGACATGGTTTGTGAGTCTCACCTATTCTCACATCAACACAGAACAAATAACTGGGGTCCAGCAGAGTTACCTGCCACACTCCTATAGACATGATAGGTGATCACTTCCACTGAGATCAGTTGGAAATAGTCATTGAACCCATGCCAGGTGGGAGTCAAGTCAACGGGGAGTCAAGTCTATTGTGGCCCTCTTCATTGGGTATAAAGATGGAGTTTTCTGAGAGGAAACAAAAAAAGAAATCATGTGGGATATCATGGAATACAACCCTGGGACAAATAGCAAGTTAACTCTACCTAGAAGGAAGAATAAGATTCAGAGTAGAGAGGAGTGATGAGGTAATCCAGGTGGGAATGCAGGCTAGAACTCAATAAGAATGAGGCAGACATGAACCTGCTATGTTAGTCAGCCTGGCTTCCCCAGAAATCGGAGCTTGGGACTCAGGGCTCATTTTATCAGAGAGTACTACCCCAGAAAACAGGAGTAGGGGATAAACAGGGGTGAAGCAGGAGAGGAGGGAGAGTGAGAAGGGGATACAGCATGAAACTGTCATGACTAAATATAGCTAATAACTCCACCCTTGGGGACACATCCCATAGGCCTAGCTTCATTTCAGAACCATCTATCAACAAGCAGGTATGGGAGAAGGTGGAAGTATTGCAATTCTGACTTCTAACTCTCATTGGTCAAAAGTGCTCTTCATGTGGCATTAACTCCCCAACACTTCCTGGTTGGACCAACATGAGTATGGACTCCCAATGGGCACCTATGGTACCATCCCAGAAATTCCTCAGGCTAACTATCTTCAGTACTAAATTCAACCTTAGGAAGCTTCCTCTATTGAACTGATCATGTGAATTGGAAGTAGGGGTGGGGAAGAAAGGGTAAGAAGTAAGAGTTCATGGTGAAGGGACTGGAAGGTGGTGTGGTGGTTGAGGCACTGGACTCCCACATGGTCGGCCACACTGAGTCCTGAGAGTCTCAGTCTCTCTCTCTCTCTCTTTGGTCAAACTTTGAAAAACAAACCAATAAAGTCAAATAAATAATTCTTTAAAAAGAAAATAAAGAATGCATGGTGCCATGCCTTTTTATAACTGGCTCAGTGAGAGCTCACGTGGACAGGGCCATACCTGTGACAATGGGGATTGATGAGGGCGATGGGCCAGGGTCAGGACGCATGGATGCTGCACCATATTCCACTACTGACCTGCTCTCTGACCTCAGACATGAGAGCTCACTTCTATAAATCTCAGCTTTCTTGCCTTTAAAATGGGAAGAACTGACCTTGCCTCATGAAGTTATGAAACTCAAGAATATGTTTTATAAATTTAGCAAATTGGTAGAGACCATTATTATGTGAACAAGGGAGATAGCACTGGCTTCTACTGCTGCTTCATCTAGATTAATAGAGATCGAGGATCAAACACCAGGAAGAATCTGGTTTCACAGTGTTAGATGTCAGCTTTATGTGAATATAGCCTGTGTACTAAAATAAAATAAATATAATTGGGGCAGTTATTTAGATGATTAGAAACCCCAGCACTGAAACCACCCAAAATAAAACAAAGACATTCCTGTGTTGAAGGAATTTGTTCTCAATTGATCTCTCCAAACTGATTGTTTACAATAAACAAATTCCCTAAAATCTAAGCTCTCAATCATAGTTTGCTCTGTAAACACAAAATGGCTTTATCTATAATTGCAGATGTCTAATAACTACTGCTTTAGCTATACTGTCAAAAGTAAATGTCCTAAAATGAGATCGTTAATTAGCTAATAAAATTCTTCAAAGCCTATTGGAGTAATTTATCTTAATTTTAGGTAAAAATGTGATCCTTTACCTATACCTAGATTATCAATATTACCATTTCAATGTGTACTTAACAAGCAAGCAGAGATCTGCCTATTTTCATCTCTATTGGCCTCTCAAACTGCTAGAGTTAGTCGGGCAATTTTGTCACTAAACTGCCTTTATTACCCTCTTTTCAAATCCTTCCTTCAGTCCATCTCACATCTACACAATAGAACCAGTGTAGACCTTCAAGGACCTGTGAGACCAGTAGTTCCTTTCTGTGTTTTTGGCAATTAGCAGACACAGAACTTGGCCTCTCTAAGAATGTGGTACAAAGCCCTTACTAGGGAGCCTCGTAATGACTGACACATTCTGCATTATTGCTGGTCAGTGAACAAAGTGATTTCTAGTTCTGAATCTTCTACTAATTAGCTGCCACCTCCAGGAAGTAACATAACTCATCTCATACCCCGTTTCAATCATTGTCAATAAATACATTAAACTAGATATTATCTAAGATATTTTCTAGCTCTAATATACAATAGCAATACAAAATGCTGCTCCATGAATATTATCTATAATTATTAAAGTTTAATTAGACAACCTGAATATTACCAAACATCATAGCAGTCACCGTAACTAAAGGGCTTCCTGGTAAACTGGATGGAATTTACAGGAGTTGACTGTTGAATCTCTATCTGTCTGAATCTGGTACTCCTCACTGTGGGGGCATCATTGTGCTGAAAACAGAAAGGTGAAATTACAGAATGCAAATGTGGAAAATGTAAGCTGCGTCCCCGTTTCTCAGAGCAAAGCAATCTCTCATATTTCCAGGAATTTAGTGTTGGCCTTTTCCTAGTTAACTGTTTCCACTTCCTACTAGTCTTCACCTTCTGGTAGGGACAGTCAAGTCAATGTGAGTCTCTTAGAGAGCTGGGCCTCCATTTCAAGGGTGTGCACTTGCCAGAGAGACAGAGAGACAGAAAGTAAGAAATCACCCCCAGGGGGAATGGCCATGTCGCAATCCTTTCTCCATTTTCCTTTTGGGATCTTGGGCACGCACACACATGGGCATGCACACACATGCACCCAGCATGAGTTTAAGCCACCGGGTTTAAGACTCGAACCACAGTCGACGACATGGGAGTCCAGCGACATAGCCATTACACCAACTGCTGGTCCCCCAAAGTCTAGTCATAACCTAAAGTTTTCTCAATCCTCTTCCAGGTCATTTTTTATCTCCCTCCCCCTTACTGATGTTATCTCAGTATCTTTGGATTCTTTATTGCTATAGGTTGAAGCTTTTTGATTTCATCTTTAGTGGCCACTCCTTATCTTAGGAAAAAAGAAATAATAACATAAAGAAAAAAAAAAAACACAACTATAACCTCTCTTGTCCCAGAATAATTTAGGATATCTCATGAAGAAACTCACAGAAAAGAAAAAGAAAATATGTTTTTAGTGGGGAAGAAATTTGAGTCACTGAAAAAATTAAGAACAATAAAATGTGATAAGGTGCCATAAGATAAGGACAGAACATTTATGTCATAAAACCCTGTGCACATAGTAGAGGGAGGTCTCAAATTTGTCACCACCTTTGTATTGATCAGCAGG
>NW_006160107.1:2827414-2882986 GCF_000334495.1 Tupaia belangeri chinensis | reverse complement strand
CCGGGACTCGAATTTGCTCAGCCGTGTGGGGCCCAACTTTCTACACGTCGCTTAACCACTGTGCTGCGGGACCAGCCCCCGGTTCGTTTTTAAAGTGATACTGGCTTATGTGGCTTAGGTAAACAGGAAGTAGAATTTGCCTTTAAATTGCATGAACTCCCCCATCCAATACCTGGCTAGTCAAATGACTATAGTCTAATTCATGTGTAGGACCTTCACATTTAAAACTTCCAGGAAGAATGTGTGCACCTTGAAGGCAGTTGGCTCCCAAAGAAAGAAGAGGAAGGGAGGCTGAAGAGGGCAAGATCAACTCTTTCCAAACTTTCCAATCAGAGGAGTCAGTCAGTGACTCTGAAGAGCAGGTATGCTACTCTCCTTGAGCCCCTTCTGCAAGGAAAAAAGTTAAGAAAAGACCCCACATTGCAACATAAGCTCCTCGCCCCCATCTAATGTGCTACTGAAAAGACGTCCGAAGTCAAAGCCCAGCAATCTAAAATAATTAATTAATCTGCCTTGAAAACTTTATACTAAGAAATGATTAAAATATTGCCAAAATCTAGCTTATTCTTTTCTAATATTAAATGATATTTCCACTAGTATGGATCCGGTCAAATTAGCCTTATGTATACGGGAATAGGAAAATTGGTATAGGATTTTCAAATGTTCATAATCTTGATATTCTCTTACTCTGAGCTAAAAAAGAAAACACACACACACACATACACACACACACGTTTTATTAGGTTGCTCAGTCCATTTTATGTGTATTAATGTTTAACAAAAAAAGAACTTCCCAAGTATCCCACCCCAGCACAGTGCCCGGTGTATACCGTGTACACAGAGCGGATCTTGTCTCCACAACCTCCACTATGTACCATATATTACCCCATTCTGTACAAAGGCCGTGGGGTCTTTTGTAGGCTGTGTCAGTAGTGTAATGCCTGATTTTTCTTTTTATCCAAATGGAAGTTTAAGTGAAAATAGGCAATGAGGGAAAGAAATGCTTAGAATTTTAAAATATGTTCTTCTCCTTTGATTTCCCAACACTTGGTCCAGCCAAAGACTGTGCAAATAAAGAAAACACAGCATAAAAATAGACATGGTTTGTGAGTCTCACCTATTCTCACATCAACACAGAACAAATAACTGGGGTCCAGCAGAGTTACCTGCCACACTCCTATAGACATGATAGGTGATCACTTCCACTGAGATCAGTTGGAAATAGTCATTGAACCCATGCCAGGTGGGAGTCAAGTCAACGGGGAGTCAAGTCTATTGTGGCCCTCTTCATTGGGTATAAAGATGGAGTTTTCTGAGAGGAAACAAAAAAAGAAATCATGTGGGATATCATGGAATACAACCCTGGGACAAATAGCAAGTTAACTCTACCTAGAAGGAAGAATAAGATTCAGAGTAGAGAGGAGTGATGAGGTAATCCAGGTGGGAATGCAGGCTAGAA
This sequence comes from Tupaia belangeri chinensis, assembly GCF_000334495.1. Classification (NCBI taxonomy): domain Eukaryota; kingdom Metazoa; phylum Chordata; class Mammalia; order Scandentia; family Tupaiidae; genus Tupaia; species Tupaia belangeri. The sequence goes on along the minus strand of NW_006160107.1, from coordinate 2,881,527 downwards.
CTCAATAAGAATGAGGCAGACATGAACCTGCTATGTTAGTCAGCCTGGCTTCCCCAGAAATCGGAGCTTGGGACTCAGGGCTCATTTTATCAGAGAGTACTACCCCAGAAAACAGGAGTAGGGGATAAACAGGGGTGAAGCAGGAGAGGAGGGAGAGTGAGAAGGGGATACAGCATGAAACTGTCATGACTAAATATAGCTAATAACTCCACCCTTGGGGACACATCCCATAGGCCTAGCTTCATTTCAGAACCATCTATCAACAAGCAGGTATGGGAGAAGGTGGAAGTATTGCAATTCTGACTTCTAACTCTCATTGGTCAAAAGTGCTCTTCATGTGGCATTAACTCCCCAACACTTCCTGGTTGGACCAACATGAGTATGGACTCCCAATGGGCACCTATGGTACCATCCCAGAAATTCCTCAGGCTAACTATCTTCAGTACTAAATTCAACCTTAGGAAGCTTCCTCTATTGAACTGATCATGTGAATTGGAAGTAGGGGTGGGGAAGAAAGGGTAAGAAGTAAGAGTTCATGGTGAAGGGACTGGAAGGTGGTGTGGTGGTTGAGGCACTGGACTCCCACATGGTCGGCCACACTGAGTCCTGAGAGTCTCAGTCTCTCTCTCTCTCTCTTTGGTCAAACTTTGAAAAACAAACCAATAAAGTCAAATAAATAATTCTTTAAAAAGAAAATAAAGAATGCATGGTGCCATGCCTTTTTATAACTGGCTCAGTGAGAGCTCACGTGGACAGGGCCATACCTGTGACAATGGGGATTGATGAGGGCGATGGGCCAGGGTCAGGACGCATGGATGCTGCACCATATTCCACTACTGACCTGCTCTCTGACCTCAGACATGAGAGCTCACTTCTATAAATCTCAGCTTTCTTGCCTTTAAAATGGGAAGAACTGACCTTGCCTCATGAAGTTATGAAACTCAAGAATATGTTTTATAAATTTAGCAAATTGGTAGAGACCATTATTATGTGAACAAGGGAGATAGCACTGGCTTCTACTGCTGCTTCATCTAGATTAATAGAGATCGAGGATCAAACACCAGGAAGAATCTGGTTTCACAGTGTTAGATGTCAGCTTTATGTGAATATAGCCTGTGTACTAAAATAAAATAAATATAATTGGGGCAGTTATTTAGATGATTAGAAACCCCAGCACTGAAACCACCCAAAATAAAACAAAGACATTCCTGTGTTGAAGGAATTTGTTCTCAATTGATCTCTCCAAACTGATTGTTTACAATAAACAAATTCCCTAAAATCTAAGCTCTCAATCATAGTTTGCTCTGTAAACACAAAATGGCTTTATCTATAATTGCAGATGTCTAATAACTACTGCTTTAGCTATACTGTCAAAAGTAAATGTCCTAAAATGAGATCGTTAATTAGCTAATAAAATTCTTCAAAGCCTATTGGAGTAATTTATCTTAATTTTAGGTAAAAATGTGATCCTTTACCTATACCTAGATTATCAATATTACCATTTCAATGTGTACTTAACAAGCAAGCAGAGATCTGCCTATTTTCATCTCTATTGGCCTCTCAAACTGCTAGAGTTAGTCGGGCAATTTTGTCACTAAACTGCCTTTATTACCCTCTTTTCAAATCCTTCCTTCAGTCCATCTCACATCTACACAATAGAACCAGTGTAGACCTTCAAGGACCTGTGAGACCAGTAGTTCCTTTCTGTGTTTTTGGCAATTAGCAGACACAGAACTTGGCCTCTCTAAGAATGTGGTACAAAGCCCTTACTAGGGAGCCTCGTAATGACTGACACATTCTGCATTATTGCTGGTCAGTGAACAAAGTGATTTCTAGTTCTGAATCTTCTACTAATTAGCTGCCACCTCCAGGAAGTAACATAACTCATCTCATACCCCGTTTCAATCATTGTCAATAAATACATTAAACTAGATATTATCTAAGATATTTTCTAGCTCTAATATACAATAGCAATACAAAATGCTGCTCCATGAATATTATCTATAATTATTAAAGTTTAATTAGACAACCTGAATATTACCAAACATCATAGCAGTCACCGTAACTAAAGGGCTTCCTGGTAAACTGGATGGAATTTACAGGAGTTGACTGTTGAATCTCTATCTGTCTGAATCTGGTACTCCTCACTGTGGGGGCATCATTGTGCTGAAAACAGAAAGGTGAAATTACAGAATGCAAATGTGGAAAATGTAAGCTGCGTCCCCGTTTCTCAGAGCAAAGCAATCTCTCATATTTCCAGGAATTTAGTGTTGGCCTTTTCCTAGTTAACTGTTTCCACTTCCTACTAGTCTTCACCTTCTGGTAGGGACAGTCAAGTCAATGTGAGTCTCTTAGAGAGCTGGGCCTCCATTTCAAGGGTGTGCACTTGCCAGAGAGACAGAGAGACAGAAAGTAAGAAATCACCCCCAGGGGGAATGGCCATGTCGCAATCCTTTCTCCATTTTCCTTTTGGGATCTTGGGCACGCACACACATGGGCATGCACACACATGCACCCAGCATGAGTTTAAGCCACCGGGTTTAAGACTCGAACCACAGTCGACGACATGGGAGTCCAGCGACATAGCCATTACACCAACTGCTGGTCCCCCAAAGTCTAGTCATAACCTAAAGTTTTCTCAATCCTCTTCCAGGTCATTTTTTATCTCCCTCCCCCTTACTGATGTTATCTCAGTATCTTTGGATTCTTTATTGCTATAGGTTGAAGCTTTTTGATTTCATCTTTAGTGGCCACTCCTTATCTTAGGAAAAAAGAAATAATAACATAAAGAAAAAAAAAAAACACAACTATAACCTCTCTTGTCCCAGAATAATTTAGGATATCTCATGAAGAAACTCACAGAAAAGAAAAAGAAAATATGTTTTTAGTGGGGAAGAAATTTGAGTCACTGAAAAAATTAAGAACAATAAAATGTGATAAGGTGCCATAAGATAAGGACAGAACATTTATGTCATAAAACCCTGTGCACATAGTAGAGGGAGGTCTCAAATTTGTCACCACCTTTGTATTGATCAGCTTTGAAAAACATTACGGGTCTCATAATTCACTGTGTTATAAAGACATATCCATTGCTCTGGAGGAGCGCAGATTGAAATTCTTTCCCAGGCTCCTTCGACAAGACGCTCTGACATGTTGTAAACATAGCAAACATTGTAAATATGTCCAAGGGTTGTTTCTGATGACACCCTTCAATGTAAGCTAATGATGTAGCCTAGGGGGCAATATAGTAAAATCTATAGTTTCAAAACGTTGATAAAATACAGTGGTCTGGTTTAGTCCAATGACAGATTTTATACATTATGGAGAATATTGTGACAGTGTCCCTTACAGAAGCTGTGATGTCCGCACGCTGAGACTGAAACTGAATGCCTAAAAGATGTGGAAACACAGTAAATGGTTGTGAATACCAGATATAGTGTGGGGAGAGGGTGGGTGAAGGAGTAGAGTCTGAGGAAGGACATTTAGAAGAAAAATAGAGGAGCAAAGCATTAATGGGACAAAGAAATGGTATTATCTGTTGAAGATAACTTTATAATATTGTCCACTGGACTGGGGAGAAATGTACACCTGTTGGAATATTCAGTTTGCAAGCTAGATAACGTGACTTAACATATAAAAGTTCCTGAAATTTGAAATAAATAAATGATACATAAATAAACTTTAAAAAAAGAAAGGAAGAAGCAGCAGCAGCCGTGACGTGCCGTTGCTCAGATGAATATCTGAGGCGTGCATGACAGTTTAGTGACCAGCAAGGTATTTTATCACCCTGCCAAGCCAGGAGTTGAGCTGCCACTGTTTCATGAAAATTGAGCCATTTAACCAAGCCACTCATGGTCTCAGGGCACCTGTGGAAGAACCTACTGGCAAGGCCAAGGGTGTCCTTGGAAAGAGAGGTTCCCACCATACACAGACCAGGTGAGCGAGAGCCACAAAATAGACCTGTATTACAGTGTAAGTCTGTGATCATTTTCAAACAACTAAAACCAAACCATCTACCTTATCCATTAAATAAAACTTAAAACATACCAATTTTAGGTTTAGAGCTTTGAACAATGTAACATCCTGGTGTGCCCCAAAAAAGAGCAATCCCCATGAGCTGGCAGAGAGCCCGCCTGGCACAGGGCAGTTCTGTAATGCAGACTCCAGCTGGACGCGGGCCTGTGGAAGCAAACGTGACGCCTCGGTTTGCAGGAGGCACTACATGATCCTCTGTTAGGAAGACAGTGTCCAGTGTGGCACTAAATCCTTGCCATCTGCACATTAGAAAATCCTTAGTGTGCAATATTTTAGAGGTATGTGTGTGTGCACGTGCACACACATATGAATAGGAGGGCTATGACCTTTGTTTATAATTATTCCGTTGTCTTTCATATGTTGTCTGGAAATTCTATAAACACTTTCTCTTTTTTGCCTTCTTGTAGCACCACTGCTAAAATAGTCTGGCACATAGTAAATTGACAGGTATTTCTTGAATTATAAATATATGTCCCAGTAAGACATTCAAAATGTACCTCACGGGGGGCCAGCAAGTGGGATGGAGGCTAAGGAACTGGAGTCCCACATGGTCAACTGCTGTTCGAGTTCTGGATTCAGCAGGTTGAAATCCACACCAGATTCATGTGTGTGTGCAAGCCCAAAATTCCCAGAGGAGGATGAAGACAGGATTTCAGCATGACCATCCTTCCCAGGGGAGTGATTTCTCTCTTTCTCTGTCTTCAGCAAGCACACACATCCTATAGCAAAAATCTCCCTGAAAAAAAAAAAAAGAAAAGAAAAGAAATAGATAAGAAAATGTATACCACTGAAAGTAACTGTTATAACAGGGCCCATTTTTCTAGATTAGGAATATGACTAAAAATTCCTTGATAAAAATGCATATTTCTTGGCACTTACTCAGAACATGTGACTGATTACATTTTAGTGGGGTTCCAGTGACTGCCTTTTACTAATCATCCCGGTAACATGGAGGCAGCAGTTAAGATGTTAAAAACTATGCCGTAGATGTTAAGGTAAGTCTCATGTAAGCAGCATGAGTCCAAGATCTTAGCCCCTCTATCGTTTCTATCCATGGTCAAAGGACCAAGAGTGAATAAAAACTACTAATAATCATGTTAATACTAACACTTACTCCTCAAGATGGTAAAATAGTCAATAGAGAGCTGTCCATGTCAAAAATCTATGCTTCATTTGTAAAATACTCTTCAGAAAAACTCAGGCTTATAATTTTCCAAGAAAAGCATTTTAGAAGAAATAGATGTTAAACTACTAAGTCTATAATTTGGGAAGTGGGTGTATCCAACTAAAAAGGAAGCTTAACTACACGCTAGATTTATAAGCAAATATTATGATCATAGTAAAAAAAAAAAGTCACCTGGGATCTATACACTGTAGGTCATTAGCAGATTTTTTAGCCAAATTCAAACATCTCAAATAGATTTATTTTTCTGAAGATTTTACTGTGTTTTGTTTTGCTCTTAGTTTAATTTTCAAATAACCTCTGAAGTTATCTGATGATTCTAATATAAGTGCTGCTACGGCAGAGTCTAGGATTTCTTTCATTTTGGGTCACATACGAACATCAGGTAATGCTAATACTTATAGGTAGTTATTTCTAAGAAGAGAATGAATGTCTCTAGACATGTCACTCTGCTGCAATAATTTTTTTTTTTTGTCTAGCAACTATGTGACATGAAACTCTTTGCCTGGTGGAATTATTTATTAATTTAAATACATTTTGAGCAGGTGAGACAGTGGCATGCTGATTAAGGCATCTAGATCCCACATGGCCAGCTGCACAGTTCAAGTTATGAACCTGGAGGCTTGGAAGACATGCCAGGCATGTGTATGTGCATGCCCCAAACCCCAAGAGGAGAAAAAGAAGAAGGAATTGTGTTATTGTCATTGCCCTTGAGGAATGCTTTCTTTTATTTTAATATTCTTTATACATTTAATCACTGCATATCATTACAGCATGCAAAATGGATTTTTCCAGTATGAATACACTGTCTGTTAGTCCAGTTAAAGATACATTTTTTTCTTTTTTTTTTTTTTGGAGAGGTTTTTGCTATAGGGTGCATGCACTCTCCAGAGAGACAGAGAGACAGAAAGTGAGAAATCACCCCCCAGGGGTAATGGCCATGCTGCAATCCCTTCTCCTCTGTTCTCCTCTCGGGATCTTGGGCACGCACACACACGCACCCGATGTGAGTTTAAGTCACTGGGTCCGGGACTTGAACCGCGGTCGACTACATGGGAGTCCAGCCACATAGCTATTACGCTAACTGCTGGTTTCAGTCCAGTTAAAGATATTGGGGATTGGGGCTGGTAGATATCATGGTAGTTAAGGGATCTGGACTCCCACATAGTCAACTACAGTTTGAGTCCTGTACCTGGTGGCCTACTTTCTCTCTTTCCCTCTCTCTGTCTCTTACACTGTCACTCTCTGATAAAACTAAAATAAAAAAATAAAGTTAAATGAAATAATTCTTTAACAAAAAAGATATTTGGGAACATCAGATGATGTAATGGTTGTGTCACATTGCTAGACTCCCACATAACTGACTGCAGTTCGAGTCCTGGACCTGGTGACTTAAAACTCACGCCAGGTGTGCATGAGTGCATGACCAAAATCCCAAGAGGAGATGGAGGAGCAGGGATTGTGGCATGGCCATCCTACCCGAGGGATAATTTCTTGCTTTCTGTCTCTGTCTCTCAGGCAAGTGCATATGTTCTTCATGATGAAGGATGTTGAGCATTTTTTATACGCTTTTTGGCTGTTCGTATGTCTGCTTTACAGAGTTGTCTGTTCTTTCATTTGTCCATCTTTTGATTGGGTTGATTTAAAGGTTGAGCTGCTTATGTTCCCTTTATATTCTGTTTATCAGTCCCTTATCCACAGCATATTTTGCAAATATATTTTCCCATTCCGATGGCTGTTGATTCACTCCGATTATTGTTTCTTTTGCTGAGCAGAAGTTTTAAACTGATGTAATCCCACTTGTCTATTTTTGGAATTATTGCCTATACTTGAAGGGGGTCTTATTTAAGAAGTCTTTGCCTACCACAGTCTCCCAAAGATTTCCCTGTGTTGTCCACAAGTTGTTTTATAGTTTGGGGTCGTAGGTTTAGATTTTTGATAAATTTTAAGTTGATTTTTGTTAATGGTGAGAAATAGGGGTGCAGTTTTATCTTTCTGCAGGTGGAGACTCATTTTTTTTTCAGAACCATTTGCTAAAGAGATTTTCTTTTCCCCAACCCTACTGGATTGACTTGCCATCTGTCAAAGAGCAGTTAGCTGTATGTTTGGAGGTTTATTTCTGGGGTCTCTATTCTGTTCCATTGGTCCATATACCTGTTTTTGTACCAATACCATGATGTTTTGATTCACAACTTTGTAAAATGTTGTGGAGTAAGAGAGTGAGCTATCTTGCACAGTATTGCTTTAGCAATACATGTCTTTTATGACTCTAACTAATTGTGCCATTATTTTTTCTAAATCTGTGAGATATCAATTTTCTTGGGATTGCATTAAATTTATAGATTAATTTGGCTAGGATTGATGTTTGATTAATTGTCCCAATTCTGGAACATGGGATGTCTTTCCACTTTATTGTATCATTTTCAGTTTCTTTTTTTTTTAGTTTTTTGTTGTTCCTTGTAGATGTTTTTGACTTCTTGGTTAGGCTTATTCCTAGGTATCTTATACTTTGTCTTGGCTATTGTAGACGAGATTGTTTTCTTCAAGTCTGCCTTCATCTGCTCCTTGTTTGTGTATAGAAGTACCATGGACTTTTACCTGGTGATTTTGTATCCTGCTACTTCACTGTATTTACTATCACCTCCAGGAGTTCTTTTGTGTGAGAATCACACAGAGGAGATGTGCATGTGTGCCCAAGATCACAAGAGGAGAATGGAGAAGGGATTGCAGTGTGGCCCACCCTCCTGGGGGGTGATTTTTCACTTTCTGTCTCTGTCTATCTAGTGAGCACACGTGCCCTATAGCAAAAACCTCTTCAAAAAAAAAAAAAAAAAAAAAAAAGAGAGGAGAAAGTGTGCAGTCTTGTCTTTTCCCAGTTCTTTTTTTCCATTTTAGATGTGATATTCCACTTCTCTTAGCACTTTTTCTTATTATTTTTATTTGTTTATTTTACATTCTTTCATTGAATATCACCACAGCATATAAAATGTGATTTTCCAGCCAGAATACACTGCAAAGTGGCTTAATCATACATGTTATCTTCAACAAATACATTTGTATTTTCTGTTTCTTGTGTGTATATATCCCCCCCCTATTTCTCACTCTCTTCCATTCCCCATCCTCCTCCCACCCTGTCTCTGGTATCTGCAGTTGCTTTCCATTCCTTTATTCTTTCCCACATTTCATTGATTCACAAAATATCTTAATTAATCTAAATATTTTCAATAGTAAGTTCAGCTGATATAAACACATTTGTGAACAAAGTTTACTTTAGGCATGAAACTCTGTGGGTAGAATGAATACACTATAAAGTAGCACATAGCTGAGACTATGTAGCTTACTGTGGTCATTAAATAGGTATTTTTTTAATTATATATTTTTTTAATTTCAAGAAAGGCAGTTTTAGCTTTAAAAAATCAAAATTTAAAAACGTTAAGAGAACTTTGCCTAACACTTAAAGCCAGGAAACAGGTTAGGATTCTGTTCGAATAGTAGGTACATGGACCTGTCCACAACTCAAGAAAAGACAACAATCCTTAACTCTGGAAAACAAAGCATAGGAGATCAGTAATGTTTTCATAAAAAGTTATAAAATTATTTTTCACCAGTTCAAACTCATGTACTTTATCTTCTATTGTGGTCTGATCTTTCTGTTTCAATTCTGGGAGATAACGTTCAACGCTGAACTTGCCCCTACCATTAAGCTGGCCATTTTCTTAGTTGTTTTAGGTATCTTATTTCTGTGTGTCTGACTTTAGGTTTCCTGGGATAGCATTCTCTTCAGAATTTCTGGTATGGTGTTGATAAATTCTTTCAAGTTTTGTTTATCTGAGGATACTCCTGTCTTCTCTTCTTATATGAAGGATAATTTTGCCAGATATATTATTCTTGGTTGAAATGTTTTTCACTCAACACTTTGAATGTATTTTCCCATTCTTTCCTTGCTTGTATTATTTCTTTCTTTTCTTTTTTTTTTTTTAGAGGTTTTTCCTATAGGGCTTGTACGCTCGCCAAAAAGACAGAGAGAGACAGAAAGACAGAAAATGAGAAATCACTCCCCGGGGGGGATGGCCACACCGCAATCCATTCTCCTCTCAGGATCTTGGGCACACGTGCACATGCACCCAGTGTGACTTTAAACCACCGGTATGGGACTTGAACTGCCGTCAACTAGACTGGAGTCCAGTGACATAGCCATTACACTAACTGCTGGTCCCATTGCTTGCATTGTTTATGATGAAAGGGCCACTGTTAGCCTGATGGGATATCCTTTGTAGGTAATTTGACATTTCTCTCTTGGCAATCTTGTGTCTTGTCTTTGTCTGTGGTTTCATTCTTTCTAGCTATAATGTGTCTTAGAGAAGATCTTCTTGGGTAGATCCTATTTGGGGTGCTCTGTATTTCTTGAGTCTTAAGCTTTGAATGTCTCTCTAGGTTTGAAAAGTTTTCTTCCAGGATTTTATGGAATAGATTATCAGTACCCTTATTAGTCTCTTCACCTTTTGAGATAGCAATTACCTGAATGTTTGGATGTTTGATGTTATCTAGTATTTCTCGTATATAATTCTCACTTTTAGGGGGCAATTTTCTCAGTCTTCATGGTGGATTTTACTAGTCCAGCAATTCTATCTTCTGCATCTGATGTTAGATGTTCTGTAGGATCTAGTTTACTTTTAATACTTTCAAAGAAGTTTTGACTTTCTGTATTATAGCCTTCATCTCCAACAGTTCTATTTGATTCTTTTTTATGGTGTGTATTTCCTGTTTTAGCTCTTGCAAGACCTTCCTCAACTCCTGGAACTCATCTACTTTTTTCTTCTGCTGTTCATTGTCTCTCTTCCATCTCTGTTAGCTTTATCACTATGAATGTTCTAACTTCTTTATTAGACATTTCCATGAGTTCCATTGTACTGTCTGTGGATGAAGAGGAGTTACTCTTTTCCCTTGGCAGAGGGGTATTTTGTTGGTTTCTCATATTCCTTGTGCCTCTGTAGTGATTACTAGTCATCAGATGGTTTATTCGTTTCTTCCTAATTTCTAGAAGTTCAATCTGAGTGATCAGAGGAGCACAGGAGGAGGTGATCTGCAGACCCTTTGGGATTCTGTTTTTCTCCCTTAGTGTGCTGATTCAGTGGGAAATGAGGAAAATGAGGACTACAATAGTATTCAGATGCTTGGCTATTTTCACGTAGACCTGTCTAGATACTCAGTGCTTGGAAGTTGAGCAGCAAAGTGATGAGGTAAAAGAAAACAGAGAAAGAAAGAAAGAAAAAAGAGAAAAAAGGATAAATCAAACAAAAAAAATTCTTTGTTAGTTTTAAAAAAAGGAAAATGAAAACCATGTGGTGTGCTTGCACTAGATCTCAGCTCTCATGGTGGATTCAGTCTTCTTCTGGCTTGCCCTTTATGCTTTTCCTAGATGGGAGAGGGAAAGGAGAGGGGATTATTACCAAGATAAAGGAAGATTCCAGGGCCAAGAAAATACTTTACCTTAAATAATTTTTTTAAAAAAAGGATAATTTAAAAAAGAAAAAGATATTCCAGGGCCAAGAAAATACTTTACCTTAAATAATTTTTTTTAAAAAAGGATAATTTAAAAAAGAAAAAGATGGAGACAGAGAGACAGAAAATGACAGAGAGAGACAGAGGGAAGAGGACAGAGGGGGCTCTACCAGGGTGACTTCTCAACAGAACATCTTCATTGCTTTTCTCCCTGAAAGCACTAGATCTCAGCTTTCATGGCAGACTAAGAAAATACTTTACCTTAAATAATTTTTTTTAAAAAAGGATAATTTAAAAAAGAAAAAGATGGAGACAGAGAGACAGAAAATGACAGAGAGAGACAGAGGGAAGAGGACAGAGGGGGCTCTACCAGGGTGACTTCTCAACAGAACATCTTCATTGCTTTTCTCCCTGAAAGCACTAGATCTCAGCTTTCATGGCAGACTCAGTCTTCTCTCTTGTTCCAGTTTTTAGTGGAAAAGTTTTCCGCAACATTCAGTGTGATGTTAACTATGGCTTTTCATATATGGCTTTTATTGTGTTGATAATTGTCCCTTCTATGACCATTTTGCTGAGAGTCTTAATCATCTTAATCATGAATGGATGTTGCTTTTTCTGTATTGATTGATATAATCATATGGTTTTTATCTTCTGTTCTGTTAAAATGGTATATTACATTTATGTTTATTGCATATGCTGGACCATGTTTCTAGCTCTAGAACAAAGCTTACCAGGTCATGATGCATAATCTTTTTAACATGTCATTAGGTACGATTTGCTTATATTTCTTGAGAATGTTTCTATCTATAGTCATCGGAGATAATGGTCTATAGTTTTCTTTATTTTGTTATGTCCTTGTCTGTTTCAGGGATGCAGATGACAGAGGCTTCTCACAATGAATTTGGGAGGGTTTCTTCCTATTGGATGTTTAGAAACATTTTTGAGTATAATTGGAGTTAGCTCTTCTTTAAAAGTTTTATAGAATTTAAAAGTGTAACTATCAGGACCTTGGTTTTTCTTGGTAAGGAGGTTATTTATTACTGATTCAATCTCATTGCTGGTTCTGGTTCTATTCAGGTTTTCTGTTTTACTGAATCAATTTTGGTAGATTCTATGTTTATTTCATCCAGATTTTCTTGAGTCTTAGTATATAGCTGCTCACAGTACTCTTTAGTGATCTTTTGTATTTCTGCCATATATGTCATAATATTGCCTACTTCATTGTGAGCCTGACTTATCTGGTTCCTTTCTCCTCCTCCTCCTCTTTGTCTTCTTTTTAGAGAGATTCTGTCTTCTGAGTGGTCCAATCTACTATTAATATTTTCAAGAGAGGTCTTGACTTCCTGTATTACTGTCTCCATCTCTAGAAGTTCTAATAGGTTTGCTTTTGTTGTATCTATCTCTTCATTCAAATCCTGGAAAGACTTCTTCATCTCTGTCACCATAAATATTCTGAATACTTTTCTGACATACTTGTGAATTCTTTTGTGCTATCTTTGGTTGAAGAAGAGTTGTCCTGCTCTTTTGAGGGACAGATGTTTCTCCGTTTTCCCATTTCTTGTGCCTCTGCACTGGTTTCTAATTATATGGTGAATTATACACTTCTTCCTACTTTTCTGGTTATTAGCTCTGTAGTGTCAGGGGAGGAAGGGCTCTACTTCTCAGACGTGTTCATGCTAGAGGGCTTTGTTATGCAATCAGAGAAGGGTATTGGTAGCTTTAGGTGTTTATTCTTTTCCCAGTCTCGTGGGGCCAGGTGAACCAGGGCTGAGCTGGAGAGATTCAACTGGAAGAGGAAGTAGGAGTTATACAGTGGGGCTATGCATGCCACGTGCTTCAGCAAACTGTAAAAATCTCAGAATATTCCTGGTTGGAAAGAGACAGCACGTTCTGAGTTGGTCATCCTGCCTCAGTTTGTCTCACTGACTGCTGTTGCTCTCTGCTTCTTGGCACAGGCTTGTGGGATTAATGGCAGCAACGAGGGGCACTTTCTAGCTTTCTCTCTCTCTCTCTCTCTGTGTGTGTGTGTGTGTGTGTGTGTGTGTGTGTGTTTGTGTCTCTCTGGCAAGTACACATGCCATATAGCAAATTAAAATTATAATAATAATTTTGGAACTTCTAAATGTCACAAACTCTGTAGGTATTTAGAATACAAAGTGAAGTAACCAGATCTCTATTTCGAAAGCTGACATTCCATGATTGAATAGTTATAATAATGACAAAGTGATACAGGAACAAATGTAAGACCTCATGAGAATTATCTACCCAAGAAGGCCACTATCTTGGGTTCAAAGAAAGAAAGGAAATGTTATAAAATAGCTCTAGAAGAGGTAGCACCTTAAGTTTTAAATAAGAAGAATACAAGTCACTCAGGTGCGTGTTGGAGAAGCTGGCATTTGGCGTTCCAAAAAGTAGTGTGCGTGGCCTCTAAGCCTCTGAGACTAAGTGCAGAATATGACTGTACATAGCCGAGTGATAAGAGCGAAGGCTGGAAGTCATGCTGTCTTCTGTCTCATCAGCCGTGTGGAGGTGTGAAGTGTTAAGAGTCAGATCGTGGAATTCTCAATGGAACAGGGAATCGCTGTGAGGACAACATACTGGGAGCAAGCACTGTTCTCATTAGGAAAGTTGTCTTTTCATTTTGGAACGTTGGCCCCAAGAAAGAAAAATGACTAAGTCAATAGGTTTTATTGCTAAAATGTGCAATTGCATCAGAAAAACATGAGTTCTTAACGGAATATGACAGAATCCTAAAAAGGGATGATCACTCTTGGTTATTTCTCATTTCTAGTCCTCCTCTTAAGATAAGTGAATATGTAGCTAAATAAACAGTTAATGGTCACTTTTTTCCTAAACAGCTCAGATCTAGGGGGAATATCATCAATTTATCATTAGAATAACATTTTTACAGGGTGGTGGGGTCACAACTAGGGAAAAATAAATATTTCCATAGCCATTGGGAGAATTTTGGTACTCTGAAATGTTCTAGTAACATGTTCAGGATGATAGAACTTTCCAGTCTCTCATTCCTTCTTTTCTGTGATTGGATACTTCAACTGAATCCTGTGTTACCACTCTACTTATTTTCTCTATTTTTCTATTGTGTCTATTCAAATTGGAACTAAAAATGTCTTCAATCAGAGAATTTCTTCCTGTAGAACTGTTCATTTTTTAAAGAAATTAGGTAGAGACAACCCACAATTACAGGAGCAGTAAGTTTGTATTAAAGGGCATTTGTCCTCCAGATTTATCTTTCACTCATGAATGACCTCATCATAGAAAGAAATTAGCATAATTTATATCAATAATTTGTTCCCATGATGTGTGAAGAAAATAATACCCCACAATAAATTAAAGATGCTTTTATGGCTGCATTTTGTCAGCTTCCTTACCCTTATTTATATTTAGAACTGCCAAGTTGCATGAGTAGAGTTATGAAAATGGCCCCTGGGCTGAAGCCCTGGTTAGTTTCCAGTCCATAGGAAAGGTACCGTCTTATCTGAGGAGTAGGGAGCCTTTGTTGAATTTGACTTGTTAATTATAACACTCGCCTGATTGTTGAGAGGTTGCTTCTAATCTCCATTCCCAGGCTTGAGGTCATCCAAGCTGTCTTTATCTTTTGTGTAAACTGGTCAATCACTTTGCCAAGCAGATTCAAGTGATTTGTCTTTTAAAGTGACCTTTTGACTTGTAATCATCCACATTCTCTTCATGCTTTATTTCATTTTATTTTACTGGAGAGCATTTTAGAATGTTTGTCATGAAAAGAGCTACATAAATATTAATGTATTGATAGTGTTATGGCTTTTCAAACCTATATTTCATTTCATGGGTTTTAAGAGCTACAAAATTTACTGACTGCACAGAAAATATAGGTATAATGGACTTACTGAAATGTCCCAAATGCGATAAAGTATATGAATTATTAATCCCAAGAAAGCCAGAGTGTTTAAATGCCGTATTTTTTGAACCAATTCTGGATTTCTTTTTAACTGAGATAAAATTGGAGGTGACATAAATATAAGGTGCTCCCTAATTTTTGAAGTTTAAAGTTAATTGGGAGATAAATATTATAAAGTGAACGAAAACATAAATTAGGATGTAGCTAGAGTGAAAAGGCAAAGTAAAAGCCACATGGTTTATCTCAGCACCCCGGTTGTGCTCTGAACTCCACATGAGGTCATGAGGCTAAGGGTCAGCAGGTCAACTACGGACTATAGCCAGAGGTATCTCTAAATGAACTGTTTCAGACTAAATATAAAAATCATATTTAAAGAGCATTCACTGTAGCACAAAGGAATGCAAATGGCTTACCTTATTATACTCTTTACCTATTGAGGCACAGGCGAAATGTTAAGAAAAGCGAAATTGTCTGCAGTACAAGTGCAATATTTAAATACAGAACTGTTTTTGCATTATAAGGAATAAAGCTGGATGGAATTGCCCGTGTACTCAGTGTCTTATTATATTATTGTGTAGCTAGTGGGAGGGCAAAATCCATTGTAAAGAAACTGGATAAATGGACTATTTCTTCTTCCAGAAGTGATTGACAACTCCTAACAAGAGGGGCTTTAAAGGACACAAAATGAGAATATGAGACAGCTTTTAAAAAGTTGCGGATACATAAATTTAAAGTATTGGTTTATATAGGTGCAAAAACATTAAATCCACGTATAGTCTGTTCATAATATGCAGTTTCTATGAACTATTCGAAGATCCCTCATATAAATCTTCTGCTCTTAATTAACTTACAATAGTCCTCAGGAAGACAGAGCAAACATGAAAATATACACTAGAAGATAGAAACAAGATACTCTTCTGCCAAGTAAGAATTTGATGTCTCATGGATCAAATCCTTAGATGCAGCTGGGCAAATCCACCGAACATCAGCACAAGCAATGACTTTGCAGAACATGACTCAAAAACGGAAAGTGAAGTTAGAATAGAATATTTAAAGATAGAGTAGTTTGCCAGAAATAAAGAAATAACCAAAATGGCTAACTGAAAAAAATAACCAAAAGTACTTGTAACCAGAAAATACAAATAAAATGAACAGACATTTTCTGTTTTGAATTTCAAGGAAAAGGTTTTGTTAAATTTTGAGGCAAAAAATAAAAAATATCTAAGAACCTCAAAAAGTGTGTTGCGAGAAAAAAAGAGGAGGCTGATGTAACACAAGGGAATCTTCAAAAAATGTATAGAAATTAAGGTAAAAATATTAAGACATATATTTGGGCACGGAGATAAAAATTTAATAAATAATGTTTAAAAGCTTTATGTCGATCGGCACCGGCAGGTGGTGGAATGATTAAGGTGCTCCATTCCCATATGGTTGACCATAGTTGAAGTCCCAATGGCTTGAAAATCATGCCAGATGCATGTGCACGCAAGCCCAAAATCCTAAGAGGAGTAGGGATGCAGCATGGCCATTCCCCCTGGGCAATGATTTCTCATGTTCTGTCTCTCTTCCTCTCTGTCTCTCTCTCTCTCTCTCTCTCTGGAGAGCTCAAGCACCACTCCACACTGATAAAGATTAATTATCTAAAAATCTGAAGACAAATAGGCACAAAATAGTCTAACTTAATATAAAAAGACTAAAATAATTTCAAAATATATAATTTTATACATTATATATAAAATTTGCAGTGAAACAAAGAAAGATTAAAAATAAAAATATTGACAGATTTAGATCAAGCAAATGCTATTAGGAAGGAAGTTGTGGAAATCTTATTGATTTCACAGAATCTTTAGTACAAAGGATGTTAATGAAGCAAAGAGGACATACAAGGAGGTTATAACACTAATAAATCTTTATACAAAAACTAACAACATACACATTACCTAAATAATGAAATGCAGAAAAATCGATAAAAAGCAGATATTAACTTACATCAAAAAGCTCATAAAATCTAATAAAAAACAACAAAGACTTGTAGCATTTTAAAATATATTCATTCATTTTTATGAACATATTTTCATATATATGTTACTTTTTTAATTCATAGATTTCTTCATGTATATGTATACAATATGTAAAGGTTCAGATCAAATGCTATTCTTTTTCAAAAGAAAATATTTCTAATATCTGTAAAATATTTTTGAAATTGACCATTTTCTTGGACAAAATGAAAATGTTCTTTATATTCCTCAAAGTGTACTACAGACACTGTATTTATACTTCAATGTAAAAATTCTTAAAAATAATAACAAAATTGCAAGCAACAACAGACTGTCAAGGTACATTTTAAACAATTTCTAGGTTGAAGAAAAAAATCAAAACCCAAAATTACTAGAGATGAATGGTGCATATCAGAATACACATAAGACATGAACAAAGCTATGCCCCAGAACAAAGTTTATAACTGAATCAGACAAGTTCTAATGAATCGATTCAGGGTATGACTCAAAAGATAGTCTTGAAAATTACCTATACAGATAGTATGATCCCTGAGAAAGAAAAAAGTACTCAATAATGACAAAGTCAGAAATGTATTCATTAAGAAATGAGGAAAATAGCATTAATAAAGAGACAGTTCTTTAGAAAGAAATATATAATAAATCATGGAAATGAATAATTAAGAATAAAGGGTAAGACAAAAAAATTACTAAATTAGAAATAATATAAACACTAACCATAGATCTTGAGGAAATTTTAAAAATCATAATAGAACTATTTAAAAGCTCAATATAGGGACCAGCAGTTGGCGTAATGGCTATGTCGCTGGACTCCCATGTAGTCGACTGCGGTTCATGTCCTGGACCCGGTGGCTTAAAACTCACGCCAGGCACGTGTGCGTGCGTGCCCAAGATTCCGAGAGGAGAATGGGGGAGAAGGGATTGCGGCATGGCCATCCCCCCTGGGAGAGTGATTTCTCGCTTTCTGTCTCTCTGTCTCTCTCTGTCTGTCTGGCAAGCGCACACGCCCTATAGCAAAAAACCTCTCCAAACAAAAAAAAAAAAGTTCAATATACATTTTTAGCTGAATTAAATAGAATATTTTCTGTGAAAATTAAGGTAAGCCACAATTGGTCATTGAAGCAAATGAACAAAACTTTAAAATAAATACCAGAAAAATATCTTCACAGTTTTACATTATAAACAATTCGGACACTATATCATATCACAGGGAGAAAACATTTTTATAATCCTTTTTGAAGCCAAGGTTATACTGATGTAATAAATGAAAAATACACTATAGGTAAGTATTGACCAATTTCACAAATGAATATTAAGTTTAAATGCAATACTTTCCAATGGAAATATGAAGTCAATGGTATAAAGAAAGAATTGCTCATTTGGCTCATGAGAAGTTATTACAGAAATAAAAAGATTATTCAATAATAAGTTTACTGGTGTAATAAATACTATGAATAAGTCAAATGAAAACAAATATCTTCTCAATAAATGTCAATCAAATATTTTCCATTCCTAAATTTCAACAAAAATTGATTTGTAAACTAAAAACAGAAAATTAAATCTTTAGCATAATAAAAATATATATTTCGACTGAAATTAATGTGATTTTTTTTTTTTGGAGAGATTTTCACTGTAGGGCGCGTGCGCTCGCCAGACAGACAGAGAGAGACATAGAGACAGAAAGTGAGAAATCACCCCCCAGGGGGGATGGTCACGCCACAATCCCTTCTCCTCCATTCTCTTCTCAGGATCTTGGGCACACACGCACATGCGCCTGGCGTGAGTTTTAAGCCACCGGGTCCGGGACACGAACCGCGGTCAACTACGTGGGAGTCCAGCGACATAGCCATTACGCTAACTGCTGGTTCCCATTAATGTGATTTTTAATGGAGAAAAAATAGTACTCTTTTACTGAAGTCAAGAATGAAAATAATGAATGGGGCAGGGAATGGAAGCACAGAAGCTCAAAACACCCCTTATTATTACCATTAGTTAGCTCCCAGGTGGAAATATTAATATAACAAACACTTGCCATTTTCTTTAGGTACCCAGCATCTCCTGGCTCAGCACCCACTTCCCTAGTAAAATCAGTTTCTCAGTTCCTAACCCTTGTGGCCAACAGACAAAAGGCACTTGGATCTGGCTTGAGTTTGAATGCCAATGCAAAGTGGGAAAGTCAAGTGAGGAGGGTACACAGGCAAGGGTGGTGTGCTCCCGCTGTCAGACTCGGAGCTGCTGCTTCAAGGCCTGGCAGTACCACTGTTCCATGCCATGGCTTCTGCTTACAGCAGGATGGCAGGGCAGTCACCAAAAGGACGGCATGGGATGACTTAGCTCTGGTGCTTGCTGGCAGGCCTCTGGGTCTTCCAGGTAACTCACTGAGTTAGGGACAGTTGCTTCACGTAACAACTCTGGTTGGTACAATTAGCCAGCACAAACTGACAATAGAAAACATGGAAGTGATAAATATTAAATTGGACATCACAAATTAGAAGATGATACAATCGACATAATTAAGTCATTTTAAGAGAATATAATCATAAGAAAAATTGTAATTGTGGAAATCTTGAGAATTTACTGAAGAATATTAAAAAGAATGATAAAAATCATTGCTATGTAATCATATTAAAGTATTAAAATGATCCATGTAACTGCAATAGTAGAAGAGAGTATCCCATTTACAATAGGAAAAAAAAATACATTGAAATAAAGAAAACAATGTCCCAGACATATATGGGGAAACAACATCAAAATATTCTAAATGACATAAAATTATATTTAAGTATATGTGTTCTTCGATAGAAAGACTGCAAAAGTATAAATATACTCCAAAATATTTAATATATATATGGAATTTAATTTTAATGAAATAAGGAAAAGAAAGATGTTATAAAGTTCTCATTTAAAAAAAAAGAAAAAAATCTAAATCAATTCCAAGTAAAGAAAACTGATGAAAAAGGAATAATTCGAATAGATATTAAAGTATCGTATAAGTATTAAAAACTTTAATATATGAAGATATTACATCCAGTTTATGTCAACATATGAAAGTACTTTGGAAATGTAAAAATAAAAAGTGGTCAAATGAAAAAGAATAAAGACCAAAATAAAGTCTAAGAAACTAGGAGTTGAGTTTACTATAAAGAGGCAAACCACTGGGAAAGGGGAATTAAAGGACTATAGTACACCCGTATATGAATAACTGGCTGCCACTTGGAACTGTGAGAACAGAATCTTTGTCTCATCTCTCTTTCTCTCTTTTTTAATTTTAACTTTGTATAGCAAACTAATAACAAAAATAATAATAATTACAGAATATTTTTCATTTTTTCAACACAAAATTTTATGTTATTTTGTCTGTTAAAAGTTTCTTCCTTTGGGAACCAGCAGTTAGTGTAATGGCTATGTCGCTGGACTCCCACGTAGTCGACCGCGATTCGCATCCCAGCCCCGGTGGCTTAAAATTCACACAGGGTGTGTGTGCGTGCGTGCCCAAGATCCCGAGAGGAGAATGGAGGAGAAGGGATTGCGGCGTGACAATCCCCCCTGGGGGGTGATTTCTCGCTTTCTGTCTCAGTCTCTCTCTGTCTATCTGGCGAGCACATGTGCCCTATAGTGAAAATCTCTCAAAAAAAAAAAAAAAGTTTCTTCCCTTTGCCCCTCTTGACCCCTCTCTACCACCCACTTCCCCTTCCTTTCAGTCTCTGGTGTCTACACGTATCCTCTCTACTAACATCAGCTCTTTCTAATTCTGCCATGAAGTGCAGACATTCAGTACATATTGAATGGGAATATATAGTGTGTATCTTTCAAAGTCTGGTTCACTGCATTTCACGTAAGTCTTCTGTATTCATCCACTTGAGTCAAATGATAGGATCTCCTTGTTTCTTATAGCTGAGTAATGTTCCATAGTATGTATGTGGCGCAGTTTCCAAACCCAGTCATCAGTTTTTAGATACTTAGGTTCACTCCATGTCTTATCCAATAGTGAATAACAATCCATAATAATGTTGCAATAAATATGGATGTGCGAGTGTCTTTCCTACTGAATGTTTTCCTATCCTTCGGGTAAATACCAAGGAGTGGGATTACTGGGTCATATGGTATTTCTATCGGTATGTTTTTGAGGAATCTCAAAACCTTTTGTTTTCCACAGAGGTTGTACTAATTTATATACCATAAACAGTGAGGGTTCCCTTTTCACTACAGAAAATCTAAATCCAGGAAATAGGAAGAGCACCACATAGATCAAACACAAGAAGATCCTTCCCAGGACACATCATAACCAAACTGAATTTCCTCATCTCTTAAACCTACTTGGTCTGCGAGGGTTGTCATCAATGCCACAGACTGGGTGGTTTAAAGGACAGTGATTTCGATTCTTACTCTTCCGGAGGCTGACTGTCCCAGATCAAGGTGTCAGCAGGTCTGTTTCTTCCCGGCCTCTCTCCTTAGCTTGTAGATGGTTATCTTCCAGTTTCTTTACATGGCCTTCCCTGTCTCCTACTTTTCTCTCATAAGAAGTCATATTGGATTAGAGTTCACCCTACCCACTTCATTTTACCTTAATTACCTTTTAAAAATCCCTACATCTAAACAGAGTATGGTCACATTCTGATGCACTGGGTGTTGGAATGCAACATAGGAGGAGAAGGGATTGCAGCATGGCCATCCATCCCGGGGGATAATTTCTAGCTTTCTGTCTCCTCTGTCTTTCTGGCGAGCTCACGTGCCCTATAGCAAAAAAAAGAAAAACAAAAGTCTAAAACAATAATAATAATAATAAAATAAAGTAAATAAAAATAAAAATCCTTATACAAAAATAACTTTTTTGTGTAAGGAATTTTCAAGTTGTTCAAAGGTTAAGAGAAGTAAAATGATAAATTCTTACATGGAACCTCATAACAGAACTGCACTGTGGTCCTCCTTTATCTGCCCTGTCACTATGCACAGTTAACCACATTAAATGGAACATTCCAGAATTAAACAACTTACACATTCTAAATTGTGCACCTTTTGATAAAATTCACACTGTTCTACTCTGTCTCTTTGTTTAGCCTAGCCACACTGTCACGTCATTGAGTAGATTTAGTAGCCAACTCTTTCATCGATCAGTGTTGTAATCACGGGGTTTGTGTTCAAGTCACCCCTGTGGGCTGACTTATTTTTGTACTTGCTCTGTTTTATTATTACTGTTGCTCTCTTACTGCACCAAGTTTATAAACTCATGTTTATCGTAGGTATGTGTAGGAAAGTACACGGTACAGGCAGGGTTCAAGATTACCACAGTGTTATTGACTAGGGGTCTTGAAACAGAACCCTTGGAGATAAGAGGAGGCTGCTATATGGAAAGGGGGCCTTTGCAGATAAAATCAGTTAAATTAAAATGAAGTTACATTGTATTCAAATAGGTCTAAATCCAGTGACAGGTATTCTTAAAGAACAGAAACAATAGAGAAGAGGAATGCCTTGTAAGGGTGGAGGCAGGAAAGGCAGCATGTGCCTACCAGCGAACATGACCGACTGTCAGCAAGCCCAGAAGTAGGATGAAAGGGCAAGAGGATCTATCCCTAGAGCCAGGCCCAGGCCCTGCTGACACCTTGATTCCACATACCTACTCCGGAGCTATGAGCGGGTACATTGCTATTGGTTTAGGACAGCAAGTTTGTGGCAGCTCTAGGGAACTTATTTAAAGTTTTACAAAATATTGAATCCACTTATCAGTTTCAAATGGAGAGTTTTTTCCTAAATATAACAAGACCTAGAAAATAAAAATCTTTCACATAGTAAGAAAAATGCAATCCCCCCCCCAAAAAATGATAAACTAGAAACAATATTAATTATACACGTGACATAGGTCACTTTTTTAATTTACAAAGGGCCCATAAATAATGACTATGAAAAGAGAGATAATATAATAGAGAAAAAAGGTGAAAATATGAGAAGACACTATATAAAAGAAATATATTGAGTCATCAGAAAAGTCATATTTTTCTGTTTTTCTATACAAAAATGTGTCATGACTTTTCCAACAACCCAATAAAATATATATATGCCAAAATTTTGTTAAAAATGGTCAAAAATATTATTGAATTGATGTAAATTAAACAATAAAATACAATTCTAGTCCTCTATCAGAACATCACATTAAGTTATGTCTACTGCTCGCAAATATTAAGGACATGTGCAATCTTACATTCTTGGATAAAAGTAAGTTGCACTCTTCTGTCAACTTTTGTAAAGCAGTTTGATTATGTCTATGGATTTGTAAATACCTACAGCCATCTGTTTTAGGAAATTTTTCTGACGATATTACTAAAAATCACAGGCTGAGTAATTTATAAAATATAGTGGTTCAGAATCAGTCCAGTAGCCTAGTAGTTAAGAGAACTAGATAGCACCTGGCAGACCCTGGTTTGAATCCTGACCCTGGTGGCTTATAGAACACTTGGAGTGTGTATGCACACGTGCCCAAAACCCAGCAAGATGGAGAAGTGGAGGAGAAGGGATTGTAGCAGGACTGCGTCCCATCGATGGAGGCTTTCTCTCTCCCCCTCCCTTTCTCTCTCTCTGTCTCTCTCTCTCTCCCTCTCTATCCCTCTCTGGTGAACGTGTGTACCCCTCTGGCAATTAAAAAGAAAAAATAATGGTTTACTTAGCTCATGATTCTGGAGGCTCAAAGTTGAGGAGCCACAGCTTACAAGGGCCCTCTTATTTTGGGGGGACTCTGCAGAGTCCCAGAGCAGAGAGCATCACAAGGTGAGGGAGCAAAAGGGGTGTCAGCATTGGTCTCTTCTCGTTTGTTCTCTCCTTCTCCTTCTCCTTCTTTTCTTTTTTTTCTTTTCTTTTCTTTTTTTCTTTCCTTCTTTTTCTCCATCTCTTCTTCTAAAATCATCAGTACTCAGTGGTGAGGGCCCAACTTAGATGACGTTGTCTGATCCAAATCACCTCCCAAAGGCCACACTTCCCAAATACCGTAGTCAAATTACATTTCACTCTCTTAATGCCATTACAATCGCAACTGAATTGTCCCTGTTAATTTTTGGGGGACACATTTAAACTATAGCAAATACATGCTTAATATCTGCACATAAAATAATTTCAAGATATTTATTAAGGCTAGTCCCTGTAGGATTGTTTGCTAAGGAAAAAAAGAAAAACGAAAAACTCCAAATAACCTAAATGTCCACCTTTATGATGTACATCAATTTAATTGTGAAGTATCTGAATAAAGAATCTCAAGCATTACCACGCTGAAGTAGATTTTCTATTTACTAATTTAAAAAAATGATATTTTAATGAAACATTCAGAAGCATAAAGTGAGGCTTCTTTAATTTTATTGTGTAAATAAAATAAGGTACACCTCAGTATTTCTATGGAAGTAATTCATAGGCCTGATTAACAATAGCTATCTTTGATAAGGATAAAGATAAAAAAGGAGGTCTTTTCTTCACGGAGTGCCCTTTTGTGTGGTTTGTTTACTCTAAGCATAAATGATTCAAGATTTGCATAAAAACCTGCATAAATATCATGCCAATTCATATTATCTGGGTGGAGGGATTATGAGTTACTTTAATGCTTTTTTAATTGTAATTTTCTATGCTGAAAACGCTCATATTTTATAGTTGCAAAAAGACATGAGACAATTAATTTTCCAATTAATTGCTTTGCAAATGGTATAAAAAAATATATGAACAAGTTTTTTCTGTTTCTCTGCACTGATTAGCATAAGCAAGTGTTTTAAGCAAGAAGTCTGAATTTAACTCCTCCCTGGACTGACTCCCCTTGGGAAATTCTGTCCTGGCCGCCTCATCCCCACGCTCTCCTGGCCCTCTCCACACCACCTGTCATGAAGATGAGTCCAGCTGAGGGAGCAGGGTTCCCTCACAAAGTGGCTCCAGTCACTCTGTGTGTCACGTGGGGCCAGTAGTCACCAGCGAGACTTTTGGTTTAGAATTTGAAGAGACCCACTTTTAAATGCTGCACAGGTGGGACCTGCAATAATAAGGGGGATCTGGAGTCCTGTTTTTTAGAGACTACCTTAATAATCACTCTCTCTCTGGGACCAGCAGTTGGGGTAATGGCTGTGTCATTGGACTCCCATGTAGCCAACCCGGTTCGAGTCCCGGACCTGGTGGCTTAAACTCACGCCGGGCATGTGTGTGTGCGTGCCCAAGACCCCAAGAGGAGAATGGAGGAGAGGGGATTGCGGCGTGGCCATCCCCCCTGGGGGGGGGGTGATTTCTCGCTTTCTATCTCTCTGTCTCTCTCTGTCTTTCTAGCAAGTGCACTATAGCAAAAACCTATCAAAAAAAAAAATGATCACTCTCTCTAGTATCTCTCTAAGCAAGATGAGAAAAGACATGGGGAAGAAAGGACGTTTAGATGATTTAAGGGAAATACACTTATTGCACATCACACATGGTAGACGGGAGTTACAAGCTCACACTAGGGCCAGGGTGCCCTGGTTTAGATCCCAGTGTGACTCAATTTACCACAGGAAGCAACTCAGCTTCTCTGTTTCAGGTTGTCCATCCACGCAGGGACAGTATGCCCAACCTCTGCCGCATAGCTGTAGCTTACCAGAGTGCCAAGCTGAAGCCACATGCCAGCTGCAGTGTGAATGCCGGGCCTGGTCATCAGAAATACGCTGTGTGAGGGACCAGCAGTTAGCGTAATGGCTATGTCGCTGGACTCCTACTGCGGTTTGAGTCCCGGACCTGGTGGCTTAAACACACGCCAGGCACGTGTGCGTGCGTGCCCAGGATCCCGAGAGGAGAATGGAGGAGAAGTGATTGTGGCATGGCCATCCCCCCTGGGAGGTGATTTCTCGCTTCCTGTCTCTGTGTCTCTCTGTCTGTCTGGCGAGCGCATGGGACCTATAGGAAAAAACTCTCAAAAAAAAAAAAAAGAAAAGAAAAGAAAGAAAGAAAAAGAAAAAGAAATACGCTGTGTGCATGTGCGCATGCTGGGATCCTAACCACTGGGGTCTGGAGGAGGGGAACTGGCTGGTGCCTGGGCCCAGGAGGGGCTTTCCTCTCTCGTTCCGTTTCTCGTGTGTTGGCGCGCCCTGTGCCCTGGAGTAACCGGGCAGACCAGGGAAAGTACCAGCTCCCCGCAGGGTTATCGGGAGCATCTAGTGAACTGATGAAGCTGCTCCGCACACAGCCTGAGGGCGAGCCAGCATTTTGTAAACACTGATCACAAGCATTAAATTAAAAACAAGCAGAATCCTGTGTTGACAAGTATAGCTATACAAAATAAAGGGATACTACCAAGGAGTGCAAAGGCTCACGCACGTAAATTGCATGGTAGCTAGCTACAGATCCGAAGCAAAAATGATTCCTTTTTTTTTTTTTTTTAAGAGCAGTTTTGGCTATAGGGCTTGTGCACTTGCCAGAGAGACAGAGAGAGAGAAAGCGAGAAAACCCCCTCCCCTCCCCCAGGAAAGATGGCCATGTCACAGTCCTTCTCTTCCAGTCTCCTCTCAGGATTTCAGGCATGCATGCACATGCACCTCGCTTGAGTTGTAAGCCACCAGGTCTGGGACTCGAACTACAATCAACTACGTGGGAGTCCAGCAATGTAACCATTAAGCCATCTGCTGGTCCCTAAAAATGATTATTTCTAAAAAAGCAGATATGCACATTTAAGTGCTATTAGAAACAAATTAAGATGTTTTTATACAGTGGTCCCACTTCCACTCCAAAGCCAATGACAGTTAACAAGACAAAAAGTGTGCATTTTCCCACGCTGCGTCATGGGCCTGTCCTCCCTCACGGCTGACCCATGGCTGCCTGTTCGATGACCATGCTAGTGACTAGACAAAGGGTTCTAGCTTTCACAGAGCCAGTTACGTCACTTCTTGCATGGTTGTTCTGTGACCCCCGATGAGTCTGCAGTCCTGAAGGAGGTGATGCCCTGATAATCTGCGAAATCTATAAAAAGATTTTTTTGTTTTTGAAGTCCCAGTAACATTCAGGGAAAAAAAAAAAAAAACTCTTCATAATGATTATATTTTAAACCAGTAGATGTTTAAAAAATGAAATAATACTTACTTATTTTTACCTCTTCCTCAGATACATGCTTTCAGAGTTTAAAGGCCATATTAAGTCACCTGTCAGAGGCTGGGTGCCGTCACTTACCTGAATAGAACTGCAGTGGGACACTATGTGCGAACTCTGAATGACAACTCAAGACGGGATCCCTAAGGCAAAGCATCTGGAACTGGAACCCACCACAGGGTTTAGAGGTCTGTGAATCCCTGAATTGCGTGGACCGTTTATGTGTGTATATATCACTTTCAGCATTATTTCAGAGGTCCTTTATCCAAAAACGGCTGAGAACCACAGTTCCAGAGAACATGTAAACCCGTGTACCATAGAGCTTCCAGCCAAATGAAGCCCAGCAGTGTTTGCCGTTCAGTCACGGGCCTGAGTGTAAAATGCTCCAGAATAATGCAGATAGACAAAGCAGCTCAAATCCCTTCTGATCAGAGGTCAAAGACTAGGAATATGAGATTTAAACACAACTCAAGAAGAAAAATGGGAAACATTACATTTCCTTATGGTGCACGTTGGCGGAGGATGGAGCTATGCAGACAGTGAGCTTGGATGGTCCTGTCTGCGGCTGGAAGGGACAGTGTGGTCTTCCAGTTAGGGACGGTGATGGAACTTGTCTTCTAGGTCTAGCTCACTATGAAGTTATTGCATGTAGACGTCTTGATTTTGCCCCATTCAAATGATGTACAGAAAACGTGGTCACTGCATAAGTATTTTCTAATCAGGGTTAAGTATTAACGTTTTTTTTTTTGTACATTTCATTGTAGTTTTTATGTTGACCTTTTAGTTTTTATGTTGGCCTAAGTTTAATGAACAGAAGAACATTTTAGCCAATTTTCCCTGTACAACATTTTTTCTATTTAGGAGAATCTAAATAGAGACTTAAATGAGAAGAGAGAAGTTAGGCATTAATGTCCTTATGTTTACAAGACTTTTGCCCTCGTAGCTGGGTTCCCGTGTCGGTTACACAGGGGAAAGTGGGCTCCATGTGCTTTTTAAAGAAAAACAAACATCAAGCTGTAAGAGGCACAGGGTTACAAGTGCAAGCTGTATGAGTATTCTCTGACCCGAATTATACTCGTGTTGATGTAATTGGAAAAGACACTGGAAAATCAAACTTTTGTTCTATTTTCTTGGGAATACATCATGAAGAAAACATTTGTGCGTTGGCTTTGCAAAATGTTGGGGGTTCTTAATGAATTTTGATCCTCTCTAACAAGTGCTTGGACTCATCACCGAGTTTGTTATGGAATCTGAGAGCATGTCCACAGCGTCTCTGAGGGTCTATTAGGGAAAACAGTTGGACAACTCTGCCGGATCGTGTTTAAACTCTGGGTGCTTTGACTCTGGGGCATGTGAGGCAGCTGACACATCCTGGTCGGCACACCCCTCTGGGATGGGGCTGCCTGTCTCTGTGGCCGCTGCTGCACTCACAAACAAAGGACTTCTTTTCCAGTAAGAGATTTTAAGTATGCGAGTTGCAGCCCTGAGTGTAAAATGCTCCAGAATAATGCAGATAGACAAAGCAGCTCGAATCCCTTCTGATCAGAGGTCAAAGACTAGGAATATGAGATTTAAACACAACTCAAGAAGAAAAATGGGAAACATTACATTTCCTTATGGTGCACGTTGGTGGAGGAGAAGCGAGAAGTATGCATCCTTGTACGTGCTGTGACACAAATGCCTGCTAGAGTCAGGTCCTTGCGCTATGTACCCTCTCCTCAGACTCGCATGGACCAGACTCGCATGGACCATGACACTCTTGGCTGTGTGGGTCAGGAAGAGCACACATCCGCGGTGTCATTCAAAGACACCTTTCTGCCTTTATCTTGGCTTTATCTCAGCTCTTTTTCTTCTCGGTGCTCATTGACAGATATTTTTTGTTGTCACCCACATGTCACAGTCTCTGCACGAAGCAAAGTAAGCTCAGAAATGATTTGAACAATCATTAATGTATGGTTCTCTCAGCTAGTAATTTGATAAAATTACAGTTCACTGATATCAAAGTTCATCATTTCTGATAGTTTCATTTAAAAAAATTTTGATTTTATTTATTACTTTCTTTTTTTTAATTTGCTATAGGGAAAGTGCACACAGCAGAGACTGAAATGGAGAGAGAGAAAGTGAGAAAGCAAGCCGCCAGGTCCAGGACTCGAGCAGTGGTCTGCTATGTGGGAGTCCAGCACCTTAACCACCACGCCACCTGCTGCCACAGGATGGTCTCTTTTTCAATTGACATAACAAGGGACTTCAAAACATTTGTGAAAAATGGAATTAAAGTATGACTTTATTTTGGTGGGAAAAATTCAAAATCCATCCATAGTGTTTTTCATAGTAAACATTTTCTATGAACTCTTTGAAGAAACCTGATGCGGCACTTCTCAGGAGAGATAATAACATCTGGTTAAGTAGACACCTCTGCAGGATGTGAGGCTGCATGATCATCCCCCCAATAACCAACCCTAATTTCAGCAGTAAGGAAGTGTGGGTCACGCCTGGAGAACTTACCAACAATGAAGAGCCAGCCCACAGCAGTCTGCGTCCTCACACACTAGACATCCAAATGTTAGTAATAAAACATTCTTCCTGGGAAAAAAGTGGATTGATCCATGCTCTGAACAATTGCTTCATTTACTGCTAAGTTTTAAATAATAAGCTTTAGCCTTCAAAACAGGATACTTTTCTTGCTTACTGTACATTAAGAAGTACGTTCTACACGGATGTTGATTTGCCATCAGCCCTGACGTATGACACAGGTGGACTTGGGAACATGCGTGTGGGCGAGTGAGTTGCTGACGGTCCGAATTGTTCCCTCTCGTGTGGGCCACAGGCAGCTTCTCCAGTCCCGGTGGCTCTATTTGAGTCTGAACTATTGATTCTCAATAAATATTATGAGCACATTGATGGTAAAGAAGAGAAACGAAGCTTGAGTTTTGTAATCCTGTCATTCTACATAACCACTTAGAGGTTTTATATTGTTTGAATTTAAAACAATGAATTAGGATACGAACCGTGAGATGAATTTTTTTTGAGATGTACAAAGTTTAGTTCACACATTATATATCTGACTTAACTTGAATGTCATCTGTAGAGGGGATGTTTATTATTCTTCTACAACTGTTGTTAGAAAATGTTAAGGGTCACCCCAAGGCCTGGCAGTTAAGGCCAGTGGATCCCACATGGCTTACCAAAGTTGCATCTCAGACCTGGTGACTTGGAAACAGGCCAGGTGAGTGTGTGAGTGTGTGAGTGTGTGAGTGTGTGTGTGTGAGTGTGTGTGTGTTTATGTCCGAAATTCCCAAAGAAGAGATAAATGGAAGAGAAGGGATTGCCCCATGGAGGTTGCTTTCTCACTTTCTCTCTTTCTGTCTCTATCCAGCAAGCATGCATGCTCTCTGGAAACATTTTTTAACACATTTTTAGAATTATTAAATTTTTTACATGATTACTATTGAATTTTTTTTTCATACAGAATAAGGAAGTATTGACCGATATAGTAATTCAACAATTATAAACTAAATCCCACATTAAAGGCCAGCCCGACGGACTATTGGTTAAGGGAGCCAGATCCCACATACAGACTGGTACGAATCCCAGCCAGGGTGGCTTGAAAAACATACCAGGCAAATGTGTATGCATGTCCAAAATACTGTTAGGATGGAGAAATGAAGGAGTCACAGCCTGGTCATGCCCCACTGGGAGGTGCTTCCTCTCTCTCTCTCTCTCTCTCTCTCTCTCTCTCTCTCTCTTGCAAGCACACATGTCCTCCGGCAATCAAGAAATAAAAGAAAATCCCATATTAATGATAAAAGTATCTAATAAGTTAAAAACTTGGAAACTTCATGATTAATCCAGTATGGTAACAGTCAAAGTACTTCTAGAGAAGGAGTCAGATCATGCAAACAGCGTGAGCAAGGCCAGACCTCTGCTTCCCAGAACCGGGCGCCGCGGCACGTCTAAGACACGTGCACCACTCTGTCCAGCTGTTGAGTTCAGAGGCAGCAGTTTAATAGAAAATGAAACTTAGTGGCAAAATGTGGGAATCTCACTCCCCAGGCCATGTGTCCATGTGCACACTCACGCAGGCAGAGCGGTGAAGACGAACAGCAGGACACATTCTCAGACTTGGATTGTCTGGAAAGAGAGACAGAAAGCAAGAAATCACCCCCCTGGAGGGTTGGCCATGCGATAGTCCCTTCTTCTTCATTCTCCTCTAGGGATTTTGGCACACATGCACATGCACCCTGCCTGAGTTTCAAGCCTATGGATCCAGGACTCAAGCCATGGTTGGCCACGTGGGAATCCAACAACATAACCGTTATGCCATCTGCTGGTCCCCCATAACATGTTTAATAGAGAAACTCAGTTTTACTTTTCTGCCTCAAATTCCTTTAGAAAGGACTTTGGCCTCTCCTCTCTATTTCCAATAAGTACCTTTAACACATGCTCCAAAATTATCCTGGGGGTTGATAATACGAGTGTGAAACTGACAGCAGCCCAAGCCCCTGTTTCCTAAAGGCCTATTAGGATCTTCAATATATTCATGGGAAACACACATGAGAAAATGCCTAGAGTTTTTAAATTGCTTGCACCAAAATAGACTCATACTTTAATTCCATTTTCTCACAAACTTTTGAAAGTCCCTTCATGTATTTGTTTTTCAGATGCATGGAGGCTATTCAGAAACATCATTTCTGGAGAGAACAATTTACTCCGGGCTGAAGAAGCCCCCACAATCTTCCTTTACTATAAGTGGCGTGGAGGCCACTCTGCCGTTAGATTCTTTAACGGGAGGTCTCATGCCTCTTGGCTCTCTGTCTTTACACTGCCAGTGATCAGGATCCAGGTCTACCTGCGTCAGTCTGAGAAGCTGAATGTGTCCTAATTGTGACATGTATCAAGGTTAGAGCCTTTCCGAGGTGACAAGTGCATGGCGTCCCAGAGGACTGCCAGGCTGCCACCTGCACTGTGTCTCAGGTCGTGTAACGTGAGGTCAGCAAGGGATACACCGCCAAGCCTTACTCGGGGATGCATCACCAAAACGATACACTTTGTGGGTGGAGTTCATCCTATTCATAAAAAAACACGGATAGTTCTTCTCCTAAGTATGCAGATATTTTGCTAAAATGTGGACCATTTGGCTGAAGCCATTTTAAAACTGGGCACGACCATGCCCAAGTGAAAAGAACTCAGAAAAGAATGCATAGCTTTGAAAATCTGTTCGAAGCTCTTACTGCCAAGAATGTGATGTATGGGGACAGTGTGCTGTCGCATTCACCACGGATGCTATAGGCCGCATTCCGGAATGTTCTGGACCAGTCTTCTCAGCATTTTTGACATTATTTGGCAACTCCTTTTTTATGAGCAATTCTGAAAAGAGTAGGCCACAAATTAACACCATAAAACTTACATTAACGGTGATTTCTCGTCGTTTCAGTTTTCAATTTGCTCTTCCTCAGCCTGTTTCAGACCAGGGTGGCTTTTTATGATCCCGAAAAGGATCTAGCTGGCTCTTCTCAGCCCTTGCCCGAGGTCGGCACGCACTACTGTGGACCTGCCCTGCGACTGTCACTGACCTAGGAACGCTGACTGTGAGTGCGAAAACATGCCCCGTTGGATTCGAGGCTTCGTTCCAGAATACTGCAGCATGTTCACATGATCACCTCGCCTCTACTTTTCTTAATTAGCCTCAAGGATCTGTCAATCATCCTTTTAATAATAGGAATATGACTATTTTTTTCCTATTTATTTATTTATTTAAATTTGACCAGAGAGGGACAGAGTGAGAGTGAGAGAGAGAGAGAGAGAGTGAGAAAGCAAGCTGCCATGCCTGGGACTCAAACCATGGCTGGGAGAGAGGAAGTCCAGCATCCCTAACCACCAACCACCACACCACCTGCTGGCCCCGACTATTTTTTTTCTTTTTGAAACTTAAGAAGCTGTTCTCATGACTGACCATTTATTCATCCAGAAATCCCTGAAACTGTAGCTGGCAGGTTACCGCTCAGGCCCACTCCACCTCCATGTTCGTCAATTAGGTTTACTGACAACGCCGCTCCTGCCGGTCCGCGGCTCCTGCCCGTCCTCACACCGTCTGACTGCTTTCCCACGACAAGGACAGTTAAGGTGCTGTGACAAAGACATGTGGCTCCTAACTATGTACAATCTAACCTTGAAAAAACACACTAAGTAAATAAACACATACAAGAAATAAACCAAAGAGTGCTTTTACTTCCCCGAGACAGAGAAGCCAGGGAAGGGAGAGGGGGAAGACATCCTCACCATGGGGCATGATCACACTGCAATCCCTTCTCCATTTCTCCATCCCGTCTGGATCGTGGGCACACACACCATGCACCTGGTATGTTGTGCCAGCTGCCTGAGCTGGGATTTGAACCACGGTCAGCCATGTGGGATCCAGCTCCCTTAACCACAAGACCACAGGGCCAACCTTAAAATCTAACCATTACAGAGTGAGTTGGCCAGCCCTCATGTTAAGCACATACTTACTGAGCAGGTACTGTGTATGAAGCACTATTCCAGGCAATACAAATACAACTATGGTAAAATTCCCGAAAGCGTGTAGTTAAATTATGGCGGATTTGGTGGCTGAAGATATGAGTGGGAAGAGTAGGGGTACAAACTAGATATATCATTCAGATCCCAGGAGGAAGACAGTCTGCATTCACACATGAATTAATTAATTAAAATAAACAGATAAACCTATTAGGTATTCTTGAGTGGAACGAAAAGCTGCACACACGTTAACATGCTGTTTACTTCTCATGACTCCTGATATTACTGTCTTCAAGGACCACATGTCTGAGGAAGCGCTCCATCAATGCTCCACCAGACGGTTGTATTTCAAAATGATACCTGCCAAAGGAGGAGGAAAAAATCAATTTTATGTGATTCCTTAAGGCTTTTCTTATACCTGATAATTATTTTTTATATTTCTTCTCCAGTGGTAAATCATAATATCCAATTTTGCTTTGCACAGTGAAGACTGAGCACAAACCAGGGCATTACGTTGCCAACATTCATGTACAATTTATTTTTATTTGGTTTCTTTGAAGCAGTGACATGGGAGGTTTAGGTGACTATTTCCAGTGAACTTTTTCTGTGACATCAAGCCACCTTGTAAGTGATCTGCCCTAGCCCTGTTAGACCTTGGCTTTGACGTGTTCACCCTTATAGAAATACAAAACCCAGTAAATACCGTTCAGTTAGGCTGTGCATGACATTCTAATTTCAGAAATATCAATTTGAAATACATGTAAATGACCACAATGTGTCCGGGGACAGTACACATGCTAACTGCAGTACACACGCTAACTGCAGTACACACGCTAACTACAGTACACACACTAACTGCTGTACACATGCTAATTACAATACACACGCTAACTATAGTACACACGCTAACTGCTGTACACACGCTAGCTACAGCACAGATGCTAACTATAGTACACATGCTAACTGCTGTACACATGCTAACTATAGTACACATGCTAACTGCTGTACACACACTAGCTACAGTACACATGCTAGCTACAGTACACATGCTAGCTACAGTACACATGATAGCTACAGTACACACGCTAACTGCTGTCTTATCACTTCATCTCAGGAACGCCAGGGCGACAGATTTCTTACATCGGAGTCGTTCTCTGTGCTGCAGAGGTTACCTGGGCACTCTGGCCCCCAAGTGAATTTGTTGGTTCTAGTGATGCTACTTTTTATTATTATTATTATTATTATTTCTTTAGTCATGGTTTATTTAGGCATTCAATGAAGATCTTTATACTAGAAAACCCTTCTAAAAGGTCAAGGAGTCTGCGATTTAGATGGGAAGAAGCCATTTTTGTCCCAGTAACAATCACTGAATGATGGTGCAGTTATAACTTCGTGAGAGCCTCCCGTCCTCCTGATAGGTTGCGAAGTGACTCATGATAAAGGCATGGTAACAAGGCACATGTAAACGATGAATGAGAGCAGAGGCGCGTGTCTACCGGAGAACAGGTAGACAGCAGCCACCGCAGATCTGGCAAGTAGATGAGCTACAATCTGGGGAGCAAGAGCATCGGCAGGGGCTCATGGAAACAGGATTTCAGGAGGACTTAAGAGATGCCCTCTCTACAGTAAAAATCGGTCTTAGTTACTTCCAAATCGTACGTGACTTGTGATTGTGTTTATAATACAATATCTGGCACACTACGAGGACTTGTCAAGTGAAAAAACAGACTGGTTTCATGCTGGTTTAGATGGCGTTTATCACGTAAGTTAAACGCTAGTTATTGTCTGCGGGTGTGTCTAGCGACGACAACATACTGATGAGACAATCTTGAACAGATTTTAGTCCAGACGAGACTGGGTAAAGGCGGATGGATCCCTCATGGTCTACTGTACAATTCCACTCTGACCCAGCAACTGGAAAACACTCCAGATACGCATGTCCAAAATCTCAAGAGAAGAATGGAGAAGAAGGGATTCCAGCATGACCACCCCCACAGAGGGTGCCGTTTTGGTTTCTCTCTCTCTCTCTCTCTCTCTCTCTCTCTCTCTTTCTCTCTCTCTGGCAAAGGCATACACACACACACACACAAATAGACACACCACACACAATTGAATCATCTTTTGCTCATTATCATAGCATAATATTTACCTTATATTTTTTAATTAGCACAAGGAATAGTTAAAAGGGTCAGTTGGCTCAACATCAAAGTACTAATGTTACGGGAACCAGCAGTTAGCGTAATGGCTATGTCACTGGACTCCCACGTAGTCAACCGCAGTTCGTGTCCCGGACCCGGTGGCTTAAAAAACTCACGCCGGGCGCGTGTGCGTGCGTGCCCAAGATCCCGGGAGGAGAATGGAGGAGAAGGGATTGCGGCGTGACCATCCCCCCTGGGGGGTGATTTCTCGCTTTCTGTCTCTATGTCTCTCTCTGTCTGGCGAGCGCACGCGCCCTATCGTGAAAAAAAAAAAAACTCTCAAAAAAAAAATTTTAAAAAAGTACTAATGTTACTATACCTAAAATTATTACCTCACATTCATGGAATCTGCGGCATCATCCCCATTACAACTTTTGGGGCACCATTCTTTCGTGCAATGTCCTCTTTAAAATAAGAGATACTGCATAAATATAAACACAGTTTGCATTATAACGTAGCCATTTGCAGCATCAGACTGTGTTTATTTCTTTTTTATTTTTGATTTATTATTGCCAGAAGGTGCCTGTGCTCGCCAGAAGGAGAGCAGGAGACAAAGCCGCGCCGTGGGCACGCTCGGGTCACAAGTACTTTTCCCCCCATTTCTTCAGCTCTTCAGGACGTTGGGCAAGTGTGCACATGCATCCAGCTCGTACATAAAACTGCCAGGCCGGAATTCACACTGCTCAGTGTTTGGGATCCAGCTCTCGAGACACAGCACTGAGACGCTGCACTACAGGGCAGGCTCTGTTCATAGGGGTTTCTAGTTGTTTCAAATCTCAAAACTAGAGTAAAAAATGCAAGAATTCTTTTAGGTAATTTATTTAAGTTTCTTATACGTCTAGTTAGCTTTTGTAACTGATATTAATAGGATCGTACAATATGTGTTTTTAAAAATTATTTATTTAACTTTATTTATTCATTCATTCATTTTTAATTTGACCAGAGAGACACACAGAGAGAGAGAGAAAGAGAGAGAGAGAGAGAATGAGAGAGAGAGAATGTGAGAAAACAAGCCACCAGGTCCAAGATTTGAACCATGGTCAGCCATGTGGGAGCATCCAGCACCTTAACCACCATGCTACCCGCTGGTCCCACAATATGTGCTCTTTTATAATTTGCTCTTCAACTCAGCACTTTAAGATTCATACTTATTAATTTGTGTGAAATAGTAGTTAAATTATTTTGATTGTTTTATAATATTGCACTGTGTAAATATCTAGCATGTATTTATATAACTGGTGATTGATTAATATTTGGAAGTTTTGCAAATTTTTGCTATTTTATAAATGATGTTAAAAGTATTTTGAACATCTAGTGCTCATTAATACAAGTTTTTTTAGAACAGAGTTATTCAAACTGAGATTTGAGAACCATTAGTGGAATACTAAATCTTTGACCTAAATTTTATTAACATATTTTAAAATAGAATTAAAAATATTGAAAGCAGTGACATAATAACCATGAGTACTTACCTTCTGCTATTTTAATTTTATATATATATACATATATATATACATATATATGTGTGTGTGTGTTTTACTATTTATGTGTTTAACCATATAGTTAAACACACATATATATATATATAACTATATATATATATAGTTATATATATATATATGTAAATATTCAGGATGTAAAGTTCTTGAAAAGATTTTAATAAAGATAGAAAGATATATATAGCTTAGGAATGTTATTAGTATATACAGCTAGGGATGAAATTCTACATGTGCAGCTTTTGCAAAATGAATGTGTTGTCATTTATGGTAGCAGTGTAGGCATCTTCTCCAACTCTTATTGTTTTCAGAATTTCAATTTTGTTGTCAAGGGGATACTGGTCCCATAGACCGCTCTGTTTATATTTGCAAAAGAATTAATATAGATTGCTTTCTGAGAATTTTAAGAACTTACCTTTAAAATCTTTAGATCTTTGATTTCTTCGTTGAAAGTATCTTTTTTTTTAACTTGTAATAGCTTTACTGAAATACAATTCAAATACCATATAATTCACCAATTAAAGTATACAATCTATGGTACTTAGTATATTCATAGAGCTGTGCAACCATCCTCATAGTATTTTTTGGCATTTATTCTTTTTTCTTTTTATCATATTTTTATATTGCATTTAATTGTATATATCTTTACAGTGTTTAACATCACTTTTTCCAGCATACCACTCAAGACAAAGACATTATTATCCACATCGTCAACATCAAATTTTTGCTTTATCAGATTGTTATTATTTAATTCTCATGTGTTTAAACATCCAATTGCTATACATCATTTGGCTTGTAAAGTGAATTTACCTAACATGAAATATTTCTCAGACCAGTTCAGTAGAGAATGTTATACATGCTATCATCAACAGGTAATAAACCATTTCTTTGTCCCCAAAACATCAGGCCTCTCTATTTGTTCTCATGCTATTCTTCTCTATACTCTTCCATCTCCCTCACCCCTCATCCCGTTCCACAGTCTTCTGCATCCATAAAACTATTTTCACTGCCTTTATACCCTCCCATAGTTCAGTCTCTACCATAGAGTAAGTTAGTTGGTATTTATTAAGTGGACACATACGGTATCTTTCTTTCATGGCCTGATTTGCTTCACACAGCAATAAATCATTCATATTTTACCATTTTATATAAGATTCCAAGGTTTTGTTTTTATGAATGAATAGTATTCCATAGAATATATGTGCCACACTTTTTCAATCCACTCATCTGTTTGTGGACATTTGGGTTGGTTCCATGTCTTAGCGATCATGAACTATGCTGCAATAAACATTGATGTGAAAATGCTTTTCCGAATGAACATTGCCCTGTTCTTTGAATAGATATTCAGAACTGAGATTGCTGGATCAAATGGTAATTCTATTTGCAGATTTTTGAGGAACCTTCATATTGTTTTCTACAGTGGCTAGACCAATTTATATTCCCACCAACAGTGTAGGAGAGTTCCATTTTCACCACAACTCCAGCAACACTTATCAATTTTGGTATTTTTCATCTTCACCATTCCGATGGGTTAGGTGGTATCCGATTGTGGTCTTAATCTGCATCTCTCTTACGATGAAGGATGTTGAGCATTTCCTTGTATGCCTTTGGGCTATTTGTATATCTTCCTTAGGCAGATTTTTTTGTTCAGCTCATTTAC
This sequence comes from Tupaia belangeri chinensis, assembly GCF_000334495.1. NCBI lineage: Eukaryota > Metazoa > Chordata > Mammalia > Scandentia > Tupaiidae > Tupaia > Tupaia belangeri. The sequence goes on along the minus strand of NW_006160107.1, from coordinate 2,842,959 downwards.
CCATCTATTATTGGATTAATGTTTTGTTTTTGTTTTTTTTTTCTGGTAAGCCCCTTGAGTTCTCTGTGTGTTCTGGTTATCAGTCCCTTCTCTAGGCATAATTTACAAAAATATTCTCCCATTCTGAGGGGTGTTGATTCACACTAATTACTGTGTCATTTACTGAGTGGAAACTTCATAATCTGACATATTCAATTTACCCATCTATTATTGGATTAATGTTTTGTTTTTGTTTTTTTTTTCTGGTAAGCCCCTTGAGTTCTCTGTGTGTTCTGGTTATCAGTCCCTTCTCTAGGCATAATTTACAAAAATATTCTCCCATTCTGAGGGGTGTTGATTCACACTAATTACTGTGTCATTTACTGAGTGGAAACTTCATAATCTGACATATTCATATTTGTCTATTTTAGGGATTATTGTCCATGCTCTGGGCATCTTATTTAAGAAGTCTTTGCCTACTTCAATGTCTCTGAGAGTTTCTCCAGTGTTTTCCACCAATAGTTTCATAGTTTGAGGACTTATGTTCAGATCTTTGATCCATTTTGAGTTGATTTTTGTAAATGGTGAAGATGGGGATTCAGTTTCATCTTTCTGCGGGTGGATACCTAGTTTTTCCAGCACTATTTACTAAAGAGGTTTTTCTTTTCCCACTAGAATGACTGATATCTCTGTCAAAAATCAGCTGGTTGTTAGCTCTGGGGTTTATTTCTGGGGCCTCTATTCTATTCCATTGGTCCACTTGTCTGTTTTTGTGCCAGAATTATGCTGTTTTGATTATGGGACCAGGGGGTGATATGCCACCCACTCCATATTTCTTGCACAGGATTGGTTTGACGATATGAAGTCTTTTATGATTCCAAAAAAATTCTATGATTGGATTTGTCTTATCTGGATCTGTGAAGAATGTTTCTGGTATTTTTATTGGAATTAAGTTAAATATGTAGATTAATTTGGGTAGAATTGCCATTTTTATTACATTAATTCTTCCAATCCAGGAACATGGGTGGCCTTCCACTTTTGTGTCCTTTTCAATATCTTTCTTGAGATTTTCATAATTTTCTTTGTAAAGGTCTTTGACTTCCTTCATTAGGTTTATCCCTAGGTATCTTACACACTTTGTGGCTATGGTAAAAGGGATTCTTTTCTGTGGAGGGCACTGCATATGGAAGCCATCTTGAGCTATCCACCATCTTGAGCTATCCACCATCTTGGAAACCATTAGGCTTCACTTCCTCACTGACCAAAATCATCTCTCAGAAATCATGTGACCAACTGTTCTCCCCGAGGGGCAGTTGGGTTTCTAGGCAATGGGAGGGATCCAACCACATCAATGATTGGTTCATGCTGTCCTATCTCATTTGCATTTCGGGCAACCAATCCGTGCCCACCAGCCTGTATATAACTCGCCATTTTTCCTCAATAAATGGAAGAAGAAGAAGAAGAAGATGACTTGATCAGCACCTCCTATTGTCTCTACTCTGTGTGTGTGTGTGTGTGTGTGTGTGTGTGTGTGTTTGTCTGGTCTCTCACTCCCTCTCCCAGGGAACCTGTTCGACTGTCCCCCGGGTCGGGACACCTTCAGATCTACTTCATTCAACTTGTTTATATAGAGAAATGCTATACATACTTGGATATTGATTTTGTATCCTGACACTTTACTGTATTCATTTATTACTTTGAGAAGTTTTTTTTTATGAAAAGCTTTGGGTCTTTTAAGTATACCATCTTGTCATCAGCAAATAAAGATATCTTCAATTCTCCTTTGCCTATCTGAATGCCTCTTACATTATTTTAGTTCCTAATTGCATTGGCTAAGACTTCCAACACTATATTGAAAAGCAGTGGAGAAAGTGGCCAGCTCTGTGTAGTATCAGTTTTTGGTGGAAAAACGTTTAGCATTCCCGATGCAGTATGATGTTAACTATACATTTTTCATATATGACTTTTACTGTGTTGAGAAATGAACCTTCAGGATCAGCAGTTGGCATGATGGCTACATCGCTGTACCCCATGTAGTCGACCATGATTTGAGTCCCAGACCCGGTGACTTAAACTCATGTGTGTGCATGCCCAAAATCCTGAGAGGAGAATGGAGGAAAAGGGCTTGCGGCATAGCCATCCCTCCAGAGGGTGATTTCTTGCTTTCTGCCTCTCTGTCTCTCTGGCATGCGAACACATCCTATAGCTAAAACCTCTCAAAAAAAAGAAAAAGAAAAAAAGAAAGAGAAATGACCCTCCTATATCAGTCTTGCTGAGAGTCTTAAATCATGAATGAATGTTATATTTTATCAAATGCTTTCTCTGCATCAATTGAAATGATCATATGGTTTTTTTCTTTCTTTTTTTTTTTTTAGAGGTTTTTGCTATAGGGCATGTGTGCTTGCCAGACAGACAGACAGAGAAAGACAGAGAGACAGAAAGCGAGAAATCACCCCCCAGGGGGGATGGCCACGCCGCAATCCCTTCTCTTCTGTTCTCCTCTCGGGATCTTGGGCACGCACGCACACGCGCCCAGTGTGAGTTTTAAGCCACCGGGTATGGGACGCGAACCGTGATGGGAGTCCAGCAACATAGCCATTACACTAACTGCTGGTCCCCTATCTTTCTTTCTATAATATGGTATAGCATATTTATGGCCTTGCATATGTTGAACCACCCTTGCATTCCTGGAATAAAGTCATGATGAATAATCTGTTTTATGTGTTGTTGAATATGATTTGCAAGAATCTTGTTGAGAATTTTTGCATCTATATTCATCAGAGATACTGGTCTGTAGTTTACCTTTTTTGTCATGTCTTTATCTGTTTTGGTAATGAGGATGATGGAGGCTTCATTAAATAAATTTGGGAGGTTTCCTTCCTTTTGGATGTTTAGAAATAATTTGAGTAGAATTGGGGTTAATTCTCCCTTAAAAGTTTTGTAGAATTCAGAAATGAAGCCATCAGGACCTGGGCTTTTCCTTGTTGGGAGGTTATTTATTACTGATTCAATCCCATGGCTTGTTGTGGGTCTATTCAGGTTTTCTATGTCCTCTCAATTCAATCGTTGTAGATTATATGCATCCAGGAATTTTTCCATATCCTCCATGTTCTATTGTTTCTTGGCATATAATAGCTAATAGCATCCTCTAGTGATATTTTGTATTTCTATTGTCTTTGTTGAAATATTGCCTGTTTCATTACATATTTGATTTATCTGGTTACTTTCTTTCATCTTCTTTATCAGTCTAGCTAATTGTATGTTGATATTGTTAATCTTTTCAAAGAACCAGCTTTTGCTTTCGTTTACTTTCTGTATAATTCATTTATTTTCTATTTCATTTAGTTCTGCTCAAATCTTTATTATTTCTTTTCACCTGGAGTTTTTGTTTGTTTGTTTGTTTGTTTTCCAGTTCCTTGAGACATGATGTTAGGTTGTCTATTTGCCACCTTTTTCCATCTTTTTCTTATGCCCACTAGTTACTATGAATTTCCCTCCTATGACTGCTTTTACCGTGTCCCATAGATTATGAAAACTTGTGTACTCATTATCATTTGTTTCCATAATTTTTTTTTATTTCAGACTTAATTTCTTCAGTAGTTAAGAAGACAATTAGAAGTGGATTGTTTAATTTTCATGTGTTTGTGTATTTTCAAGGATGTTTCTGGAGATTAATATTGAGTTTAATTCCATAGTGGTTTGAGAAGATACTGGATATATTTTCTATGCCTTTGAATATCTAAAGGCTTGACTTGTATCCTATCATATGCTCAGTCTTTGAAAAGGTTCCATGCTGAGTTGAGAAAAATGTGTATCTTGTGGTCTTAGTGTGGAAAGTTCTATAGATGTCTGTCAAACACATTTGACTTATACTATCATTTAGGTCCTGTATCTCTCTGCTTATTTTTTGTCTAGAAGATCTGTCTAAAAGAGATAATGGAGTGTTGAGATCCCCCAAAACTATAGTTTTGCAACCTGTCTTTCCTTTTAGCTCTAGTAGTCTTTCCTTCACATATTTAGGTGCTCCTGATTTGGGTACATAGATATTTATAAGCATTATGTCTTCTTGCTGGATTATCCCATTTACTATTATATAATGCACTTCTTTGTCTCTTTCCACAGTCTTTGTCTTCAAGCTTATTTTGTCTGACATCATTATCACAACTCCAGTCCTGTTTTGATTTTCATTGCATGGAATATCTTTATCCAGCTCTTGGCTTTTTGTCTATGTATGTCTTTTTCTTTTTCTTTTTTTGTTTTTTTTTTTTTGTTTTTTGGAGAAGTTTTTGCTATCGGGTGCGTGTAATGTGTATCTTGTGGTCTTAGTGTGGAAAGTTCTATAGATGTCTGTCAAACACATTTGACTTATACTATCATTTAGGTCCTGTATCTCTCTGCTTATTTTTTGTCTAGAAGATCTGTCTAAAAGAGATAATGGAGTGTTGAGATCCCCCAAAACTATAGTTTTGCAACCTGTCTTTCCTTTTAGCTCTAGTAGTCTTTCCTTCACATATTTAGGTGCTCCTGATTTGGGTACATAGATATTTATAAGCATTATGTCTTCTTGCTGGATTATCCCATTTACTATTATATAATGCACTTCTTTGTCTCTTTCCACAGTCTTTGTCTTCAAGCTTATTTTGTCTGACATCATTATCACAACTCCAGTCCTGTTTTGATTTTCATTGCATGGAATATCTTTATCCAGCTCTTGGCTTTTTGTCTATGTATGTCTTTTTCTTTTTCTTTTTTTGTTTTTTTTTTTTTGTTTTTTGGAGAAGTTTTTGCTATCGGGTGCGTGTGCTCACCAGAAAGATAGAGACAGAAAGAGAGAAAGTGAGAAATCACCCCCCAGAAGGGATGGCCACACCACAATCCCTTCTCCTCCATTCTCCTCTTGGGAGCTTGGGCATGCACACACATGTGCCCGGTGTGAGTCTCAAGAAACAAACTCGAGAGTCCAAAGGCAAGTGGCAAAGGGGATTAGCCACAGGGCCCAGTCATTAAGCCCTGCAGTGGCAGTAATCCTGCCATCTGGCAAGGCCCTTCACTGGAACAGGTCTCATTGAAAGTTTCATAACAACTCATATAAATTTTCTATTTCTTTTGTAATTAGTTTTAATAAGAAATATTCTTCTAGAAATCCATTTCATCTGTGTTTTAAAATTTCTTGACATAAGATAGTCACAGTTTCATTTCTTATATTTATAATTTCTGCATCATATACAACCTATTTTTTCATTCTTAATATATTTTACTTATGAATCTTCTTTTACTTTGTCTACTATTTTTGGGACTATTTGTATTTTATTATATTTTTACATTACCAACTTTTGCTGCATTTACCTTCTTTGTTGCATTATTGGTTCCTATGTCACTAATTTCTTGCACTTTTATTGTCTAGTGATGGATTTTCCTGTCCATGCCAATTTTGTGGCTTGGAGGTCAACAACATTCTCTTCCTACTGAGCAGCTCCAATCCCCTCATCACCTGAAGGTGGATATAAAGTAAACTGTGATAAAAATAAATAGTGATTCTGACAAGAAGTAGCCAGAAATCAGGAGAAATACTTAAAACAGGGGCATACTAAAAATACAATTTAGTGTGTAAAACTTCAAAGGAAATTAACAGAATACACTGAGATACTAATTCTTCCTAAAGCTACACACTAGTATAGGGTGACCATGTATACCACATTTCTCATGAAATGGGGAAAGGACGCAAAGAGTAAAGAGCTTTGTATTGAATTAAGTTTTGGTTTAATTGGACCAACATGTTCCATATTAATAGTAGACTAGGAAACTGGGATGACCTTCCCACTAAGGACAGCTGTAAGAGTTTGGCATAATTAAAAGCAATTTATTTAAGGCCTTAGGGAGCTATCAACATTGCAAAGACTTACTGTCCCATATTTGGGAAAGGACTCCAGCCAAAGAACATGATTCATACTTTCTTTTTCTATTTCCCTGCATTTGTTTCTTTGGGCATTTTTTGTTTATTCATCTATTTCTTCCATGAGTAAGAGAGACTAAGAAAAAGAGAGATAGTACCTCCAACAGGTTCCCAAAACCAAGATCCACCCCCAGCCTCCAGCTAATCCCAGACCATGGGCACAAGTGTTTTGGTGCACCCAGAGATGTCTCCAGACCTCAAGTGGGAACCGCCCTCTGTGTGGGATTGCCTTCCAGAATGTCATGTCTTACCACTGTGACACTGTCTAGCCATGAACCACACTTGGGTTACTTTTCCCCCTGCTTCTAAGATAACTGAGAAATCTGATGACACTCTTGAATGTCATAGGTATATAGAACTGAGAGGGAAGGCATTTGAGTCTAGGACCTCTGAGACACAAGGGGTTACTAAAACTTCGTTTTAAGGTGGAAAACAAAAGTACATTCCCAGGGCTAAGAATAACACAAAAGTAAACAGGCCCTTGCAAGCAGTACAACTCAGCTCAAATAACTCCGGTCTCTGCACTTTATTCAGATAATCCCAGAAGTTATAACTCCTGGTTAACTGGCAGAAACAAATAAAAATCATTGCTAGTGAAAGATGATATTGTTTTGAATACAAATTATTTTTTAACTTAATTAATGTATTTATTTATTTTAATCTGACCAGAGAGGGACAGAGTGAGAGAGAGAGAGAGAGAGAGAGAGAGAGGGAAGTGAGTAATCAAGCTGCCAGGCCCTGGACTTGAACCACAGTTGGCCATGTGGGAGTCCAGTACCCTTAACCACCATGCCACCTGCTGACCCCTGAACTCAAATTATTTATTTATTATTTAAATTAAATAGAAGATATATGCACTTGCTAGACAAAGACAGAGGGGCACAGAGAAAGGGAATGTAAGAAAGCACACAGGGAATGGTCAAATTCAATCCCTTCTCCATCTTCCTTGAGAATTTGGGCATGCATGCACAGTGCCACTGTGAATCAGTCACCAGATCCAGAACTGGAACCACAGTCAACTATGTGGGATCCAGTCCTTAAACACCAGGCCATGAGCTGGCCTGAACTCAATTACCTAGAAGCAATTTGTAAGTTAAAATATCTAGCACAAAAAGACATTTAAAAAAATGAAAAAAAGCAAAACTATCAGACAATAGAAAATGACATACAGGGAAATAGAGATATAACAATCAGCTGATAGAATTGACAGGAGTTTATTTACTCTGTGAAGGAAAGTAAAAGACAATATTAAATGTTTTTTTAGAAAAAAATGATATAAATGTATAGTAGAATTAAAAAATGTGGTATCCTAAATTATGAATTTGTGAGATTAATAATGAATTTAACAGTGAGTTAGATACAACTGCAGGGAATATTTGTACACTAGAAAACCACTCAAAGAACGAAGAGTTAAGAGCTAAAATGATGGAAACTATATGAAAAGGTAAGAAACATAATTAATGCAGGGAGATAGTTTGAAATATTTCTAATTTAGCTTCTAGGAAAATGGGACAAAATGTAGCAAAAGTTTAATTTCAACATAGAATGGTTGAGAACTTTACAAACTTTCCTCAACTATTAAAAGAAATCACTCTACACATTCAAGAGGACCCAAGAACCCCAGACAACCAAGCGCATTCTAAATTAAGTACTGAATGCATAACAAAGAAAACCTTTAAGATGCTCAAGAGAAAAACAGAACAAACAAAATGAGAAGGGTCTCCAAGGGAGTAACAAATGGCCTAATTTTAATAGAAACTATGAAGGGCAAAAGACAATGACGTGCTATTCTTAATTTGTAAAATATAAAGCACAGCTTTTAATTTAGAATTGCTTTTAACCAAATAAGTTATCTTCAGCAACAAAGGTGCAATAATAATATACAGAGACTAAAATCATCTGATGGAATTTATTAAAGAAAATATTAAGAGATGATTTCCAAGCAGAATGACAATATCATAGGTAGAATGTTGGCGATGCATTTAGAAACAAAAACAGGTAATATGGATTTTGGAGTGATGTATTTGAAGTGAGACACTTGGCAAATAGGAAAAATGTTGCTTTGGGGCTAATTATTGCTGGGGTAAATACAGAGCAGCCGTGTTCTGTGTTCTCACTGTTAGGAAGGCTGCTGGTCTTGCCAGTTACCCACACCTTTGACCTCCCTTTCTGCCCATGGGACTTTGGTGTGGGAACTACTTAATTTTATGCTGTGGGTGCAAGAGCGAACTACACAGTCCCACTCTCCATAACCCACAGTTGGTCACTGTACAGCTTAGAATCAGATCTCATGCATACTCCACAGACTGGAAGCATTCATTAATACACGCTAAAAGAATCTGAAAAATGAAATATAAAGAATAAGCATCTATCCCTCTTCTGCTGACTCAGGGACTATAAAATGGTAACTTAATTTTAATTAAAGCCTGTAATTTGTTTAGAGGTGTTTTCTGCCGACGGTACCAAATCTGTGTTCTCTGGGACTCACAGCCACCAGCTGAGATCTGAAACCGCTCTGCTGTCAATACCCACATTCCGCACGGAGGAGCCATTAACAGCCACATTCATGCCACATAGGACAGCGAGTGATTTCAAGCATCGCCAGTCGAGCAGCTGGCTTAGCTCCGGCCCCCAGGACCAGTGATGGCAAGCAGGTCTCATCTGGACCACCTGCAGGCACCGCATGCACTGAAGATAATAAGGGTCGGAGACGGGTGTTGTCGAAAGAAGGACAGAAGTCACATGGGGCAGAGAGAGGAGCACGTGGAAGCAACCATGATAGGTGAAGCATAGAGAAGTCTCACTTGAGTGCATGAATAAGTAAGAAAACCATACGACTTAGTAACACGTCTGAATTATAAAATGTATTTAGAGAAGTGGCCTCGCTCTTCTCTAAATATTTAATAAAAGAAGCTGTCAAGAAGAGATGTGGTATGTCTTCTGAAAAAAATGAATAAATCATTTGTCATTAGCATGTAAGTTACATCTGGTTGATCGAGCCTGAGTTCTAAAAACACTGTACGTTATAAATTTTCCCCGAAATTTGTTTATACTCGCAAGTTATCCAGCAAATGGCTCTTACATTTTAAGCAAAAAATTTTAAATGTATTCCATGCATTTTCAATAGCAATACTCATCAGTAAGATCCAAAAAAATGATTTTATATTATAGCTTTCAAATTACTTAAAATGTGTCCCTGTGTCTAACAGTCTACGTTTAAGGTTTAGATAAATAATGTCCTTTAATTTAGTAGTCAAATATTTTAATAAGGTATTTGCATAGCCTTACAAATAGAAACACAGAAAAATCCACCAGGGCTCAGACATTCTTCGATAAGTAGTCTTATTAATAATCTTTCAAAAAATATATTTTTCTCTAATGGTTTGCATCCGCTGAATTAATCTATATCTCCCAATGATGCTGCAGACTGACGACCAAACTGCTTTGGAGAAAAAACTTTAATCCTGGCCAAGTTCCCTCTACAGCAGTGCCCACAGCTAATGTTCACACAGAAGAAGCACTGCCAAATATTTCCGATCCGGAGGCCGTCGGAAACTTACTGTGCAGACCTTTCTTGGAACACCTTTATGCATACTGGCTTCCAGGGCTAAACATGCCGCTCACTGTCTGAGTGGGAAACCAAGGATGATTGCCCACTGCCCAAACTTGAAAGAGGTTTTTGTCCCATTTACTCAGCAAAATTGCCCTGGAAGTACTGAGAAAGGAATCCGGGAGTATTTAACGCATCACAGCCAGCACACATCAAAATATTCCTCATTTATTATCCTCCTAAAACTGTTGTCATAATGCAATTATGTAAATGAGTACTCGCAATCACACTGAGTATTTGTTCCCGGTTTGAGGCAAATACTTATTAGATCAGAGCAGTTTAGAGAAAACAAAACTTCACCACCGACAGAATTCAGGGAACAGGAAAGAGCATGAGAAATTCCCATTGGAACTGTTCCCAACATGTCACACAGATAAAGGTGGGTTTGTTGAAGCTCCCCCCTCCACTTTCCAAGGGAGAAGCATGCTCTGACTGAGGAATGAAGCAACACCTCTTCTAGCCGGGGCTGGGTGGGGGAGAGATTGTAATTTGTAGTATTTTGTTATTTTATTTATTTTGTTTTATTTTATTCAACTGTTTTATTTATTCTATTTTATTTTACTATTTGCCTTTTTATACCCACCAGCTTTCTCTAGCTTCCCCCCACTCCTCATGCCCTCCACAAAGGGATTTCCAGCAGAGAGCAGCTGGTGCCTCGTATTGGCCGCTTTCCCCAGACTCCGGGGGCTTTCACAGGAAATCAATGGCTGCTTCTTTTCCCCTGTCCTGCAGTTTTATGTGTGGACTGACATGGCCCCGACCATACCGATCCATTCTGCAGAGCTATTTCCATGCAGATGTGCCTCTTTACAGACGGCGGAAATTAGTGGAGGGCCAGTGTCAAGCAGCTTGTCACATCTTGTTTTCAGTCTGTGGAAATCAGGTTTACAGTGTCCTATTCAGAAGCCGGGGCTCCTTTGGAGGTGCACAATGCATTTCAGGAGTCCCATCAGGCGATAAATGCTGAACTCACATTGCTATTAAAAAATAATCAAAATGATTGGGCTTTTGAATGTTTCCAAGGAACTTATTTGCATAGAATGTGTCCTTTTAATTGCACAGCGTCATTTATTCCTGGGTATTCATCTTGCCAACGTGCAAAGGTGTTCCCTGTCCATTTGTCGGTATGAAAGCGTCCGTACGTGAATATGTTCCGGTTATTTAGTTGCATTGAACGACTGACTAACCGAGTATTGAGAGCATGAACAGTCAATTCCACACCATCCCATGGCAGCATTCTTCAAACCTCCCAACAAACTATAATTAACATGTATTGAATGCATACCATGTGCCAAGACCACCACTAAATGCTTTACAACTCATTTAATTCTCACAACAACTCATTGAGTAGTAACTATTAGGACCCCCATTTTATAGATGAGGTAATTAAGGTTTAAATTGATTAGATAACTTACTTGAAGGATCATAGTTTGTTCCCAAGCTAAGCCTTGAACTCCAAACTCCAGAGTCCACAAAGTAGCTTCTTTGTAATACTGACTCCTCCTAAAACATAACTTAGATTCAGTCATTTTTATGTTTGTGGCAAATATATTCAGAAAGCTAAGAAAGCCTAGATTCGAGCCTGGCACCAGTACTGACTGAAGTCCGTGGCTACAACTGTAAAGTGAGACACCTCTGACTAGCCTCTTAGCTACAGCTCAGGGACAACCAAGGGAAAATGGCATGTTTTATGAGGGTGCTAAACTGTGATGGGAGAGAAGCTCGAGTTTAGAGGAAGAAGGTAAAGAGATCGAAAGGACATATTCTCCTCAATAAGAGAAAACAAGCATATCTTAAGAACCCAGGTGTGACTGAGGGTGTCAATTCAGAGAGGTGCCTTCTTCAGATATCATTTCTACTGGGAATAACAGCCAGTGCTCCCAGAGGCGTCCAGAAACATTGTGACCCACTGGGACACTCGGCTGTTCGGTTGAAGAGGAGCGGCTGTTCTGTATCTGAAGATGCCCTTTCTATCCAGAGCGAAAGAATACTCAAGGACTACTCATTCAAAAAAAGTAATGTTAAGACGTAACATTAACTATTTAAAGGGTTCGCGGTTTCCTTCTTCCCTCCCTCTTTCTCTCTTCCCTCCCTCCTTCCTTTCTTCCTTCCTTCCTTCTTCCCAGGGGTGGAGGGCTAGATATTGTAGCCAAGATCCAGGCATTCCTTTCTTCTCGGAGACAACTTCAACTCAGATAATATGAATAACTAGTTTGTTTTTTATTCTTTCGCTACCTACATGTGCATCCAGAAACCACCTTGTCGAATTTATAAATGCCGTCACACTGTACACGAAGTGCTCCTTGCTCGTTTCATTCTACTTTCTGATTGGGAAATCTAGGTTGAATATTAAAAATCAGTGTGAACAACTGTACGCGGGTCCTTGCTGAGTGATTATACCGCTACTTATTATTCTGTTTGCAGGTGGACACGTATGTTGCTTTCAAGTTTTCTCCATTACAAACAATAATACACTGCAGACCTCAGCACGTCTTCTTCCACAGACATGGGAATCCCTCTGGGGAATAAACCGGAATGGTGATGCTGGGCCACAAGGTATGAGCACTCTCAACCTCAGGGGATTTTGCCGTATCGCTATAACAACTGGCTGCAGCAGTTTCAAAAACGTCCAAACGTTATTTACTGTTCTTGTTTTCCAATGGCCTCCTTAACATGTAGTCTTAATTTTTTTTTTCTTATTTTGGCAATGTAATATATATTTTGAAAATGACATCTTATTTTTAAATTGATTTTTAGAATTATCGGCAAGGGGGGAACCAGCAGTTAGCGTAATGGCTATGTCGCTGGACTCCCACGTAGTCGACCGCGGTTCACGTCCTGGACCCGGTGGCTTAAAACTCACGCCGGGCGCGTGTGCATGCGTGCGTGCCCAAGATCCCGACAGGAGAATGGAGGAGAAGGGATTGTGGCATGACCATCCCCCCTGGGGGGTGATTTCTCGCTTTCTGTCTCTATGTCTCTCTCTGTCTGTCTGGCGAGTGCACGCGCCCTACAGTGAAAATCTCTCCAAAAAAAAAAAAAAGAATTATCGGCAAGGCCAAGGTATTTTATCATGATTGTAGTCATTAGTGTTTTAATCTTATGTTCAATTTAAGCATTTTAATTAACATATAGTATTTGTACACATTGATGAATTACTGTGTGATTTTTTCAGTCATGAATATAATGTGTAATGAGCAAATCGGGGTCATTATCATATCCATAATCCCAGATATTTATCATTGCTGTGTTGCAAACCTTCAGAATATTCCCTTTTAGTCATTCTGAACTATAACTGATTGCTAGCCGAGGTACTGTGACACAGAGTCCTGGGATACTCTTCCCTCGCTGCAGCCGTCTGCTTTGTGGTATATGTGTGGGTGGGCAGCTGAACCAGGGTCTCGCTGAGGGGTGACCCCCTGCCTTCAGGCTTCCGAGTAGCCAGGACACGGCCACTGCACCCAGTTAGCCAGAGGCAGGAATCGGGGCTCCCACAAGGCTCCAGTCTGCCCAGGAGCAGCGTCAGCTGGTGCCACTGTGGCTGACCATCTCAGGGCACGTTCGTGTCTGCTCGCCAGCGAGTCTGTCCCTGCCTACCCGCTGCTCTGCTCTCCTTCGATGAGGTCTTTTTTAGTTGGCACACGCATGAGAACATATGGTACCTCTCCTCTGTGTGCCTGGCTTATTTCGTTTCATATAATGTCCACCAAGCTTGCCCAGAGTGCCTCAACTGAGAGGATTTTGTTCTTGCCAATGATCGAATGGTATTCCCTCTGTGAGTGTGCGTGCATCACCTTTTCGTTGTCCATTCATCTATTGATGAACACTTGGGTTGATTCTGTACCTTGGCCATTGTGTGTAGTGCCACAAAGAACACTGGACAGGAGAGCCCTTTCCAACACACTGATTTCAAGTCATTTGGTACACACCTACCAGTGAGATTACTGGATCATATGGAAATTCTATTCTTAGGTTTGTTTTGTTCTGTTTTGTTTTGAGAAAGAGATTTTTGCTATGGGGCGTGTGCACTCTGCCGAGAGACAGAGAGACAGACAGACAGAAAGCAAGAAATCTCCCCTAGGGGGGATGGCCATGCCACAACCCCTTCTCCATCCTCCTCTCGGGATGCTGGGCACACACGCACACGCTCCAGCATGAAGGTTAAGCCGCTTGGTCCAGGACTCGAACCGCAGTTGAATATATAAGAGTCCAGTGATGTAACCATTATGCCATCGGCTAGTCCTTGTTTTCAGCTTTTTTGAGGAAACAACATGTCATTTTCTATACTTGTCATATTAATTTACTTTCTCATTCACAGGGCACAAGAGGTCCCTTTTCTCCACATTCTTGCCAGCATTTGTCACTTTTTTGTCATCTTTATAAGGCCCATTCTGACTGGGACAATACTCATTGTGGCTTTGAGTCCCATTTCCGTAGTGGTTAGTGATATTGAGCATGTTTTCTTAAGCTTGATAGGTATTTGTATGTCTTCACTAGAGAAATGTCTATTCAGATCATTTACCCATTATAGAATTCATTTTTGACAGTGTCTTGTTTGATTTCCTTATATATTCTGATAATTAATCTTTTGTTGGATGTTGTCCTAATCCAGTACTGTGATGCTAAGCAGGAATACTTGAGACGGGGAGATTTATAAAGAATTGAGGTTTATTTGGCTCTCAATTCTGGTGACTGGAAAGCCCAACAGCATAAGAGTGTCATTGGGCTGGCCTGCCATACCACAGTGTGATGGAAAAACGAGAGAAGTCAGTAACATGCACAGAGAGAAAACGATTGGCAGGCAGCTCTCACTTTTGTAATAATATGTTCTTGCAGGACCTAACCCCTTCTCAGGAGAATAAGAACTTACCCATCTTGCCAGACAGCACGAATCCATTCATGAAAATGATAATTCCCTAATACAAGGACGGCCCACCACATCTCACCTCTTAAAAGTTTCAGGGATAGCAGTTGGCATGGTGGTGAAGTGTGCTGGACTCCCACATGGCCTACCATGATTCAAGTCCCGGGCCTGGCGGCTTGCTTTCTCATTTTTCCTCTCTCTCACTCTGTCCATCTCTGGTCAAAATAAAAGAAAGAAAGTTAAATAAAATAATTATTTTTTAAATGTTTTATCACCTTCCAATACTAGGGACTAAATTTCAACACATAAATGTTTGAAAGACAAACTGTTACCTGAAACATGGAAGATGGAGTTCCGGACCAGGTGGACTGAGGCTGCAGGCCTACCCCTCCGAACCTTCGCGCATCCCCACCGTTCCTCCTCCTTGAACCCCAGGTTGGTTGTCTGGGACTTTAAGACGAACTCCCACCCCACCCAACCCTCAAACCAGATCGAGCCAACCAGTAGTTCTGGACACCAGGCAGACTGAGGCTGCAGGCCCAACCAGCCTGGTCCTGTCACTCATCCTCTGGCCCGTTCACACTAGCCTTTGGACTCTCTGATGATTTGAATAGCATGTGGCGCACTTTGCACGCTGCGCAAGATGTTGCTTATTAGGTCAGGTGGAGGCTCACCACTCCTTAGAAACAGGGAGGACTTTGGGCCATCCAGGACTAGTGGCAACAGTTAATGGTAATTGTGAGCAACAGGTAGGCCAACCATAAGAGAAATCATCAATTTTCTAATCCTGTACAACTTTTAACACTCAGAGATACCTTAAATAAGTTAGGAAGCAACATATAGATTACCCGATGACTAGGAACAATCACAGAGGCTCAAGAAATATGAGCAACCAACAAAAGGCCTCTCCGTCAAGAGAAATCATCAAACCTACATCACCCACAGTCAATACAATGGACGTCGTGGACATGTCTGATAAGGAATTCAGAATATTTGTAGTGACCAAACTAACTGAGATGGAAGAGAAAAGAGACAAGGAGCTCCAGGAGATGAGGAAGTCCTTTACTGACTTGAAAGAAGAAATGGATACCTTAAACAAGAACCAGATGGAACTTCTAGGATTGAAGAATGTGATACAG
>NW_006160107.1:2804418-2822946 GCF_000334495.1 Tupaia belangeri chinensis | reverse complement strand
GGGGGGAGTGAAGAGAAGAGGATAGAGAAAGATAGCAAGAGAACAATAGAGAGGCAGGACATTAGTGAGAAACAGATATGGCTTATTACCTGTTGATGATGACATGTATAGTATTCTCAACTGGATTGGTCTGAGAAGTATTTCATGATGGGTAAAGTCTTTTTACAAGCAAAATGAGAAATAGTGATTGACTGTTTAAAAAAATTATTAGAATAATAATAATAATGATTGGGAAAAATGTAAAAAAGATATTGAATGATGAAGTGGAGAGATTAATGTCTCTGTATTGACTGACATGCATGGCATTCCCTTTTGAAAAAGCAATGTAATACACTGTAAAGTTAAATGTAATCCAATGTAATATAAAGAAGATTATGATGATAATAAAAATAAAAATTTTAAAAAATTGAAACGATCATTCCCTATCTTCTAATAAGGGAACACCTGCCTATTCCTGCTCTAATAAAATGTTTTCTCCTCTGGAAAAAAAAAAAAAAAACATGGAAGATGCATATAGTTTGAAAGTATTTTGTCTCATTCTGTAGGTTTTCTCTTTATCCTATTAAATGCTTCCTTGACTGTGCAGAATCCTTTCAGCATGATATAATCCCATTTCTCTCTGCTTTTGTGCTGTGAGGTCTAATTTAAAAAACTCTTCTCAGATCAATTTGCTCTGTGTTTTCTTCTAGAAGTTTTACAGTTTCAGGTCATATGCTGAATTATTTAATTTATTTTGAGTGTATTTTGTATATTGCCTAGTTTTCTTTTTATACACATATATATATTCCATTTTTCCATCACCACTGAATTATTTATTTTATTCATGACTATTATTATTTTTACTTTAATGAGAGAGAGAAAGGGAATGTGAGAAAACAAGTTGACAGGTCCGGGACCATGCTGTTTCCTATAGTCTTGTCTTTTTGTTTTGAGTGAGTGTTGTTGTTTGTTTGTTTTTTTTGTTTTTTTTTTTTTTTTTGGAGAGAGAGATTTTTGCTATAGGGCACATGTGCTCACCAGAGAGGGACAGAAGTGAGAAATCACCCTCCCCAGGATGGATAGCCACACTGCAATCCCTTCTCCTCCATTCTCCTCTTGGGATTTTGTGTGTGCATGCACAGATCCCTACACCCAGCATGATTTTCAAGCCACAAGGTTCAGAATTTGAAGTGTGGGAGTCTAGCACCTTGACCGCTATGCCATCTGCTAGTCCTTATTTTGATGTATGTTTAAAGTCAGATGGTTTTGTGCTCAGGGTTGCTGTGGCTACTCAGTGTCTTTTGTGGTTCCATATTAGTTTTATGATTGTTTTTTTTCTATTTCTGTAAAGAATGCCATTGGTATTTGATAGATTATTTCATTGAATTTGTACATTCGTTTCTGTAGTATGGATATTTTAATAATATCGATTCTTCCAAACCGAGAACATGGGATTCTTTCCTTCCTTTCTTTATTTTCTTCTTCAATTTTTTTAATCAGTAGTTATATACTTTTCATTGCCAAAACTTCTTAACTCTGTGGTTAAGATTTTTCCTCAGTATGATATTTATTTATTTATTTTTAGCTAATATAAATAAAATTGCCTTTTTAATACCTTTTACATCTAGTTTATTATTGGTGTACTAAAAATACTATGTATAGTATAAACACTATTGCCTATATTACATGTTGATTTTGTCCTACAACTTTATTAATTTGTTTTTGAGTTCTAACAATTTTCAAGTTGGAGTCTTTATATTTTTCTACATATTAGATCATGTAATTTACAATCAGGAAAAATTTGGCATTCTCCTTTGCAATTCACGTGCCCTTTATCCCTCTCCCTTGCCTGATCCATCTGGCGAGGACTTTCAGTACGATGTTCAATCAATGTAGTGAAAGTGGACGTACTTACCTTGACCTAGTTCTTAGAGGAAAAGCTTCCACATGTTCCACATTCAGTATGTTAGCTGCGGGTTTGTCCAACATTGCATTTGTTATGTTGAGGTTCAGGTCTTCTGTGCCTAATTTGTAGAACATTTTTTATTACAAAGTGCTGCTGTATTTTTTTCTTCATCTCCTGATATGATTAAAGTTTTTCACCTTTATTCTGTTGATGTAGTGTATCATGTTTATTGATGTGCACGTGTTAAACCATTTTTGTACTACCAAGATAAATCTCACTTGATCTTCATGTATAATCTTTTTAATGTGCTGGTGTTTTTTGTTTGCTAGTATTGTGTTGAGAATTTTTGGATTTATGTTCATCCAGGATAGTGTTATGTAGCCTGTAGTTTTCTTGTTGTTGTGATTTTTGTCTGGTTTTTATGTCAGGGTGATGCTGGTCACATAAAATGAGTTGGCGAGGGACCAGCAGATGGTGTAATGGTTACATCGCTGGACTCCCACACAGTCAAGTGTGGTTTGAGTCCCAGAACCAGCAGCTTAAAACTCACACCAGGGCATGTGTGTGTGCATTCCCAAAATTCCAAGAGAATGGAGATGAAGGGATTGTGGCATGGCTAACTCCTGGGGGTGATTTCTCTCTTTCTGACTCTGTCTCTGTCTCTCCAGCCAGTGCACATGCCCTACAGCAAAAAAAAAAAAAAAATAACAATACTCTCTAAAAGAAGAAATGTGTTGGGGAAGGTGCCCTCCTCTCTAATTGTTTAGAATTGTGTGAGGAGAATTGATGTTAGTTCTCTGGAAGTTTTGTAGAATTTAGCAATGAAGATACCTGGTCTTGGGCTTTTCCTTGACATGCAACTTTTTTTTTTTAAGACAAAATTTTATTCTGTCCTGATCTCTTGAGTGGCTGGACTGCAGGTGTCCATCACCCGACCCAGCTCTCTTTTAGATAAGGTCTTGTTTATGTTGCTCAGCGCAGCCTCGATTGTGTGACCTGCCTCTTCAACCTTCTGCCTGCCTCGGCCTCCCAAGTCAGTGGTATTGCAGGTGCACACACTGAGCATGTCCTTCAGGCTCAATCAGAATCACACCTGGCCTTATGTGGTCCCAGCCTGGGGAGCAGAGCGTGTTAGCAGAGCATGTCACCATGGCTTGCCCTTCTGTGACACTTTCTGTTGCCTCGTCAATCTGACTACTCATGTTTGGTTTGTTCGAGTTCTCTACTTCTTCCTGGTTCAGTCCTGGTAGATTGAATGTCTCCAGGAACTTACTCATTTCATCTGTGTTTTCTGGTTTGTAGGCATATAGCTATTCATAAGAATCCCTAATATTTTTTTTTTATTTCTGTGGTATTTGTTGTGATGTTTCCCTTTCATTTCTGATTTTATTTATTTAGGTTTCCCAATTGTATTTTTTTTTCTTAGTTTAGCTAATGTTTTGTGTTTGGTTTCCTTTTAAAAGAAAATGTTTCATTAGTTGATTTTAGGTTTATTGGCTTTTTTGTTTGTTTAATGCTAGTTTTGTTTCTGCTCTAATCTTTACTGCTTTTTTCCTTCTGCAATTTTGGTTTTATTTGCCTCTGCTTTTCTAGTTCTTTGAAGTGCATCTTTTGTTGGTTATTTTTAAAATTTTCTATTCTTTTAATATAGATATTTATTACTGTAAATGTCCCCTGCTTAATACTGGTTTTGCTGTATTCCAGAGATTTGGGTATGTTGTGTTTTCATTCTCATTGGTTCTAAGAATGCTTTCTCTCTTTTCACTGTCTCTGTCTCTCCAGTTATTATTAAGAAGCATGTTGTTTAGTTCCAGGTATTTCTATGATTTCCAAGCTTACCTCTTGTTATTGATTTCTAGTTTTAATTTTAAAGATTTTTCAAAGAATTATTTTATTTAACTTTATTTATCCATTTATTTATTTATTTTAATTTGATGAGAGAGAGAAAGTGAGAAAGCAAGTCACCAGGTCTGGGACTTGAACCATAGTCGGCCATGTGGGAGTCCAGCACCCTTAACCACCATGCCACCTGCTGGCCTCTCTAGTTTTATTTTATTGGGGTCAAAAAAAAGATATGTGACATGATTTCTAGTCTTCTAATTTTTTTAGACTAGTTTTTACAGCCTAATAAGGTCTATCCTAGAGAACATCCCATGTCCTGAGGAGAGTAATGTGTATTCTGCGGCTATTAGGTAAAATCTTCTGTAAATGTGTTTGGTCCATTTGGTCATTAGCACAGTTTGAATTCAATGTTTCTTGATATTCTGTCCAGATGATTGGTCCATTGCTGAGAGTGGTGTGTAAAAGTCCCCAGTTATTATTGGGCTAGAGTCTGTTTCTTCTTTCAGGTCTAGCAATACAGCTCTGTGCATTTAGGTGCTCAGCGTTGGGTGCATATACATTTACAACTGTTAGGACTTTTTATTGGGTTGATTCTTATATCATTATATAGTGACTATCTTTTTTACAGTTATACTTAAAGTCTATTTTATCTAATATAAATATAGCAATTTCTGCTTACTTCTGGTTTTTGTTTACATGGAATATTTTTCCCATCCCTCTATTCCATTCTCTGTGTCTTCAACAGTGAGGAGGGTTTCTTGTATGTAGTATATTGCTGGGACTCTTTTGCATTACCCATTCAACCAGTCTACACCTTTTAATTGGACAATTTAATCCATTTATACTCAAGGTATTACCCATAGGTAAAGACCTACTCCAGTCAATTCAGTCATTGTTTACTGGGTTTGTTTCTTTCTTTTTGCATATTCTTAGTTTCTTTGCCTCTCTTTTATTGTTTACATTTGTGATTTGATTGTTTTCTGTACTGATAGGTTTTGATTTAATTTTCTTTCTCACTGTGTATGTCATAGTAATGAATTTCATACTTTCGCATGTTTTTGTGATAGTAGTTATTATGTTTCTGTTTCTAGATGTAGGACTCCCTGTGTTGAATTCCTTTAGTTTTATTCATCTGAGAAACTCTTTATTTCTTCATTTCTAAAGTATAGTGTTTTTTGCTACTTATAATAGTTTTAAAAGTTTATTTCACTCATGAGTGAGTGAGAGAGAAAAGGGTCTTAATGCCATAATCCTCTCTCGGCCTCAGCCAGGCACACACAGACAGGTCTCCAGATGCACACCTGGAACCATCCCATGGCAGCCTCACAGAGCCTTGTGTTTCACCAATGCAGTGCCATCTGGACAACCCTGGTTATGGTATTGTTGGCTGATAGTTTTTCCTTCCAGCACTTTGAATGTATCAGCCCATTCTCTCCTGACCTGTTAGCATTTGCTTGGCTATTAGTTTATTAGTTCTATTAATCTAATGCAGACTCCCTTATATATGATTTGATGTTTTTATCTTACTATATTTAGAATTCTCTCTTTGTCTTTTTAACAGACTATGACGTCCCTCAGAGAGAGCCTTTTTTATGTTGAGTTTATTTGGAGATTCTTGAGCTTCCTGGACTTGGATAGCCATACTGCTTCCAAGATTTGGGAACTTCATGCTATCATTTTATTAAACAGGCTTTCTTTGCCTTTTCTTGTTTCTTCTTCCAATGAGACTTCCATAATGCAAAAATGGTTTGGCTTAATAGTGTCATAAAAATCTTATAGGCTTTCTTCATTTAAGACATTTTTTGGGGGATCTGGTTGTATTATTTAAAATGGTCTATCTTTAAGTGCAGAAATTCTTTCTTCTGCTCCATTCATTTATTTTTAAAATTGGTTTATTTATTTAATTTATTATCGTTATTACTATTTTTAATTTGGTATAGGGCACATATGCTCACCAGAGAGAGATGAAGAAAGAGAGAGGGAAAGTGAGAAAGCGAACAGCCAGGTCTCGGACTCAAACTTAGGTTGGTCGGCCATGTGGGAGTCTAAAACCTTAACCACCATGCTGCCTGATGACTCCTGCTTCATTTACTTCATAGTGAAGCGCTCTCTCTCTCTCTCTCTTTTTTTTTCCTGAATTCTCTAGTTCCAAGAATTCTGTTTGGCTCTTTTTCATGATTTCTGCCTCTTTGTTGGATTGTTCATTCTAGTCTTATATTGTCTTCCTAATTTTACTGAATTATCTATGTTCTCCAGTATCTCACAGAGTTTCCTTAAGATCGGGATTTTGCATTTCTTTCTTAGTAGTTTATGGATTTCTTCTTCCTTGGAGTCTGTTACTGGAGAATCGATGTGCTCGTTTAGGGCATCGCGTTGCTGTGCGTTCGTGTTTACTATGTTCCTACGCTGATGTTTGCACATCTGGTGAAACAGGTGCTTGTGCTGATTTCATAGTACAGCTTTCATGGTGAAAGATGCTCTTTTGGAGATGAGTCTTCGGTGGTAGGGTGGGTGGGATGGGTTGGCTCTAGTTCTAGGTGGACTTAGTACTGTAGCCTCCATGAAGTTGCTCTAACATATTCCACATGGGCGGTGACCATGATGCCCTAGGCGGCAGCGACGCCTGGAGCTGATTCACCCGCTGCTGTCTAGTTCTTCTAAAGGCAGGGAGATTTTCAAGTGTGTGGGGTCGCTCCTGAAGCTCTGGGTGAGGCTCAGGCTGAGGGCGGTTCTCTGAACCATGCCAGTAAGCTGGGGGTAAGCAGGGCTGCTTTCAGAGTTGGTGTGTGGCTGGGCACAGGGCTGTCTCTGCAGGCCCTGGGCTGGGGGAACTCACGGTTGCTGAGAGTGAAGCTGCTGACCAAATTCTGCAGGCTCCAGGCCAGTGAGACTATTTCCAGCACTGCCATGTGGCTATATATGGGGTTCCAGCCTGTCTCTTCACGTTCTCCTGGACAAGGCTGTTCTTATTACCTGTACAAAGCTGAAGCCCCTAGACTGCCTTGGTGGGCTTCCGGTTGGGGGACTGCTCTTGGCAGTAGTCCACACTGGGTGTGGAGATCAGCTTGTTTCTGTGATCTGCAGGTGGGCAGGGCTGTTTCCCAGCACTGACATGCTGGACATGGGGCCTCTGGTAAACTTCTGTGAGCCCTGTGTGTGTGGAGCGGATGGGGCTGACGGACGCACTGGATACAGGCTGTCAGTTTGTCTCCGCATGTCCTCGGTGGGCAGGGTTGCTACTGGCTATTGTGCATGACTGCCATGCTGCTAATTTGCTCATCTTTTAAAGTCAGGTTATCATGTTGCTGTTTTGTTTTACTCATTCGAGAACTTTTTCATACTGCTTCTTGTCTATACTCATAGCAAATATATTCTCTGAATTGGTTGTTCATCTCTTATAAAGTCGTGTCTTGATTATACGGCAGTTGCAAACTAAAATGTAGCTTATTTTCATTTTTTCCTTTTTATAGATGTTTTTTCTTTCTCATTTAAGAAATTCTTTTTAAATTTTTTAAAATTTCGTTTAATGCCAGAAAGTACACGCATGTGTGCAGGTGAGACAGAGGGAAAAGAACCCTCCCAAGAGCATTTGCCCACACCACAGTTGTTTTCCTCCAACTGTCTGTCCTATCAGGGTTCTGGGTGTGCAATCACATGCCTGCCATGTTTACCAGCTGCTGGGGCAGGACTCAAACCCTGGTTGGCTATGTGGGATCTGGCTTCCTCTGCACATGCTTAACCATTGCACTGCGGGCAGGCCCATCAATTAAGACATTCTTTCCTAGATCAAAATTATGAAGCTATCTTCCTACATACTGAGCAACTTAGTGGTCATTCATTATCATAATTACGTGATTGGTAAGAGGAATATAGTTCTGAAAGTTTCCTATAGGAAAAATGAAAATCTGAGTTTTCTCAATAAAAGCCAGTACATTAAACTGTTCTAAAACTCACAGAAGAAGTAGACTTTATTCTAAGCCCAGAATCCATACAGGTGAGTAAGTATGCTTTAAGATGACGTACATATCTTAGTGCAAGCGCTGTACTTTCTGCTAAGCTTGCTCCAGTCACATAATCCAACTTTATTCTCCCCTTATTTAATTTACTGTGCTGTCCAAAGCTGAATACCAAATTGTCATATCATTATTTCACACAAATTCATTATCTTTCACTCTTTTTCCACTTGGGTGGTGGGGAGGGGCTGGTATAGTAACAACAATTATGATACAACAGTGAATTGGCACCAGATAATAGGGGGTTTAGCACCATTAGTCTACTGACAAGCTACTTAACCTTGGACAAGTCAATTAACCTCTTCTAAAAAGTCATAATTGTACCTTGCTCTGACTGACTAACAAGCCTGCAATAAAAATATATATATATATATATATGTATATATATGTATATTTCTTAAAAAACTCTAAGCCAAAAGTAAGGTAATAACAATATCAATTTATCTTTACAATCAGTACCTTTTATTGCTCATTTCCATACCGTGGGAGGTTATAACTCCCACCTTTATGTACATATACATGTACAGAAGTTGTAGGTTTTCTATATTTTTCTATCATAAATAAAGATTATAGAACATATAAAAGTCTGTCATTCTAACCACTTACATTTATTTCTACATAGTTTATTTTAGCTAACTTCCTATTTTATTTTTTCCCCACTGAATATCATCAATTTTTCCATTTTTTTCCTTTTAGTACCCTGTACACATATTAACTGAAAATGAATCTATTTGACTTTCTCTTTTGAAATTGCTCTCAGCAACAAAATATTAAATAGTCATTTTCTCTGTCCAACTGTGAACTGTGAATTTTTTAATGCATATAATTGGGAAAATTTCCATTTGCCTAGATTTTTTTATTATTCAGTCCCTTACATAAAATGGTAAAGAAAAAAAAAAAAAGAATGAAATGGCCTATCAGAAGAAAACATTTGTTTTTTAAATTTAGAATCCTTAGATATAACCAAATGTCAACTTCGTCAATGCTGAGTCTTTACTATAATAATAGAATAAATCAGATGATCATCTCTGTTATCAACCCCATAACACTATACAATGAGTTGATTGTAAAGATCAAGTTCCAGAAAGCTTATTTCTCAATGCTCATCCTTCTCTGAACAGAGAGAAATTTTCATTGTAGGGATCTTGGGTAGGAACCATTACCTCTCCTCTTGCAGAAGCTGAAGTATTTTATTCACCACATGTTTTCATGTAATGCTGTGTGGAGAGACCAAGGAAATATTGGCTTGTCAGAAAAGTCTTGATGTATTTTTCTGGTTTTCTATGCAAAAATGCTTCATGACTTTTCCGACAACCCAACATATAACAAAGGTCAACAATATTGAATCCTTTCTCAGGGACCAGTAGAGTCTGTCAGTGACATTAGCCACTAATGGAACGAGGTCACTTAGCAGAATGGTGTAAGAAGGAGGCCATCTCTTTGGTCCCTCTTTGTCTATAGGACTAAATCAACAACTATGGTAATTACTAAATGAGGAAGTTATTGACAGTGGAACATTACCTGGAATTTTAGAATGGTAAAATGCTGTGTGGAGAGACCAAGGAAATATTGGCTTGTCAGAAAAGTCTTGATGTATTTTTCTGGTTTTCTATGCAAAAATGCTTCATGACTTTTCCGACAACCCAACATATAACAAAGGTCAACAATATTGAATCCTTTCTCAGGGACCAGTAGAGTCTGTCAGTGACATTAGCCACTAATGGAACGAGGTCACTTAGAATGGTGTAAGAAGGAGGCCATCTCTTTGGTCCCTCTTTGTCTATAGGACTAAATCAACAACTATGGTAATTACTAAATGAGGAAGTTATTGACAGTGGAACATTACCTGGAATTTTAGAATGGTAAATGTGTAAGGGTGGAGAAGAGGAGGGTCAGGAGTGAAGAGCTTGGGCCTTGGAAGAAAGTACAGCCAAAATACTAAACTATAACAAAATGTTTTAGATCTCGAATTCCCTTTCACCTCAATATTTAATCAATCATGGAATGAAAAAAAAAATTACTAGACATAAAAAGACTCAGAAATCTTACTCCCCAAAAAGCCCTTTCTGAAAGAATTTTATGAGAACAGTATGCAGCAAAATGAAAAAAGAATAAAAAAAAGAAATAGGATGAATTTTAAAAGTAAAATAAAGAAGACATTCTTGAGAATTAAAAGAAAGTAATCTCAGAATGTGAGTTGTGCACCACGCACAAGTACTCTAATAATTTAGAATAGAGAGCCACAGACTATGCAGAATTACAGGGTGGGAAAGAAGCCAGACATCCCTGCAAGTGTATGTTAGATCATGTTCTCCCGTTAGTAAGAACAGATCAACAGAGAAATGAGTGCCTAGCACTTTATGACTTTCACATACTCGATTCCACTATTAATCATATTTATGTGATCATATTATAAATATCATTTCATGGCCTTAATGTTAGACTCCAACTATAGACAAAACTTGGGATACAAAACTCTGTATGTCTGTGTGTTTTACAATGATAGGTTATTTAAAATCACGAGGAGGCTTGAGTTTGGGAAGATACTGAAGAAGAGCTGGAGAAGCACATATTTTCTCATAAACAGTAGCATGCAGGGTGAGATCTGGAGCAATCCGATTTATTATTTCATTAGAATGCTATGTTACTTCATAATGACAACCAGTAGAAGTACCATTTTTAAATGGATCTGGCAGACCTGGGAAGTAATTGGGAGGGCTAAGCGCACACCAGATGTTTAATCCTCTATGATGGAGGGTCTATAACTACCACTTAAAATTGATAGGTCAAGAAATGAAATGTACAGGTGGATCGTTTGACATGACAGATATAATCACTTTGTCAGAGGCATTCCAAGCAAATGATGGCAGAAGAAATCCAAGGAAGCAGGAAGAGGATTTGTTTTCTATTATTCTAGCAGTCCCGTTTCACTTTGTACCATCCTATGTATTGTTTACATTTATAATAACAATAGAGAGAAAATGATGCAGTCTTTATGTTTTGAAAAACACTGGTCTATACAAAAGTGGTGATCTTTAGTGCTATCCAGTAAAATTCTAGTTTTTTTTTTCATCATTTCAGAGGTCACATGCACCCACCAGAGAGTGAGGAAGAAAACAGGGAAGGAGACAGTATTGCCCAATGGGGGGAGTCAAGCCACCTTCTACTGCCCCCGCATCTCCCTCGTGCCAGGATCTTGGGTGCACACAATAGTTTTCCAAGCCATCAGGCTGAGAGCTGAGCTGCAGTCTGCCATGTGGCATCGGCTTCTCTAAACCACTGCACCGTGAGGCTGGCTTAATATTTCTAAAAGATACTATGTATCCACATTGTCCAACATCATCACCACTGGTCATGTGTGGCCATGATACACTTGAAATGTGACCAGTATAACTGAATTTCTAATGCATTCGATTTAATTCATTTAAATGCCTACGAGTATCTCATATTGATGGATATAGTTCTAGATGAATCATTTTTAATCTGTACTATCAAAACCCTCTAATTCTTCTCACCAAACCCCTGTGATTGAACAAATTTTACCAACCACATTTCAGTAATAACTTATTTAGGGATCTTATTGAGTCA
The DNA here is from genome assembly GCF_000334495.1 of Tupaia belangeri chinensis. NCBI lineage: Eukaryota > Metazoa > Chordata > Mammalia > Scandentia > Tupaiidae > Tupaia > Tupaia belangeri. The sequence continues at coordinate 2,811,618 of NW_006160107.1, read as the reverse complement.
TCAGAAAAGTCCTGATGCTTTTTTTTTTTTTGCAGAGAAAAACGCGTCATGACTTTTTTGACGATTCAATAATTCAAGCCACTTAAGTGCAGATTAAGGCTTTGATGAGCCAGAAGCAGAGTCGCCACACCAAGCCTAACCAAAACAAGAACAGTCTGACATTTTTGAGAGGAATTCATTTATGATTTGGATAAAATTTTTATTAGTCTTCTTGAATTGTTAAAGTTCCTTATAGACCCTCTGCTACTGTCGCAAGAACCCCAAAGAATCTGGCAATTTCTGTCATATCTCACTGTTTCTCTAAAGTCTCGTCTCTTTGTTCCTTTTCAGGGCCCTGATGGAATTAGGAAGAATGTCGAGTCAATAATAGACCTCCACATCTTCGGTCCAGCTGTCAATTCTCTGCTTCTCCTCGGAGAGCTCAGTTGATCTTCAGTGTCCCAGAAATCCATGAAGTCTGCTGAGGCTCTGAGACTTTGCCCTGCTTGAGGTTGCTGGTCATTAGAAAGTCCTAGGGCCTTCAACCAGGAAGTGGTTCGGATGCTGGTGGCACCATAATCACCCCAGCTCCATCTCACAGAACCATGCCCATGTCCCGTTCACCTGCACAGGAAAAAACTGCTGTGCTGTATTTCTTTTTTGTTGTTGTTGTCGCTGGGGGGAAAAGGCGTTCTTTGGAGCAAAGTTCTCATGCTTTTCCATTTACATTCTACTCTACAGGCATCGAGAAGTTGCTCAGAAAAACTAATAATCAGAATGCAGAGCAAAGGAGAGGGAGTCACTCACACAGCTTTCCGGCCCCAGGGAGAGCTGGCGGTAGCAGGCCAGCGAGGTGATGACTGTGTCATTGATGGTCATTGTTACTGTCACTACACCAGTGCAAAACCGAAGGACATTGTTTATGGTTTCGCTGGTGCATACTGAGAGTATCCCACACTTTCGCAAGTCTATTTTACTGCGAGGGAGAAACAGACCTCTCCAAGATCTCAATGCCGCGATCCCCCAGTCCTTCATCCGGCACTTACTGGTGTATTGCAGGCATTTTCAGGCTCCCAAGCACCGTCTTCCACTGGCCCCAGAGCTGCAGAACGGCGTGAGTGGGTACCCTGGGTAGTAGTGGAAGGAGCTTCTGTGAAGAGCATACACACACCTACCTATAAAATCATTATTTAAAATAATTGTTATGTAAAAAGAAAGAGGCTCATTTGCTGTGACTTCAGATTTAAGTAATGCTTTGGTTGTCACGTCAGAAGAGGAGAAAGAAGTGAGTCCTCTTCCCAGCTCAAGCTGTAAGTGGCATACCACATCCGTGCCTGACCCACTTGGGGATGATTAGACCCTAACTAGCCTGTGTCTGGGAGGCAGCTAGCACCAAGTCCTCAGGCCTCGCTCCGAAGTAAGAAAATAGCCAAACGAGATGGTCACAGCCATCTATTCACGCCATAACTTCTGAGTCATGTGAGCAATGGGGCTAGGAGGGGCTGCACTGTGATTTCTCTCTGACGGCCCTTGTGATATTTCATTATAATTTTATGGCAAGTATTTTCTTGTACTATTATTTCCCTGTTAGATAAGGAGATATTTAGAAACCGCACCTTCTCGTTTTTATGGTATTAGCAGTGGTTTAGTCAGTGGCATCTGGTCAATTATTATACAGCTCTTGGAGTAATGGTTGAAAGAGTGAACTAATGAATAACCCATGCTCGTTCTCTTCAAAAAGCTTAAAACAACTGGAGAGCGTTATTTTATTATTGCCTTCTTTCTTTCTCTACTCACTTATCACCTTCCTTATCTTGTCCTGCTTTTAGTGCCCCCTCAGTCCGCCCCCACAGCCTACAGATTTGGTCCTGTATTTCATATTCTCAACTCTCCTTTCATTTCTATTCTCATGGACACTAGTTTCACGTAAGTTTGTCTTTTCTCACGCAGATTATTTAAGAATTCTCAACTGGTTTCTTTCCCCAAATTTTCATCTGTCATCCGGCTCAACCTGTATACCACGGCCAGATTAGTTTTCTGGTCAGCGATCAAGACAGTTTGACAATGAAACTTAGTGAGAAAAAATGATAATTAAGTTCATTCTTACATTAAAAGGAGGGGATCTTGCCACAATGCTAATACTCTCAATGATTTTAGAAATACTGAGTATAAGAAAAGAAAGGGTATGAAACTACATGACAGTAAGTATGAAATATATTATTATGAAAAGCATAAGAATTCCTGGGAACGATGATGCACTAGCATTTCTGCAGTGATCTAAACATTTGTGTATAAGCATTGATTCAGCTTAATTTTGTGACCCTGCATTCATTATGAGATTCGTGAAAGCCAATATCATATGTCATACTTGCTTGGTTCATTTATTGCACCTGGTCCATATTAGATGTTCTGTCTACGTGGGATTCTTTACTCTTTTATAGAAAACAATGTAATTTAAGAGATAAAGATAGCAAGCAGACACTTCATTAGAGCCATTGTTTAATTCGGGAGAGTAGAGTATGTTACAGTCCTAATATCAAGGAAGCTATTTTCCTCCCAAATTAAAAGCTGCGTGCAACCTTTAGAAAGCATCTGTCAGCAGTCATGGCGTCAGCCTTTTTATGGCGGCTACACCCAATCCATTCTGCTTGTTAACAGGACTAGCCAAATGCACATGAGTATTTGTCAGAAACGAGGGAGTCAGCGAAGGCCAGGAGGAGCCCATTCTCACTCAGTCTTTCCTCGCAGATCATAAATAACTCCCATTTGATGTCCAAGCCCATGAGGCTAAAAAACAACAACAAGAGAGGGAGAAAAGCAACACATTTGAGGGGAGTGTGGGGGAATGGAGAAATAGATGGCATTTTCACAGAACGATTGTCTTTATAAATAAATTTGCATGCAAACAGGTATATATAAGCTTTTTTTTTCTTCCAGGTTTTTTGCCATAGGTTGCGTGTGCATGGTGTTCTACTGCATAGGCATGCGTATAAATTCTTTACCAGTTCTCCCAGGCGAATATGTGGACATTTTCAATATTTCCCTACTGCAAAAGAAGAGAACAGTCTACAATATATCTAGTTTTGTGCAAATGCAGGTATCAGTGTAGGATAAATTTCCCAAATGGGAAATATTTCCCAAGTAGGACATTGATAAGGGTAAAAATTAAGAAAAGCACTAAATTCCTACAGAGCAACCATGAATGAGCAAAACAGGGAAGCGTTTCATCAGCCTAGATTATTATACCTGACCACCATTTTGCTTGGATGTAGAGACAACAGCAGGAAACCTCAAGTACATGTAATGCAGCGGCAGAACCAACATGACTCCATCTTGAAGCTAATCCACCATCTTGGCCAACGTTTAACTGCAGAGTTCCTTGGCAACATTTCCAAGGTTGGAATATAACATAAGCTACAAGAGCAAACACTCCCACCGTGTTTAGCTGCAGAGTTCAAACTCCCGATCGCAGTACGGAAATGGTGCGGGCACACGAAGCGTGTAACTCTGAAGTTTAATCGATAGCTCAGGAACAAGACAAAACATCAGAGGTGACAGTGGTGAGGGGTGGCCGTAGCACAGTGGTCAAGGCTTGTGTATCAGGAGCTGGATCCCCCATGGAGGACCATGACGCCAATCTCCGCCCTAGGGCCTCAAAAAACAAACTCCTAGCAAGATGCAGAACTGAAGGAAATGGGATTCTGACGTGACCATGCCCTCTTGAGGATGCTTTCTTTCTTTCTCTAGAGAGAACACATGCCTTTTGACAATATTTTTTTCAATGAAAATTAACAAAAAATTTATACTGGTAAGACTTGAACAATTTTTTTTAATTTTATTTATTATTTATTTATTTATTTATTGGAGAGTTTTTTGGGCTCGCCAGAAAAACAAAGAGAGACATAGAGATAGAAAGCGAGAAATCACCCCCCAGGGGGGATGGCCACACCGCAATCCCTTCTCCTCCATTCTCCTCTCGGGATCTTGGGCACACACGCACACGCACCCAGCGTGAGTTTAAGCCACCGGGTCCACTGTCGACTACATGGGAATCCAGCGACGTAGCCATTATGCTAACTGCTGGTCCCAAGACTTGAACAATTTTTTGAAAGAACTATTTATTTAATTCCATTTGTCCTTATTATTTTTTAACGTGACCAGGGAGAAACAGACAGAGAAAAAGGGAAAGCAAGAAAGCAACCTGCCTGGTCTGGGATTCGAACCACGGTCGACCATGTGGGAATCCAGCGCCTTTAACCAGCACACCACCTGCCAGCCCAGACTTGATCATGTTAAAATATGAGACTAATAGAAGTAGTAAATGGTATATGAATCAAACTTAACAAAGCAAAATACAAATACTGATTATGCAAAAATAATAAAACTAACAAAATAAGATGAAAAAGGAAGTGAGGAGGTCAGCAAGTGGCACAGTGGTTAAGGCGCTAGATCCCATATAGCAACTCTGCGCTTCGAGGCCTGGACCCAGTGACTTGAAAAACATGCCAGGCACGTGTGTGTGTGCCCAAAAGCCTGGAGAGAAGAACACAGGAGAGAGGGCTGCCGGGTGGTCATCTTCCCTACTGCACGCTGTCTCACTTCCCTATCGTGCCTGTCTACCCAGTAAGTGACTATGGTAAAAACCTAAAAAATAATGAAGCAAGGAGTTAGTCTCAGGGAAGAGGGGCTATAGTTCTAACGCTTACCTCTGCATAGCAAGGGCTCAAGCAGAATCGCCGAAAGTTAGTGCAAAAGTGGAAAACAAATGAGGACTTCAGTTTCAATGTTTCTTTCATAGTTCTTATTTTTTAGTTAGGATATTTTTAGAAAATGAAACCTGCAGTGAACGCTTATCTGAAATTCAGTAAATCCTTTTATTTCGCTTGGTTTCTGCAAATAAGAAAAATTGGAACCAGTAGTTAGCGTAATGACTATGTCGCTGAACTCCCATGTAGTCTACTACGGTTCGAGTCTCGGTCCCCGTGACTTAAACTCACACCGGGCATGTGTGCGTGCGTGCCCAAGATCCTGAGAAGAGACTGGAGGAGAAGGGATTGCGGTGTGGCTATCCCCCCTGGGAGGGGGCGATTTCTTGCTTTCTGTCTCTCTGTCTCTCTCTGTCTTTCTGGTGAACACATGCACCCTATAGCAAAAACCTCTCAAAAAAATTAATTAAATTTCATAATTTTATTACAAATTAGCTATAAGTATTTGACTACAACATAATCAAACTATATGTTTTTTCATAATCAAAGTATACCCTAATATTATAAAAATAAAAACATCTCCACAAACCTATGTATCTTTCTGTTTATATTATTATGCACAAATACAAAACATGAGGTCTTATAGCGAGGTCTCATAAATAATGGTTGCTTATGGGGACCAGCAGTTGGCATAATGGCTATGTCGCTGGACTCCCACGTAGTTGACTGCGGTTCGAGTCCTGGAACCGGTGGTTTAAACTCACACCGGGCACGTGTGCATGTGTGCCCAAGATACCGAGAGGAGAATGGAGGAGAAAGGATTGTGGCGTGGCCATCCCCCCTGGGGGGTAATTTCTTGCTTTCTGTCTCTCTGTCTCTCTCTGTCTGTCTGGAAAGTGCACACGCCCTATAGCAAAAACCTCTTCAAAAAAAAGAAAAAGAAAAAAAGAAAATAATGGTTGCTTATGAGTGGTAGCAAGTACTTGTTTTGTTCTATTTTGTTTGCTGATTTCTTTTATTATATATTTTCACATTTACATTTAATATATTCTTTACAGCACACGATATGGATTGTCACAGCCCAGGTTCTCTGCGTGTCAGGAGAGTCCGGACCTTACACAGACGTTAACTCTCCTTTCCTGCGCCTGGTCCATGTCTGTTTTTCCTGAGTCCCTCCATTGTACCCCTAGTTCTTTTCATTTCTATTTACTTCCTTAAATTCTTTGAGTTCTCTTTAGAAGGGAAGCTTTATCTTTATAAAAAGTGTGATTTTTAAATAAAATGTATTTAATACATATTTTAAATAATGTAAGGAGAGTAGATTTCTTGTAGCCTTTTCAATAATTATCATATCAGAAATAAATAGCCCAATAATTAGGAAATGATCAAATAAACAAAGCATTATCGAGCAAATTAATGTTATGCAAAACAAAGATGGTCATTTTGGGCCCAGGAGCCAGAAGAAGCAGTGTTCATTGTCTGATGTTAAATGAAACAAGTCACAAAGAATCCAGGCTTAATATGAATGGAACTATTTAAAATATATTGATCAACCGATAGAAATAAAATACAAACAAATCGAAATTGTTTTGAAATAGGGTAAAGGTGATGCGGTGACTTACTATTAAAATATTCTATTATTTTGATAAGGTTGCATAGGTGAGTTGGCTTGTTGCTTTGACTTTTTAACAGTTCAGAAGAGTTTATGCCAATATTCGAATGCCTGAATGGACCCCCAGTCTTGATGACTTTCCCAGGACTGATGGCACAAATTTGTGTAGCTACTCCTGATAGAACCGGTCTGATCTAAACCAACCCCAGCAGCGCCTCTGAAATCATTCGGAGTCGGTCAAGTGCTTGCTCTAAGGTCTCTACTAAGCCAATTTGCTATTGGTATGTTTTACTAAACTCGCATACATATCATCCCGCGGAGTGATAAGAACACTTTAAAAAGTGTTTTCCAGTTTTCTCTCTAAACTCAAGATAATGTGACCGACATGACAAAGTGAGGGTGAAGCTTTTGATTGGGAATCGTTTCTAATTTGGGATTTTTATTTGCAATACCCTGAGACTCAAGCATGCATTTCATTCAGATGGATTTTTCGTTCCAGGAATTGAAAAAGCACATCTAAGTCTTTTTGTTTTTGAGAGGTTTTTAGGGCACGTATGGCCGGGGTGAGTTTAAGCAACTGGGACCAGGACCTGAACCGTGGCTGACTACATGGGAGCCCAGCAAAATAGCCATTATGCCACTGCTGGTCCCCAAGCACAGCTAATTTTAAAGGGCTTTGTTTCAGGTGAGAGGCCGCTGAGCAGGGAGAGAGGGCGGCAGGCCCCCCGAGGAGGCCGACCACCTGTGCTTAGTCAGCAGATGAAGACAGCCTGTGTGTCCCGTAAAGGCGTGCAGCTGTTACCACGTCCCGCGCCTGCGTTGGTGTTCAGCGGCTGTGTGCAGGTTCTCTCTCACAGAGAAACCACTTCTTCCAAGGTGCCCGGAGAGCAGCGGAAGCTGCTG
>NW_006160107.1:2799689-2804400 GCF_000334495.1 Tupaia belangeri chinensis | reverse complement strand
GCTGGCCCCTCTCTTCCGTTTCCACGCAGCGCAGCGCGGTTGAGAATGGACCCTGCGCTCAGAACCAACCGCGCAGGGGCGTCACTACCTGGCCTACCAGATGGGCCCCACACCCATCCCAGCAGGCTTTCAGGTTGTCAGGTGTGGGGGTGAGAGCCGGCCTGGGACGGAGAGTGCCTGCAGGCCTCGAACGCTCAGCCTCGGAGGGGAGCCAGGGAGGACCTTCCCCATGGCCAGAGGTTCTGTGAACACCAGCACTCCCCCGCGTGGCCTGACCGGGCTGGCTGCCTACGGCCCTGGCAGAGGGGAGAAACCAGCAGTGCCCTGTGTTTCTCTTGAGGGATTGCCTTTGGGCTAGATTGCTGTAGAATTTAGCAAATCAAAAATAGCGTTTTTCAGCCAGCCCTTTGTGTGCCACTCTAGTGCTTCAGAGAGAGCACTGACAAATCTCGCCAGGCAGGGAAAGGCGGAGAGTGGCAATGGGCGTGAAACCCTACACTTCGTGTTTAAAAGAAAACGTCTTACTGCTTGTCCCACTTAAATCATTGTTTTATTTTTTTTTTTAATGGAAAACATGGCATGATAGATACCAGCGTTTTATGTCATGCAATCTCACTGCTCACTCTGCAGTGCAAAGAGCAGAACTCGGGAAAGCAGGTTACCGGGCGTGACAGGCAGCCGGGCAGCAGCAGGACTCAGAGGTGTCTTATGTAACAGGAGAAAAGATGCTTACAGTGGGGCTCCAACCATCGGATTCCCCCCAGTACCTATTAAAACGGGAAACCCTGGCCTTTTGTTCACCCGTTACTAAGAAGTCCTCTGAGTAAATGAAAGATGCTCCCAACTGGTAGAGAGTCATTCTGGAACTCATTTTAGAAGTGAAAGGAACCCTTGCTCACCTGGCCTTGGCTTGAGTATCCCAGCACTCACGGTGGATTTAAGAAGATAGCTTTGTCTTAGGAAGGAAAGCCGTGTTAGACCACAACCCAAGTAACAGGTAATCAAGTGAATCAAGATTCTACCCGCGTCCACACCCTGCATCCATCCCACTTTTAGCAGGAAGAGAAAGACGTAAAGATAGATCTGGTCTAAGTCCATCAGAAACCAAAGAAAGAATGATCACAACTTTCCAAGTAAGACAGGCAGCGAGGTTGAACTCTTTTACTCAAAGCCTGGAAACAGTTTCTAGCCCAAGCTCTGTCATTAATGAACTGGTGAGGTTGGGGCGAATAGTTAATTTCAGGGCCAGATAACGTCTACCTTAAATCCCAGAGAGCACGAAGTCCCCTGCCGCTGACCGTGATGGTCCCGAGCCTGAGAGGCCTCTCCCGGGTAGAAAGCAAGCTGGCCCGTTCTGTCAGGCCACGGCAACACAATGGCTTCTGTCTTGCTTTCAAACTCTGCGTCTTAGACCACCAGACTGGCCACACCTGGGAACTAGTTAAAAATTGAGACTCCTTGGGGGCTGGAGAGTGGCACAGTGGTAAAATGTGGTGCTCTGGGAGACTGACCTAGGTGGGAAGGTTGTTGGTTCATTTCCGGAGACCTCCCTGAGACAGCTGGGCACGTGCACGCCCATGATCCGGGGCTGGCTGAACAGGGGAGTGGGTCCAGACATTGAGACCCTGCCGGAGATGCCATCTCTCTGTGTCTCTTCTCTGCCTTGCTCACTCATGGAAGAAGTAAATAAACCTCTATAAACTCATGGACCCCTAAGCCCTGTCCCAGAATCAGAATCTGAAATGTAAACAAGGTTCTCAGGTGGCTCTGTACACATTATGCTTTTAGAAGGGGCGATGTAGGTGACTGGAGGGTCTACCACTTTCCACTATGTCTCACCACCAGTTACATTAATTTACCCTAACCACTCAAGAAGGCAGTTATGTTTGGATTCTCCACACCCTTCAGGGTGTAAAGGTTAAAGGAAGCTTAGAGATCTATCCGCCCTTGGGTAGGAACCTGGCCCTGACACGGAACACTAGCTCATTGGCATTTTACATGGTCTCATAGAACTTTCTATTTCTGTCTAGAAAGTGGGAATAATTAAAACCACCCGGCATGGCTAACATGGAGATTAAACTAAGTGACGCATCTAGAGATGGCAACAGGCTGGTATGGAGCTGCCCAGTAAGTGGACACCATCACTGCCCTCATGGCTTCATTACGCTGGTCACACGGTGAGAGCCGAGTCGGCATCGCGAGAGACAGGTTCCTCATCGTCAGGGGAACTGTATTTATTATATTCATCCAGAATCCAGAATGTTCCTGGCACTGTCCAGAGGAGTAAGTTGTAATATCACTTGGATTCACACTGAGAAATTATTTAACTTTTTCTTATTATGTTGACCTTTCTTTTCTCTTTCTCTTTTTTTTTAATTTTCTCTTTTTTATTTTGCTAGAGAGCATGTGTGCTCACCAGATAGAGACGGGGAGAGAACACCCCCATGGACACAGCCACACTCAACCCTTCCTTTCGAAAATCTCGCTATTTGGGGCAGGCGTTGTTTTTTTTTAAAAGCCGTAGAGTCTGGGAGTCAACCTCACGGTAGGCTCTATGAGATCCAATAACTTAGCCACCATGCCGCTGGCTGGCCATCGTGGAGGTTTCTGAGTGAGGTGACTCTGATCGTATAGTCTAATAGAGCCCATTGTTGAAGGATCTATTTAAAAACGGATCAAATGGCTCTTTGTCAAGGACAGGGCAGCAAATTTGGAAAAAGTGACATCGCAAGTAGATTCATATGGAAAACAGTTTTGGGTCATAAAGACAAAATTCCAAATTGAGAGAAACCCCAGTGAATTAGTCACCGAGGAAACATTCTTCCATGAGGAATGATTTCAGCTAGTCATTCTGGACACGAAAATGACAAGAAGGTTCTTGATATACAACGTGAGTGATCGCGCTAGCTTTGGCTAGCTGGCGGACTGCGGATTGCTGCCCCGAAATCCTTTACAGCAAGTTGGCCTCCTCAGGGCATAAATGAAGACCAGACACGCGTGTGCAGTACCTCCTTCAAGTCTCTGCACTGCTGCTGCCCTCGGCGCTAGGCTGCTCCCGAGAGCTGGACGGGAGCGAGCTGTGTAGAGCAGCGCCTTCGTCTCGGGTTTCAGGTGTGCTGGAGGTCACGGTGTGTGTCCCAGGCCCTGTGCTCATGCATGTCCATGTTAATTAGATGCCATTCTAAACCAGTCGTGGCCAGTGCCCTAGCCCTTCCTCTCACGTGACACGTCATGGCTGGTTTAGCAGAAGAGCTTGCACACATCTGCTGTTGTCGTTCCCAAGCCCCGCCAGTTCCCAAGGGGCGACGCAGAGATCATCAAACTTCACCATCAAACTCCGGCACACACAGGGGCTCCCCGCTGGGTGGGAGAAAGTGCTCAAAGATCAGCCACTCAGTCATTCAATGCCCTGAAGCTGGACGCGCCGTTCCGGGGCGGGCAGAGCACAGACAGCACCTGCCATCCAAGGGTGAGAGGGTGAGAGGTGAGGGCAGCGGGAATGCCCGCCCCTGAGTCAGAGCTGCAGGTCCGCCCCCGACCAAAGCTCTCCAAACTGTGGAGATCCTTGATTTGATTACTGCACGCTGAATGCATGCTTTAGAAAACCACACGGGCCTGTGTTGTGGTAGGAAAGGCAATTGAATCCCACATAGTCAACTGCGGTTCAAGTCCCATGACAGCTTGAAAAACACACCAGGCACATGTGCATGCATGTCCCCAATCCCAAAGGGAGAGAGAAGCAGGGAGCGGACCGCGGCGTGACCACCCCTCACTGGGGTTGCTCTGTCTTTCTCTCTTTCCCCCTGATAGCGAATGTGCCCTCTGGCAAATTAAAAAAGAAAAAAATATGTACCCTGCGAAGACATGCATCGGATATATGTAAACCAGGAATCATAATAAACAGATAAAATAAATGAAAACAACAAGAACAACACTCCAGGTCTGAACTCCCCAACTAAATGCCGAGCCTCTGGGTTTTGTCTGGTGGCAGATGCTCCATTTGTCACGGAGCTCTGGGCCTTCCGAATGCCCCGTGCTACAGACCCAGAGAAAGGTTCTTTATCAGCCCGCGAACACGTAGGAGGCCAAGGCGGACAGGTCCCCGTCCTTGGTAAGCTTTCTCTCCAGGCGTGTTGCTGAGGCCATCCCCACGCTGATTCTCTGCATTACAGTAGAACTCACGTCCACCGAACCTAGCACACTCTTTGGCACACTCACTTCACTATATGACGCCTCATTATGAATGGGAGGGTGATTACGCCAAGCCCTCCCTCTGAGAAAACCTCACACACCGGCAGCCATAACGGCACTGTGGTGCAGGTGGCGCAGACAGCGCAGATGTAACTAATAGGAACCTCTTAAGTTCCAGGTGCTGCAGTTGCAGAAGACCATCCTGAGGGAAGCCCCTTTCACACTCTAACGGTTTCACTGTCAAAACTGTGCTACGAGTGGGAACCAGCAGTTAGCGTAATGGCTATGTCGCTGGACTCCCACGTAGTCGACCGCGGTTCGTGTCCCGGACCCGGTGGCTTAAAACTCACGCCGGGCGCGTGTGCGTGCGTGCCCAAGATCCCGAGAGGAGAATGGAGGAGAAGGGATTGCGGCGTGACCATCCCCCCTGGGGGGTGATTTCTCGCTTTCTGTCTCTATGTCTCTCTCTGTCTGTCTGGCGAGCGCACGCGCCCTACAGTGAAAATCTCTCCAAAAAAAA
>NW_006160107.1:2787515-2799524 GCF_000334495.1 Tupaia belangeri chinensis | reverse complement strand
AAAAAAAAAAAAAAAAAAAAAAAAAAAAAAACTGTGCTACGAGTTAAAGTGGGAGTGAAAGGGTGGGTTTGTTGGGAGTGGGGGTGGGGTGGGCAGAGGCAAGGGGCTGCAGCCAGGACTCTTCGGTTGGTGACCACCAGATCCAGCCAAACGCGGAATTCTGTCCTTTCCTGTGATAGCTTTCTGCAGAACGCCCTCCGTGGGCTGAGACTCTAGCCCCCTGGAGGTGATAAGGTATAGAAAAGCACAGAAGAACGGAGCTCCGGACGAGGGGCCGTGGTCACAGCAGTTTCAGAATCCAACTCACGCCAGGGACGGCTTCTCGCGTGCTGGGCTCTCCCTGCCTGGCCTCGACCCGGCTCGGCCCGACCATCCGCCCTGCGAGCTGCGTCTCTCCCTGCCCTGCTTTCCACTTCTCAAGCCGGGTAATTTGGGGTCCCACCTATTTTCCAGGCTGTGTCCTCCTACCCGCACCTGGCTGGCAGACGCAGTGTGTACGCGACCTTCTACTCCCTTGCTCAAAGTGAGATATTTTACCAATCAGAGCGGCAGAGGACGGCGGTTACCCTTTCTGTCTTTGTGTTGTATTGTGCACACGCTCGAGTTGGAGAGTAGACAGTCTGTCCTGTTACATGCAGTCGTTCTGACTCCTAACGTCACCTCCAGCACCGAATCGGCGGATACTGAGACGTGGCTCCCGGAGAAATGCAGGGCTGGGTTCTTGTGAGACTCTGGTCACGTGTTTGGTTTCTGTCGTCCCACGGATCCGTACCCTCTCGTCCTGTGTATTCTGCTTCCCAGCGCCATCTCCATAACACCGTTGGCCATTGGCATGAACTCGGTGGGCCGCGCTGCAGTCCACGCTGAGCAGGGCTTAGCTAACACCTGTGCTCTCTCTAAGGCACATCGCCGCTTCCGTGAGCTCAAGAACCCGAAACGGCACTTGGGTGCTCTGCATGAGGACCGTTCTACAAAACACAATCACCAACCAAAATGAGAAAAACGAGCCGCTCAGCAGGTCCTCAGACACGCTTGTGTACAGTGGAGAGCCGAAGGAGTCGGTGTCCCCTCCGCGGACCTCGACTTGGAACGTGTGGGTCAGGCAGCTCCCGTGTTTTGCCACTGCGCTCATGTCCATGACTGACGGGGACACCGATTTGGGGGTTACAAATAAATTCCAGTCCGTAAGTGGATCCACAAGTGCAGGACATGAGAATAATCCAGATCAAGGGCTGCCACTCTGGACAGCAGAAGTGCTGCTACTCCCTCACTGGGAAGTCTGGCTAGGAGTGAAGCAATGCAGTTGTTGCTCGTGTTTTATTCCTTAGCTAAAGGCTGCTCACGGGAAGTCAGAGCTACGCTGGCCTGTTTCTGCAGGACAGCTGCCGCCCGTGTGGTAGAGAACCAGCACTTGCTGTGGCTACTGTGTTTGCCTTTCCCCGGAAAATGAGGGCAGTCGAGGAGTCTGGGTCAGGATGAGGCTGCGGAAGCACAGGTGGACGTCTTGAGACCAGAAGCACCAAAACTGAAACTCCAGTGAAACGCTGAGGCAGGTGGAATGGAGCCTCGAGAACATTAGTTGTTGGACAGGAGAACTATTTTGCGAGTTTACAGGGACGGGAGGGAGCAGTACCCACGGACCATGGAGAAGTGCAGGTGAATAAAAGGAGGAGGAGGCTAGAACATAGTGACATCGTGACCGCAGCCAGGAAATTGGGACTTCTGAGCTCGGGAACTACGGTAGGCCAAAGTCTCTGCAGAGCTTTTGGCTAGGACCAAACACCGAGCATGACGTGAAGGGACTTTGGTGACGAAGCCTATGAGTATCAGTGTGGATAAGTTACTGCCAGAGCCTATGGCAGTTAACTCAGGAAAATGAAACTAGAAAAATAATGTAAAAGAGCAAGCCATGAAGGCTATTTTGGGAATTCATAACCATTTCATACTTACTGTAAGAGAGAGATCACAATGGGGCATTTGGGGCTGCTTGGTAGCTCAGCAGGGAACACGATGTGCTGTAAGGCAGAGCCACACGGGAAGGCCCGGGAGGTGCAGCCAGAGACCTGAGCCGTGTGTCCACAGTTGGGGCCCTCTGAGACTGGGTGGTCCTGGCATTGGGGCCCTGTTGGGAGTTCTGGCTCTCCGGCTCTCTGTAATGGTAAAGACATAAATTGAAAAAAAAAAAAAAATTAAGTCAAAAAAGTAAAAAAACGAAGTGATTTAGTGAAAAGGAGTCTCAGGTTTGGTTCGGTTGATTCATGCTGGTTCTTTTGTGCTATTGAAAGAACCAGGAGAAACTGGAAGACAGGCACTGGCAAAGGGTTCCCAAGGGAGTGTAGTTCAATATTACACCCACGAGACGTGATCTCCTCCTCTCTCACTTTATGGCATGAAACTATTTTTTTCACAAAGCGGTGTGTTTCATAGCTGGATTACAGATGTTTAATTATTACTCAGGACTTCCTTATACAAACATTCCCTTTCAAGAGCGGCCCGTCATTGCACCCTCTGTCATTCGGGACATGAGATAAGTCTCCCTTGTCCCCCACATTCTGGCCAGGTGTGTACATATTTGACATTGGTTATCGAGCATGCCCTGGTATTCTGTTCCCGAGATAAATATCTCCAGCTTCCTAGGTCATTACTCTCAGCAAACCGTCCCCATGACCTCTGTCCCTGTCTCCTCTGGAGGCACCCGGGCCAGCAAGGCTGCCGTTAACATGAGCTGCTCCGCGACTCCGCTAGTCCCACCACATGCTGTGGCTAGCGCAGGGCACAGGGCGGGCATCAACTTTGACACAGTGCTTTTGGGTACCTAAGACCCTAGACATGCATACACACACGGGCTAGTTTCAATTCCACCCACCCCGGCCTGGACTTGTGAGACTGGCCTTTAGGACCTAAATCCAGGACTTGTGACTGAGAGCCAGAAGCTGTGCCCCGGAAATACCTCACGTTAGGCGACAGAAGAAGTACGACATCGGATCCAGAAGTAGAACAAGCAAGGCAAAGGGAGAGAAGAGAGGGGGCGCCAGAAGAGTCAGGGGTCTACACATTAAGGTAAAAGAGTTTTAAAGTAAAAGATGGCATTGAGAACGTCAAAAGGTTATAAAAAATAAAAAGATTTTAATATGGAGACTGAAGAAAGGCTTTTATATTTGGCAATAAAATGCTGCAATCGGGACGAAAGCAGTCCCAGGACCGTGAGAGGGAGGACGTTAGATGACAGAGGTTAGGGAGGACATAGCAAGACAACTGCCTCTGAGCAGAGACCACAAATAAAGCGACACGAAACCAAAACGGAGACGGTCCACCGGCAGCTGGGACCGTCACCCGTTTCCACTTCAGCCATGTCACTTGTCATTCCCTCAGGACCCTTCTGACTCCAGACGTCTAATGCAAATGAATCAAAAATAAAATGTTTACCCAGGTAACAATATAATTATACCTGCACACAAAAGCAAAGTATCATCACAGGTATCTGAAATAAATGCATAAAACGATGTGAAATTTCCAAAAAAAAATGGCCGACTGAATTGACAATGGAGTATGGTTTTAATTATAGAATAACAGCATTCCTGGAACTACGTTAAAAGTTGCGGGAATATCATCATTCATTTGGGTCAACTGTTTAAAAATTTCTCCTTAAAATTTACTACAGTTACATACTGACATAATGTCAGGGTTTGCATTCTCTAAGTGAAGAGACAAATTAAGGAAAAGTACGTATTTGCATACTTTGTCTAAGATCCATGTCAACTTCAGTGCTTTTATATTCTGAGAACATTTTAATATCAAATGTGTAAGTTGCCAGAAACCACAAAAAGCCTACATTAAGATTGTCTGGACCATGTCAGTTCTCTTCAAACATAAATTTACAATTAAACTGGCCATGTCTTCCTCTGCCTTATCAATTACTCAAGACAGAAAACAAAAAGGTTTTGTTCATTTTAGACAGGCTCTTACTGAGGTTACCTGCCTAGCTCAGCCTCCCTGCTGGAGCTGCAGGTGCACCACCAGGCTCAACTCTCCTTCAGGCAGGGCCTTGCTGCACCATCCCCACCGGTCACCAGCTAGAGCTCCTCCTGCCTCAGCCTCCCAAGATGCTGAGATTACACCCCTGCTTCCGGCCTTTGGAGGGAAACCAGAATTGAACCTCCCATGTGGTCCCACTGGCAGAGATGGCATCTTAGCAACCTGTAGATCTATGGCCGGCCCAAAAAGATTTTTAAGAGGGATCCATAGAAAATCAAACTGGTAAAACAGCACTGAGGAGCAACTTGGTAAGACATCAGGCAACTGCATTTATGAATAGCCTCTTCTCTGATGGTCCTTCCCAAGTACGCACCTGAGAGGAACGCTCACAGCGTCAGAGGAGACGTGCACAAAGTCTTTGCTTCAGGATTATTGAGATCATCGGGGATCAGAAGAAACTTGCACATGTGAATAAAATGAGGTAGCTGTGTACCATATGGACCACCACAGGGCATAAGGAGTAAAGACATAGTTATTTATTAACATGAATATATCTTTAAAACATTATATTAGATGAAAAAAAAAAAGGAAAGAAAGAAATGCATCCACAAACTTCTCAAGGCTATCTAGGGCAGAGGAACTAGAAGTAAGGATGGACGACCACAGAACAAAACTAACAAAACATTTTAAAAGTGCAATGAATTAAGTATTGTGATGAAATCAACTGTACAGCTATTAAAAATTCTAGAACAAAATCATGGTGGCAAAACAAAATGTTTAGTAATATGTTAAAAATAGAGCTGGGAAGGATATAAAAATACATGTAAAACATTTGTCTATAAAATGTGACAAGTCACTTTTAGGAACACAGAAACAATATACATTATGTACAGAATAAGTTAAGAGTAAGCAAATGTATACATATTAATTCGAATGAGCTGTACTTTGGCACATGGCCAGAAGCACAATATTGGTCTTGTTGCGATTACGTATGTGTTGTAAACCGTCCAGGGTAAGCCAGAGTAGCCCTGCAGAACAGCAGCCTGGAAGCCTGGAGCACATCCCTGCAGATCTGACACCAGGCAGGCACTCCTGGCAGGGACAGCATTACCGTGACTTCTTCAATCCCCTCTTTTTGGTAGATCAGTCCCAACCTGGTAGCCACATTCTCTTCATTTCTTAGAACAATCTGTCAGTATATCTTCTTCTGGAATTGTCAGGAAAAAATCAGCTTTGCATTTCAAATAGCTGACTATGCTTAGTTCCAGTTGATTATGCCAATTTAAAGATTAAACTGTAGGAACCTGATACCTAACACGATCCATTTCTCCAATTTATGCTGTACACGATGCTTGGTAACCCTGACTAGCATTAGCTCCGTACCTACCATGAGGGAGCCTTATGTTTAGAATCTTGCATAATTGTCACAATAATTCCACCAAAAGAGTAATTGTTAGAAATAATTTCAGGGGGGAAAAAAGTTAGAGAGGTGAAATACATCCCAGTTGTAGCACAACTGAACAAAAACAGCCAACAAATCCTCAAACCGTGATAGGTGAAAGCCTCCGATACGTTCTCCAGCCATTGTGATAGAACCCTTGAGTGCAAACTTATTTCCTTTTGAATCCTTATCATCAGTGTCAATGGTCAATTGAAACTCTTCCTCTCTGTCCTCCCAGCCCACTCCCTTCTAGTAAGAGAGCACTCTTAGAACAACCTACCATCTCAAATATCTTCACCAGAGAAAACACGCTAGCTAGCCAAGTTTAGCTTTCTCTAAGCTATTTGACATTCTCACCGAACGCGGACTCCTAAACCGGGCAGCGTTGCACTGTGGCCAATATCAGACTCACAGCAGAGGTAGGTGACTAAAACATGTCTCATTAGCAGAGGTGTAAGACACGTCACCAAGATTTACACAGGCTCTCTCTTGGCAATCAGGAAATTGCATTTCCTGGCTTCGAACGGTTACGCTGATAAGATTTTTTTACTCACAGCCTCACTCCTGTTTTGTTGTTCACATTCAATTACCGGAGTCAGGTAAATCCATTTGAGATCAGGGACGAAGGACAGAGTTGAGGTTGCTATCCCTTCTCCTGTCAACTTTTAAAGTTGCTATGAATTACCTCTAGATCTAGGGTTGCCTTTCGATAGCTTTGGGAATGACTGTATTTTTCTTAGGCTATGTGTTCTATCTTTCTGACTTTCTATCTTTCAGTTTGGTCCCTTTATGGATTAAAGAGGATTGTGTCATTACAATATCTACAATATAAACTGACCTGAGCAGGGCGGCACACTCTGCTGTAGGATTAGAACCAAGGCCAGGCTGGGAAAATGCTGGGCAGATGGCAATCAAAACAAAGGAACTTGCAGAATGAAGGCTCTGTATTAGCTGGTCATCTGGGCCCATCACCATGCTGTCCAATAAAAGGAACAGGACAGATAGCCGGTAATAAGACAATTGTCAGGCAACAGACCTCTCTAGCTCTAGAATCTGTCTGGAGAATCTTTGAGGGTCTGTTTACAAATGTTTCCTATTTATTTCACTGTCCTTGAATTTCCTTCTTAATTTATTATAACTCTTTTTCCAGGGTCTAGGCAGCACCTTTGGAAATCAAGTATCTTCTTCTAAAGAGGGTCGACAGGTGGCATGGTGGTTAAGGATGCTGGACTCCCACATGGCTGACCTCAGCTTGAGTCCCAAATGTGGCAGCTTGCGTTCTTGCTCTCTATTTGTCTCTCTGTGGTGAAATTAAAATAAATACAGTTAAATAAAATAATTCTTAAAAAAAAATCTTCTAAAGAGCTTTCCAGTTAGTGCTTAAGTGAAGGCTAAAAAAATAAATAATGCAAGAGACCCATGAAATGCTGATCCGGTAGAACTTCCTTTGCAAAATCCAGATGCAAAAATTAAACACAAAAATAATTCACATGAATATCTCCCAACAATTCTACTTAAACAATTTCTTTTTAAATAAAATTTAATACCATAAGCTAATTACAGAGCTAATGTAATAGCATGGACAATTAAAACACCTTTTATCTTCACTTTCTAGAAAAGATCTTTTCAAATAGCTGACTATGCTTAGTTCCAGTTGATTATGCCAATTTAAAGATTAAACTGTAGGAACCTGATACCTAACACGATCCATTTCTCCAATTTATGCTGTACACGATGCTTGGTAACCCTGACTAGCATTAGCTCCGTACCTACCATGAGGGAGCCTTATGTTTAGAATCTTGCATAATTGTCACAATAATTCCACCAAAAGAGTAATTGTTAGAAATAATTTCAGGGGGGAAAAAAGTTAGAGAGGTGAAATACATCCCAGTTGTAGCACAACTGAACAAAAACAGCCAACAAATCCTCAAACCGTGATAGGTGAAAGCCTCCGATACGTTCTCCAGCCATTGTGATAGAACCCTTGAGTGCAAACTTATTTCCTTTTGAATCCTTATCATCAGTGTCAATGGTCAATTGAAACTCTTCCTCTCTGTCCTCCCAGCCCACTCCCTTCTAGTAAGAGAGCACTCTTAGAACAACCTACCATCTCAAATATCTTCACCAGAGAAAACACGCTAGCTAGCCAAGTTTAGCTTTCTCTAAGCTATTTGACATTCTCACCGAACGCGGACTCCTAAACCGGGCAGCGTTGCACTGTGGCCAATATCAGACTCACAGCAGAGGTAGGTGACTAAAACATGTCTCATTAGCAGAGGTGTAAGACACGTCACCAAGATTTACACAGGCTCTCTCTTGGCAATCAGGAAATTGCATTTCCTGGCTTCGAACGGTTACGCTGATAAGATTTTTTTACTCACAGCCTCACTCCTGTTTTGTTGTTCACATTCAATTACCGGAGTCAGGTAAATCCATTTGAGATCAGGGACGAAGGACAGAGTTGAGGTTGCTATCCCTTCTCCTGTCAACTTTTAAAGTTGCTATGAATTACCTCTAGATCTAGGGTTGCCTTTCGATAGCTTTGGGAATGACTGTATTTTTCTTAGGCTATGTGTTCTATCTTTCTGACTTTCTATCTTTCAGTTTGGTCCCTTTATGGATTAAAGAGGATTGTGTCATTACAATATCTACAATATAAACTGACCTGAGCAGGGCGGCACACTCTGCTGTAGGATTAGAACCAAGGCCAGGCTGGGAAAATGCTGGGCAGATGGCAATCAAAACAAAGGAACTTGCAGAATGAAGGCTCTGTATTAGCTGGTCATCTGGGCCCATCACCATGCTGTCCAATAAAAGGAACAGGACAGATAGCCGGTAATAAGACAATTGTCAGGCAACAGACCTCTCTAGCTCTAGAATCTGTCTGGAGAATCTTTGAGGGTCTGTTTACAAATGTTTCCTATTTATTTCACTGTCCTTGAATTTCCTTCTTAATTTATTATAACTCTTTTTCCAGGGTCTAGGCAGCACCTTTGGAAATCAAGTATCTTCTTCTAAAGAGGGTCGACAGGTGGCATGGTGGTTAAGGATGCTGGACTCCCACATGGCTGACCTCAGCTTGAGTCCCAAATGTGGCAGCTTGCGTTCTTGCTCTCTATTTGTCTCTCTGTGGTGAAATTAAAATAAATACAGTTAAATAAAATAATTCTTAAAAAAAAATCTTCTAAAGAGCTTTCCAGTTAGTGCTTAAGTGAAGGCTAAAAAAATAAATAATGCAAGAGACCCATGAAATGCTGATCCGGTAGAACTTCCTTTGCAAAATCCAGATGCAAAAATTAAACACAAAAATAATTCACATGAATATCTCCCAACAATTCTACTTAAACAATTTCTTTTTAAATAAAATTTAATACCATAAGCTAATTACAGAGCTAATGTAATAGCATGGACAATTAAAACACCTTTTATCTTCACTTTCTAGAAAAGATCTGGAATTAAAATTAACAACCAATAATATATCTTAAAAAAAAGAAAGAAATGACTCATTTTATACGCATACACATGCCACACAATTCACTAGCAAAATGAAGTAAGAACAACAGAAAATGACATTTGCAGGAGCCAGTGTGAATAAATCTCTTTTCATTAACATAAGAAGCATGCATATTATCTAGGAATTGAATAAACATCTTAATTTAGAAGTGATTAGTATTTTGCTATGAGATTTTGTTTTGGAAAAGAAAGCTAAATGATTATAGATAGATTGCAAAACTGAGTTCTTTTTGCGTGCAGAACTCAGGGTTGAGAAAACATGAATGTCAATCTGTCAAACACGGGGATTAACTATAAGCTCCAAGGTCTGCAATAACCCTGTAAAAACTTCTTTTTAAATGCAGACAAATGTGGTAACAACAACATGTTTTTGTTTTCTGTTTATGTCCAATTTTTTCTTCATCGCTTTCTTTGAAAGTTAGTCAGAGTGGTGGCAGAGGTGGTGGGGCACCGCTGGGTGAGGCAGGAGCCACGCGGCAGGCCCCTGGATTGGACACCAGGTGCTCATGCAGCCGCGCCATGAGCCTGGCTGGCTGGAAGCCGGGGGGAGATCGCACAGTGCAGGTCCTGTCAGGGATCCTTTCTGGCTCACCCTCCCACCCCATCTCTCAGTAACAAACACACAAGCCTTTGGTTCCAACACAGCGTAAAGACAACTGTTCCTCGCGACTCATCACAGCGATTACCAGTTGCTCCATCTTCTGCTCTGTTGTCTTTGCTAACAGACTCCAAACACGTTAGCAGACAGACGACCACTCAGCAGAGGCTAAGCTGTCTGAGGAACTCTGGCACTAGGTACCACCGGGTGGCTCAGTGGGAGCAGCGTGTGCCGTGTCTGCGTCGCTGAAGGAAGAGGGAACACCCCTCTCACTTTTTCCTTTCTGCTAACTGGACTGGGAGAAAATGGCAACAGCCATCCATGCACATCAGAGCAAAATTTTAGACATTCTCAGCCCAGTTTCAGTATGAAAGAAACGTAAACTTCAGGGCGATGTGCGGCCATGCTCTAAAACACACCCAAAGTCCAGGGGCCTGCTCGCTTGAATTACTGGTGGTTTTTTGGTCCTACTTATAACCAAAAATTAATGAATGAATTTAAAAATATTTATTAAAACATAATAATGCTAATGTAAATAATTTGGGAAAAAAATCTGAGTTGTAACAAATATGTATCATAGATAATGGGGACTCTCTAAGGCATGTTTTCTGGGTTATCTTCCCAGCAGCTACAAAATTTGGCACTGGTACCTTTAAAAAATTTAATCACGTGAAAGTTTCCCAGCCTTTCTACTGGGTCGTCAGAAAAGTCACGACAAATTTTTGTATAGAAGGAAGAAAAACATGTCATGATTTTTCCAAAGACCCCAATATATAGGCAAAATAATAAGACCGATCACTGTTACCCAGATCACCCCTGTTTCCTCCACTGTCCCACCACCCTGTGCTCAGTCCCTGACCCCCCAATTGTCTCCTTCTTCTACCCATTTATTAGGTAAGACTGTTATTAAAAGGCTGTCACGCTTTCGTTTCTGGTTTATTGCCATACTAATGGAAACAAATGACATAGCTCTAGCTTGGGGGTCTTCGGCTGTCCCCTGGATATATTAGCATCTTTCACTTTTCCCAGCCTTTCCTCCCATGGTCAGAAATAGTAGAGCCAGAAGGACTCACAGAGAGCAACGGGCCAGCCCTGGTTTGCAGCTCCAGCAGGCCTGGAGAAGTCAGGTCGCCCGTGCTCTGGGGGGAGTATCTGGCAGCACTTGGACGAGAAAGCTGCTCTCCTGGGTGCCAGGCTGGGCCCTCCTTTCACCAGGGAGCTGCCTCCTTGCCAGTTCTGTCCTGTCCTGTCCTGCTTTCCAGCTACTCCTCTCTGTGCCCTTCTATATTTCTGTCCTTTGCAGAAGATAAAGGAAGTAAGAATAGAAAGGAAAGAGAGTGACGACCTGAGCTCGTGGCCTTCTGTAAAATGTTTTATCAGGTGCTTTTCTGGTATTTTTAGTGCAATGGATATCTTCAGACAATCAGACCCATTTTTGAGGGACTGGCTTTTGGTATATTTCCCGAGCCCTAAAATGTCCTATACAGTAGAGCTCTGTCCTTGCCAAGCATGCCCCACACTTCCTATATTCCCGGAAATGACAGCATGCCCCAGAGAGGCCGGAGCGTTCCCCTCTACAGGCCTCTGTATTTCGCTCTTCACATCCAGCCAGGCAGCAACTGCTTTCACTTCTACCTCGGCAACCTCTCCTGCCCTCGCTCGCCTCCCCTGCACCCCCTGCACCCCCTGCACCGCTGCTACTCATTGAGCCCTGGCTTGGGTTGTACAAGCAACGTCCTACCTGCCCCTAGTCTCCAGTCCTTTCCAGATCTGATCCTTGTCCACCTTACAGTGATGGGGACCTTCATAAATACAAATCTGGCCATAGTTAAATCCGTTCCTCAAGAAATGTCCTAAACTTTAGCATGCTGGTCTTCGGCAGGACAGAAAAGGCCGTGCATGGTGTTCGCCTCCCAGGTTTCATCTCCTAGTACAGCTGCCCCACATCTCCCCTCCCGCCCTCTGTATTCCCTCTAGGTCTTTGCATTTGGCGTGTGTTCTTTGGCATGCACTGTTACCTGTGGTTAAGGTGAACTATAATCGCCTCTTTCCGAATGATGTCCGCGTCCCCCACTGAAGCCTGTGTCCAGCCCCGTGTCTGGTAGCACCTCCCACGTGCCGTTGTTACATCACCGTAACATAATGCATGAAATGCACGCGTCAGACTCTCACCTTTTCCATCTGAAGAATCTTAAAGAAGATATTATGTATTCGTTTTCCTATCACAAGTGTCTAACAGGTAGATGGTACATGCTAAGTATTCAACACTAGTTGCCTGAATTAATGAATAAATGAACACATCCACGAAAGCTATGATCTGGAATTCCAGCCATGCCACAGTCAGATTAAACAATCTTTTCCAAACCTTGACCTCGCTTGTAACTTCAGGCTAGGTAAGCTCTCTGTTGACATTCCACTCCGCCTACACCATACTCCCACCACTCCACACACACACACAAACACACACACACACGCACACTCC
>NW_006160107.1:2782529-2787099 GCF_000334495.1 Tupaia belangeri chinensis | reverse complement strand
AAGGAGAGGACAAGAGAGAGGGAGAGAGAGAAAGAAAGGCTCCCCACCCCCCCCCGCCACACACACACACACACACCACACACACACACACACACCCCACATACATGATGATGGGACACATACATGATGAGAGAGAAGACAAATTCTGACATCTAGCCCAAAGGTTTTCTTCCCCTACTCCATATTGCAGACTCTTCTCATCACAATAGCGGTTGCAGTGGACCGGGACTCTCAGGAGTACTCACCAGTCCCATCTTCCACCTCACAGAGCTGCTCTCCAGCCCTACCAAGATGAGAACATGACAGAGTAACCCCTGCCAATAAGAAAAACATGACTGCCCACATTTATTTTGACTGCACCAGTAGCTCAGATATCTTCCCATTCTTCGCCATGTCGAATCTAAAAAGAAGAAGATGAGTGGGCATGTAGGGCCAGGACCCAACCAGGCATTTTCTCTAGACACCACCTCTGCACAGTATCGCTATAACTACAGTAGATATAAAGGCCAATTATGTTAAAATATCTCTAGCTGCAAGATCAAAATTAGAGCAACCTGTTTGCTACTGAGAATGAAAAATTTTACACCGATAATTGGATTACTGAGGAGTTCTAAGGTTCATTATAGCCACAGAATGCTACCTGGAAGTGCTCATTTTCCCATATCTCAGCTGTCAAAATGCATGCATACCAGCGATCCCTTTGAAATTGCTTTGTATAGACTCCTAAACTACCTATTAATCTAAAGAAAGATTAAAATCCTTTAAGTGACAAAAACTCCTTAAAAATTTTAGTTGTCTTCCTTCTTCCTGCAGCACTTTTGCAACATGCTAATATGACCCTACTAAAAATGGGTAAGTAACTGAACCAAGGAAAAAAAAACACATTCTGCTGAAGACTATTTATTTCAAGAGTTTGTTTGCCAGTTCAAGTTGTTGCCATGCAATTTTCCTTTAAGTACTTAAAGGAAAACAAATGATACAGTTTGTTTTATTTTGTCATAGAGAGATTTTTGCTATTGGGTGTCTGCACTTGCCGGAAAGACAGAGAGAGAGACAGAAAGCGAGAAACTACCCTGTGGGGGTTGGCATGCCGTAATTTCTTCTCCTTCATTCTCCTCTTTGGAACTTGGGCATGCACACCTATACACCCAGCGTGATTTTAAATTGCCTGGTCTGGTACTCGAACCACTCTGAACTATGTGGGAGTCCAGCAGCATAACCATTTCGCCATCTGCTGGTCCCACAATATGATTTTTCTTATGAGTGATGTTGATAAGTAACATCACAGGCCATTAAGTAATGTTTGTGCTTTCATGGAACGGAACTGTCATTACTACTGGAAGCAGAATGTCCATCTGTAACTGGTCTCTACCTCGAATGTGAACTATACACAAATTATCCATGCAGGCTAATGAATCTACCTTTTCTGCTTTGCGGATTATTTTCAAATACTTTTCTAGGTACTAGAACTATGCAAAAATTGTGGTACGCCCACATCCCTCCCCGTCTTGTGGCTGTGGTGCGCCCACATCCCTCACCGTCTTGTGACTGTGGTGCGCCCACATCCCTCACCGTTTTGTCACTGTGGTACGCCCACATCCCTCACCGTCTTGTGACTGTGGTACGCCCACATCCCTCACCGTCTTGTGACTGTGGTACGCCCACATCCCTCACCGTCTTGTGGCTGTGGTGCGCCCACATCCCTCACCGTCTTGTGACTGTGGTACGCCCACATCCCTCACCGTTTTGTCACTGTGGTACGCCCACATCCCTCACCGTCTTGTGGCTGTGGTGCGCCCACATCCCTCACCGTCTTGTGACTGTGGTGCGCCCACATCCCTCACCGTTTTGTCACTGTGGTGCGCCCACATCCCTCACCGTTCATGACAACACACGATCACGTACGTGCCGTTCACTCATCTACCAGCTTATCTAAAGGACAGTCATTGAAGGCGGTTGGAATTTCATAAGGAACTAGTTCAGCTAATCACAAAACAAAAGAGAAGCATGATAAATTTTCACATGACAAAACTGTTACTTTTATAAAGAAAAAAAAGTAAAATCTAACTTGGACAAATTATTTCTTGTTTTATAACATTTTAAACAGCTAAAGCTGACCTTTAAAATCACGTTACCATTAACATCAAATACAGCACGCTTATCAAATTGATGGCCATATTTTAATGCAATGTGAAATGGAATATAGAATCCACCTAAATTTACCCTTTAACAAATGCACTATGGCATTTAGACATTGGTCAGCTCTGTAGACAAGATAACCGGTCATAGGCTATTAAAAAACATAATTTACTGGGATAAAATATTTCATATTTGTAACCATTTCAAATAGTAAATACAGAGTTTTTATGCATTCTCTGAGATTAATTTTATTCCCTTTGATAGCTACGTCAATAACATCAATTTCATAAAATGTAACAAAACAGTTTATAAGTTAATTAGGTATTAAATATTTGCTCTAATTGTTTGCATGGATTTTTTTCTTTGTGTCTAATATAAGGTTATGGAATTGGCACCTGTGTTTTAAAATCAAAATGGCACATCTTTGAATTATTAAATGTAGTTACTCTACTATTTTAATGTAGACCACTGACAATTATATGCAAACTAGCCAGTGAAGTTATCAAAGAGTTTCCACAAATTTAATGCTTTTCTTAATTATAAAACATTACAATTATAGACAGGGGTTAGTGGTTGGGAACTAGTTTCTGGAAACTATCACTAAATATTCACAGTGGGCTTAATGAGTCTTCCTAAACACGGAGTGCATGAAGGGCATCAACACACTGGATTTTCTGTGCACAAAGATATTTAGCAAGCATCATGCAAGTCAGAGTTCAATATAAAGTTTATCATTGACAACTGACAGTGGGTGTAAGTAATAAGAAAACATTCCAGCAATCATATCAGCCCAGAATTGAAATCCTTGTTTTGATGTTTCTCTGAAGTAACTCAATTTTTGAATCTTTGAGCATTATTTAGAAATAAATATATTATCTCTGTCTTTTTAGCTTTCAGAATAGATGTCAGTGTAAATATTTTGGAACCAGAAAAATGAGACCCTCTGGACTCTGAGCCACATGGGAAGGTTCCAGGATTGCATCCAGGGACATCCCGGAGTGCTCAGGACACAGGTATGCCCAGGACCCAGGGCGGGTTGTGGCTGGGGTGGTCGGTAGCATCAGAACTCAGTTGGATGCGTTGTTTTGCTGACTCTCTCTCTGTGTCTCTTTCACTCATAGAAGAAATAAACTTCAATTTTTATAAACATATATGCATTGTTGTTTGAAAATAGACTATCAGAATGATTACTCACCAATTATTGATGGGTAAAGCATTATCAAAAATTGGATGTTTAAAAAAAAGCCTGACATATGATATGAAAAAATGTATGAATTCCAATTTAAAATATTATAGTACTTAATAGTCAAAATGCTAGGAAGCACTTTATTTATTTATTTATTTATTTATTTATTTATTTATTTATTTTTTAGAGCGATTGCCATAGGGCACGTCTACTTGCCAATGAGATAGAGACAGAAAGCCAGAAATCACCCCGCGGGAGGGATGGCCATGCCTCAATCCCTTCTCCGCTCTCCTCTCGAGATCTTGAGTATGCATGCACACACATCCGGCATGAGTTTTCAAGTCCAAGACTTGAACCGCAGTCGATTATGTGGGAGTCCAGCGACATAACCATTATGCCATCCACTGGTCCCTGAAGCACTTTATTAATTTAAAAAAGAAATCAGTGCCTGTATTTATTAAAATGTGTACAGAGGTCACAAAGGATGGAGTTCCCTTGAGGTGCGTTGAATCCTCTTTTCCAACGTTTTCATATGGAGTCAGAGAGAATGCAGACGGACCAGAGTCATGTAAAGGCCCCGTGAGGCTCACTTTGAGAAATCCTATTTGACAAGAAGCTAGGCTCTCAGGTACCTGTTTTGTCTGCTTTAGGAAAGATTTGCACATTTCATTGTAATAAATTATAAGAAGATCACTTGACGGCTTTTAATAAGTATGTACACTGAAGTAGCCCAAGCTACCAGGTTATACAGCACTACCTAATCACCCCAAAATTCCTTCCTGCATCTATCCGGTCAGTCTTTGCTTCACTTTCCAGAGTTCCACAGAGGCGACCACAGCTCTGAGTCTTTTTTCTCCAGGTTCGGTTTTGTCTATAATGGAACTTCAGGGATGGGACCGTACGCTGTGTCCACGTGTATGTGTCGTTTTGTCTTAGTAAGATACTGTGGGGACGCAGTCCGACTTCCCCGGTATCAGGAGTTCCCATCTATTACTCTTCGCGTCCCAGTGTCTAAATACACCAGCTTTGTTTATCCACTTTCCTGGGATGAACCTGGAAGCTCTTTAGAGATTTTGTCTGTTGCAAATAAAGCTGTTAAGACCCTTCTTTGAGGGAACCAGCAGTTAGCGTAATGGCTATGTCGCTGGACTCCCACGTAGTCGACCGCGGTTCGCGTCCCGGACCCGGTGGCTTAAACTCATGCCGGGCGCGTGTGCGTGTGTGCCCAAGATCCTGAGAGGAGAA
>NW_006160107.1:2760658-2782333 GCF_000334495.1 Tupaia belangeri chinensis | reverse complement strand
CCCAAGATCCCGAGAGGAGAATGGAGGAGAAGGGATTGCAGCGTGACCATCCCCCCCTGGGGGGTGATTTCTCACTTTCTGTCTCTCTGTCTCTCTCTGTCTGTCTGGCGAGCACATGTGCCTTATAGCGAAAACCTCTATAAAAAAAAAAAAAAAAAAGACCCTTCTTTGATAAATTGTTTGGGGAATGTATGCTTTCATTTTCATTTTTCCAGGATAAAAAAAATGTTTAAGGAGTAGCATTGTTAGGTGGTAAGGTGGAGACATATTTAGTTTTCTAAGGTTTGCCAGACTATTTTACAATAAGGGAGTGCTAACCTTCAAACTTGATTCTTTTCCAAGATTGTTTTACACATTCTAGCTCTCGGTGTTTTCTCATGTATCTTAGGATCGGCTTCTTCCCAGCATCACTCTGCAGCCACAGCGCTGACGTGACCTCTGCCCGCTCCACACCCTCTTCACTCCTCGGTGTGGCCAGTCTTTGCAATTTTAGTAGATCGAGTGGTAGCCTACTCACTGTGACTTGAATTTGCATTTCCCTGAAGATGAATAAAGATTAATGAAGGCAAATACTTTTATACGTTTATTAATCATCTGTATGCATTCCTTGGTGAAGTGTCTACTGAATTCTCTTGCACATCTTCATTGTGCCATTTATCTTTTTATTGCTGAATTTGTTATTTTTAATATATCCTAAACACCATTTTTAGCATAATTTTAAAAAATTATTTATTTTTTGTTTGTTATTATTATTATCTAATATAACCAGAGAGAGACAGAGGGAGAGGAAAAAGAGAAAGCAAACCTCCAGGCCCAGGACTCAAACCATGGTCAGCCACGTGGGAGTCTGGCGCCTTAACCACCACGCTACCTGCCGGCACTAGCAGCATAATATGTTCTATGAAGATTTTTCTTCTAGGCAGTAGATTTTTTTCTAAATTGTTTGATAGCCATAAATATTAAATTTTATTGATTCTAATTTATCTTTTACAAATTGTTTATGGTCATTGCTTCCTTCTTCTAAGAAACCTTTACTTACGCACATTCATAAAGATATTTTCCTTTTCCTTTTCACTTTTCTGTTTAAGACTATGATCCGTCTCTAGTTCATTTTTTATTTGTGTGTGAAGAGAGAGACAAAGGTGGAGGTTCCCTTATATCTAGGTTCACATCCAGTCGTCCTAGGTTCACACCACTCATTGAGAAGAATATCCCTTCTACGTCGGATCTCCTTGGTATGTTCATGGACAGTTGACCAGATCACCGTGGGCCTGTGTATGAGTCTGCCGTCCCGTTCTGGTCACCTGCACGTTCCGTCTTTATGTCAGTACCCACCACAGCTTCCGGGTAACTGTGGCTACCTGGTAAGTCGTGAAGTAGGGGAGTGCTAACCTTCAACCTTTGTTCTTTTCCAAGATCGTTTTACACATTCTAGTTCTTGGTATTTTCTTATATATTTTAGAATCAGTTTCTTCTCTATCTTCCACCCCATTAAAAAAAAAAAAAAAAGAAAGACGACTAGGTGAAGTATTTTAGAATTGTACCAAATTTACCATTTGGAAAGTCGTCTGTTTCACCAAGATATCTGCCTAACTTTTGAAAGGCCTTTACAACGAAGTCCCAGCAGGGTCCATCTGTGAGGCCACTTCAGTCCAACCCGGATTCCATCCTGACCTTTACTACTCCTCCTTCCGTGGCGTTTCTCATTCACTGCTTTTTGCTAAATGGCATCAGGAAATAAGATTAAGCCTAAAACAAATGCCAAATGTAATTCTGGGATTGTTTATTGCTGAGGTTTTCGGATAGTACTTTGAAATAACCAGTGACCTAAAGCTATATTCTTTCCCCAAAAAATGTTCACTACCTCTTGTGTATATGTTCTAAGAAACAAGATTACCTTTTTCAAAATTAATTATTCTATTTTTTTACATTTTAACTTAAAAAGACCCTTCTCCTATCTGAGATCTTAATTGTTATTGCTCTTTCCTGTGTGATCTTTAAAAACAATTACTAGCAATAGTGAAGATGAAATTGACTATATGTTCAATTTAATTTAAGAAACAGTGTACTCCCATCCTGAGAAGAGAATGGAGGAGAAGAGATTGTGGCATGGCCAACCCCCACCTCCAGATGGGGGTGAGTTCTCACTTTCTCTCTTCTTTTCTCCATCTCTCTCTGTCTCTGTTTCTCCAACGAATGCATGAGCCCTATAGCTAAATAAATAAATATGTAAAAACAGTGTATTCCCATTTAATTAAAAGAAAAGCCTTATTCTATGTCTTGCCTTATACCTTAAATGAAAACTCTTGGTCTAGCTTCTGTCAGTGTGATGCTAAAGGGAACTACAAAGCGCTTCATAGCATTGGCACTCTTATGTACTATAGTATTTCAAATTAGAGTTTATTCATATATTTTTCATATTTCAGAAGCAGACTGCCCTGGAACTGCCTTGCTCGCCCGTGTGGAAGGTGGGAAGAGCATTCATTTCTTACTTCTTGAAGATCAGCTGCTCCTCCAGAAATGGCCTCTTCACAAACACCGAAAGAGTAAATAGGTCAACTTAAAGATTCAGAGACATTCCTGAAACTCACTTCCAGTTCCGCATTACTTGGAGGAAAGGGAAAAGCGTGGCAGTTCCCGCCATTCAGTCCCATCACGAGGGTCACACGAGACTTTTCCAGATCCACTTCCCTTCCCCTCAGCTATCTTTGTAAATATTAGACACTCACAAAAATAGCCAGTTTCCCAAAGGACAACCTCGCACATCCAGCATTTATGCATGTATCGGTTTATCCAATTTCCAGAGTTATTAGAGTATTTAATGTATGCTAGATCCTGAGGTTAAACACACACATACACACAGACACAGATACTCCGAGTTTATATCTTTCAAGAAGGGAGGGTGGGGACCAGCAGTTAGCATAATGGCTATGTCGCTGGTCTCCCACGTAGTCGACCGTGGTTCAAGTCCTGGACCCAGCGGCTTAAACTCACGCCGGGCGCGTATGCGTGCCTGCCCAAGATCCCGAGAGGAGAATGGAGGAGAAGGGATTGCGGCGTGGCCATCCCCCCTGGGGGGTGATTTCTCGCTTTCTGTCTCTCTGTCTCTCTCCGTCTGTCTGGCGAGCACAACACGTGCTCTCTGGCGAAAACCTCTCAAAAAAAATAAAGAAAGAAAGAAGGGAGGGTGGACAAACTTTAAGTAAGTAAATACAATCACTGCAGTGAAGGCTCTGAAGGAAGGCATCAGTGCAGGTGGTGTGGAGGGGGACAGAGTAAGAGGACAGGTGACTTCAGACAATCTGATCAGTGAAGGAGTGGGGGTGGGGGTGACATGCGAGAGGAAGAAGGAGGAAGTGATTATATTCTGTCCTCTTGTCACCGTGAACACATGTTCCAAGGTCAGCCTCAGAAACCTTCAAGGTTCCTGACAGTGGCGAAGGCTGTGGCAATAAGGACGAGGGTAGGGACAGGAAGGCTGTTCATTTACAGCTCATTAGGAAGCCCTGTGGCCTTTCGTTCAGCCTCGATCTTCAGCATCACCCGTGTGAGACACACCGTGCGAGGCCGAGGCCGGCGTGAGGAAAGTAGGTCACTGGCTCTCCTGCAGTCGGGAGACCTGGCACGGCGTTCTCAGCTCAGAAATGAGGTAGCTTGAGGATGATACAAACCGACTTCTGCTACCAGCTCCAGCGAGTCTAGAGGAGCCTGCCTGACGATATTTTTAAGTGGCTTACATGCTGCAGAAACTAAAAGATTGAGCAAAGAAGAACAAGCAGATGAGAAATCTCATTTTCTCTCTTCCAAAGAATGCTGTAAATCCAAATGCACAGCCCCTGCTCTGAGGAGTATGGGGAGATGGACATGCTTACAACGATGAATTTAATAACAACCCATGGAAATGTGTTTTATGCATAATATATTATCGGGCTTTCATATTTTACAAAGAAATAAACTGGAGAATAATTCTCTTTGCATTTTTATTTATTTAGCTCAGAACAATGAATTTTTATGTGGTTGAGCGCCTGCCTGGACCTATATAAATTTTAGTCATATTATCATTTTGTTACAAAATTCAAGATGGCATGGTATTGAAAACAAAGAGATGACACAGAGATTTCGAAGCACTGTAAATATACATGTACATTCTACTTTATATTTAATATAGTTGTTGTTCACAGTCTGTTTTCCCTTTAATACTTTAGCTATTAGATTTATATCGATCTTTTTTTTTTTTGGAGAGGTTTTTCTATAGGGCGCGTGCACTCACAAGGAAGACAGAGAGAGACAGAGAGACAGAAAGCGAGAAATCACCCCCTAGGGGGGATGGCCACACTACAGTCCCTCCTCCTCCATTCTCCTCTGTTGGTCTTGGGCACGCACACACATGCTCCCGGCTTGAGTTTAAGCTGGTGGGTCTGGGACTCAAACCGTGGTCGGCTACATGGGAGTTCAGTGACATAGCCGTTACACTAACTGCTGGTCCCAGACTTACATCGATCTTGAGTTAATCTTAACTCATATTGTTTTCTTTTTTTCAATCATGACATGCTCACAATAATAATAAATTTTATATGAGGGAGGTCTTCAAAGCTTCATGGAAATTCTGTATTATATATATATAAAAAAAAACTATGTATGGATTTTAAAACCTTTTACATCCACAATAAACTCATGGTTTAATCTCACTTGTCCATAATTTTTTGAAGTGTCCTTGTACATGTCAATAGACTATGATCTCAAGTTGATATTATAAATCCATACTGAGTTATAAGATAATGATAATTAAGTAATTATTCACTAATATTTTTGGAATAGAAAAGAGAAAAAGGAGCATATAAATTTATAATTAAAACCAATTTTTCTCTATATAGTTTTGTCTCTCTTTTGACTCTTTGAAAAAAAGTAATAGTCTTGAAAACATTTAAGTTTAAATTGCCGGTTCAGAAAGTTATAATTGGAACTTTTTGAGGACTTCCCAAAGCTAAGAATTTTATAGGTGACACCTCGTACCCTGGCAGCTATTCTCCCAAAAGAAGGGGTAGTACCAGACAAGGATGAAGAACGCCAAGTCGACCATGTGAGAGCCCGCCCAGCTCCCTTAAAGGAGCCCTGACTCTTAAGTTGGAAGATCATTTCCCCTACAGAATAGTGGGAGAAATAGCCACAGCAGTGCTCCGGACACCTGGGCCCCAGGACAGTCCCAGGTAGAGCAGGGAACCTGTTCAAGAACATGTCAGCTGTGCCTCTTCTGTATCTTGTTCAGTTGGCTTTTTTTATTATTATTATTATTGCAAAACATGGTAAATGAAGGAAGCAGTGTGCTAGTTAACACTCTGATGTAAGCTCCTCATTCCACTATTAAATAGTAACACCCAGCAGGCAGGCCAGAATCTGTCCACAGACCACACTTAGCTGTCCTTGTGTAGAGGAAAAGGCAAAATGTGATTTAGGGTGGTGGCCCCCATCCACGAGGCTCAGGAATCAGACAGAACTGCACATCTGACCACGCCTGTTCTGTGCAAGGTCCTTAAGCTGCTGCCTGTCTTTGGAGCCCTGAAGATATCCAGTGTAAATCCCAAGTAATGAGACACAGTGATGTCATAACCCCAGGTACACATGCTACATACACATGACCAAGGACAGCGACACACCCAGCCCCAGACAGGTACACACACAGCCATGCACAAAGAGTACCCAAGAGACAGGGGTTGCTAAGACTACCAAGAGTCGTCTGCAGCAGGAAAGGGCTTCATGGGGGACACAGTGTCGTTGGTGGAGGCAGCAGGTGAGGTTCGGGGCTGTACTTTTTCCTTTTTTGTCTTTTTTTCATTTCCTAAAAGACACGTGTGCTTGCCAGAGAAAGAGAGAGACAGAGACAGAGAAGGAAAGTGAGAAAGCACCCCTACGAGGGATGGCTAAGCCTCTACACTTCCTCCATTCTCCTTTCAGGACTTTAAGCACACACGCATGGTGCAGTCCGCCATGTGGGATCCAGCACTGTCGGCCACCCGGGATCCAGTGCAGTCGGCCACGTGGGATCCAGCGCTGTCAGCCACCCGGGATCCAGTGCAGTCGGTCACATGGGATCCAGCACTGTCGGACACCCGGGATCCAGTGCAGTCGGTCACGGGGGATCCAGCACAGTCGGCCACATGGGATCTGGTGCAGTCGGCCACCTGGGATCCGGCGCAGTCGGCCACCTGGGATCCAGTGCAGTCGGTCACATGGGATCCAGTGCAGTTGGCCACCTGGGTCCGGCACTGTCGGCCACCTGGGATCCAGCACGGTCAGCCACCTGGGGTCCAGCGCAGTCGGCCACCTGGGATCCAACCTCCCTAACCACCATACCACAGGCTCGTCAGCACCTTTTAACATGAAGAGAGTCCCAGCTCGGCAGCAGAGCAGCTCGATGACAGGAACCTGGGCTTCTAGATGGTCCTTCCCGAAGCAGAAGGCAGCAGCATTGCCAGGAACCACATGTAACCACAGTCCAGGGCACAGAAGGGATTCCAAGTCATAGAGGACACCGAGGGATGAGGTAAAGCCGATCCCTTGGGCAAAGGTACTGCAGATCCTATGAGTACTCCTGAGGAAAGCAGAAGCTTGCTGGAATGAGAGGTCGAGTTCTCCCTCCCTAGAGGGAGATGGTTTTCACGGGACTGTTGCTATCAGGCATCTAGGCAAGCGGGGGTTGAGGAAGGGAGTGGAAGTCACTGGAAAGACCAGAAATGCAAGAATAAGCCACAGGCTCTGTGCCGCAGTCATGGATTTATAACTTGAATTTTTCTATAGCGTTTTCAGATCATCTCAGGAGATATAGGTATTTAGCTTGGTGCTAACTCCAAGAGGAAGACATCTTTTTTTTTGGAGAGGTTTTCGCTATAGGGCGCATGCACTCGCCAGACAGACAGAGAGAGACATAGAGACAGAAAGCGAGAAATCACCCCCCAGGGGGGATGGTCACACCGCCATCCCTTCTCCTCCATTCTCCTCTCGGGATTCTGGGCACGCACGCACACGTGCCCAGCATGAGTTTAAGCCACCGGGTCCGGGACGTGAACCGCAGTCGACTACGTGGGAGTCCAGCGACACAGCCCTTACGCCAACAGCTGGTTCCCGAGGAGGAAGACATCTTCACCTCTGTTGTGCCACAGATGTGCTGGGCAGGTGTCCAGCGGCTGCCCTAGCTCACAGTGGACACGTTCCCGGGTGAGTCTCCTGGGCCACCTTGGAAGCTTTGATTATACTTACTACCGGGGGATCACAGAAGAGACCTCCGGAGACGCCGAGTTGAAGTAATCAACTTTATAAGATTGTTTCAGCTTTCTTATAAACAACGGCCTCTAGCAGTGAGAGGAGCCTGCTTTGGAAGGAAGGGAGGAAAGGAGCTCATCTGAATAGGACTCTGAGAAAATGGAGTGCGCGCAGTCATAACTCAGCTCGATTATGCAAAGCTCCAATGATCGTATCCCCGGTATTCATGTATCGCATATTTTTTAAAGAAATTGAGTAAAAATTATATTTAATTCTTCTCATCCTCATTTACCTCTCTCCAGTCTACCCCCCGCCACACACACACACACACACACACACACACACAATGAAGATAGGGATATGCTCAACATCCAGGCAGATTCTACCGGGGGTGGTTCTTCCGCATCACCCTCCATATGAACGACCTGACAAAGATCACCCTGATGGGAGGGGCAGCTTCTGATGAAGCCCCCCAGGGAGGAAATATTCCTCATGAACAGCCTCCCTCTGGCCTCTGACTCATCCCATTCGTTCTGAAGGATGAGGTGACTAGTTACACAAGAGGCAGTAGCCAGAATTTCCGACATGCTATAAACCCTTTAAATATAGGGACTGACAAACCGAATAATAAATCTCTCCCTACTTCACATACGGTCTGTGATCATGGTGCCGAACACCTCAAAGCAATAGTGCAGGGAAAGCTCAGCTAGAGCAGTGGCATCGGGGTCTCCAGGTGCTCGGGCTCAGGGCTCCCAGACACCGAGTAAGCAGGCAGGTGGCGGTCCGGGTGCCAGCATGCTCCAGGCCTGAGCGCGGCACTAATCGAAGTTATAAAGGGTCGAGGGTGCGGACTGACAGCCTGTCCGTGGGGCAGTCACACCCGTGGTGCTGTCCCCAACTTCCCCTCTGGTTTTTGTTTTCAATCATTTGAGCTCTAAGTCTAAACAGGTAAGGACTGAAGTACATCTGATTTTTATAAATGTGTTTTTTTCAGGGCCAGCAATTGGTATAATGGCTATGTCGCTGGACTTCCACGTAGTCGACCACGGTTCATGTCCTGGATCCGGTGGCTTAAACTCACGCCGGGCGCGTGTGTGTGCGTGCCCAAGATCCCGAGAGGAGAATGGAGGAGAAAGGATTGTGGCGTGGCCATCCCCCTGGGGGTGATTTCTCGCTTTCTGTCTCTCTGTCTCTCTCTGTTTGTCTGGCGAGCGCACGTGCCCTATAGTGAAAAACCTCTTTAAAAAAAATTAATAAAAAACTGTGTTTTTTTCCATGTCTTATTTGCATCAAGTTGGATGAAAAATTCCCATTACTCACTGGAAAAGCGAATTTGAACTGCGAACGTCCTAAGGAAGCTCAGGTACAAATAAGCAACCTAATTACAAAGATCCTAAGTCATAGAAGTACCAATCACAGATTTGTCAAAGAGCAAACGAATAATGACAAAAAGGTTTTGTAACTATTTCTTTGAATATAAAAGCATTTTCTATTATGTCATGGGACTCTTAGTACTATGGATCATCAAAAGAAATTAGTGGCAGGAACCAGCAGTTAGCGTAATGGCTATGTCGCTGGACTCCCACGTAGTCGACTGCGGTTCAAGTCCTGGACTCAGTGGCTTAAACTCACGCCAGGCGCGTGTGCGTGCGTGCCCAAGATCCCAAGAGGAGAATGGAGGAGAAGGGATTGCGGCGTGACCATCCCCCCTGGGGGTGATTTCTCACTTTCTGTCTCTCTGTCTCTCTCTGTCTGTCTGGCGAGCGTACGCGCCCTATAGTGAAAATCTCTACAAAAAAAAAAAAGAAAAAAGAAAAAAAAGAAAAAAGAAATTAGTGGCAGGGCAAAAGGATATTGATTATTTACTCAAAAAGGACCAATAACCTGAATAAAAGAAAATAAGACTATATTTTGGGGAACTGGAACATGAAGTACCTCCCCCAATATTAAGACAAGCCCAAAGGGAACCACCATTTTCGAAACAGTTCATGTGTCCTGGTTTTGGATATTTTCGTTCTTACCCAGCAGCTGGGCTGTTGCCCGTCAGAGAGCTGGGCCCTGTAATGGTTAGTCAAGCAGATATGGCGCAGCCCTAGGGAAGCTCTAACAGTACATGAAAGTCATTGAAGACTCATGCGGGGTGGGGCTGGCTTTCACTGAGACAGATTGGTGCCTCTTACTTGGCCTTACAGAGGGGAACTGGGGGGCATTGACTCGAATCCCCTTCTGATGCTGTCCCCAAGACTACACCGCAGCTTCCTGTACTGAGGCACTTTTCCAGTGCCTTTGGGAAGAGAAAACCCAGTATCTTACAAGGCCACCTTGCTGTCACTCAAGTGATTTCAAAACTTGGTAGACACAGG
This sequence comes from Tupaia belangeri chinensis, assembly GCF_000334495.1. Classification (NCBI taxonomy): domain Eukaryota; kingdom Metazoa; phylum Chordata; class Mammalia; order Scandentia; family Tupaiidae; genus Tupaia; species Tupaia belangeri. The sequence goes on along the minus strand of NW_006160107.1, from coordinate 2,772,713 downwards.
GAGTAGAGTCAAAATCTCACCCTCCCCTGCTACAGGAAATGGCTTTCTAGACCCTCTGTCCTCGTTTATTAGCTGTGTGGAGGTGAGAGTATGATTTTCCTTCTGAACTATACATTTTATTATGGAGAAACATCCCTTTTTCTTATTTAGTAAAATTCATACTCGTGAAAAAGAAGGACCCTGGGAGGTTCTTTTGTCTGGTCAGAGGGTGAGCATTTGTTTGTAAAATTAATTAGGCTCCTTGTAACCCACCTGGAAGGGCTGGAAACTTCTCAGCAGGCAGCCATCCCAGGATAAAGGCTCACTCTGTTACTGCATGATGCATATCTTGGTCTTATTTTTTTCCTGCTATAAAAGCCTATCTGTTTGATTTTTTTTTTTTCAATGACTGTGATTTAAAATACCATCTAGGAAGGTAATCCCCAGAACGGTGCTTTTATTGTTTGAAACTCGGGAAAACCGCAATAGGATCTTTCAGCCTGTGTGTGCGGCAAAAGCTAGGTCATCTTCTCGAACTTGAAGGTCAGTTTTTCTTCATGTGAAATCCCTGCCTTTAAATGGAGAAGAAAGACATGGAAGGAAGCCGAAGCTTTGACCCACGGGGACAACCTCGACAGTTAACCAGTAGACCCAGCTCTGGCTTGAATTGAGTAGCCAGACATCATAGTTTGCTTCTTTTCTAAAAGATTTTCAAGCACAAGCTAGGAAGAAAAGCTAACAATAAATGCAATCATGAAGAAACTCACAGATCCAAGAAACTCGCCAAGGCAGAGGCTTCGAGGAGCCAAATTTGCTTTCCCATCTCAACAGGAGTGAGAGCGCTTGTTAATTGGAGGGAAACAGAAAGACCTATCTGGAAGAAACGAGAGACATCTGCTATCGGTTTTCAAAATGAACAAGAAAATACAAACAGTGAACAAAGCAAAGATTGAGATGGGAAAGCACGATAACACATTTTTTTTTTTCAAGTGACAAACGTCCACTTCAGATTAGGAAGCATTTAAAAACACTGTATTAATAGCTCATATTGGCCTGGTGCATTGGGGATGTTCCTCTCAGCCAACCCTAATTTGGAGACTGATACAATGAGTTCTATGGAGTTCCAAAGAAGGTGGAGGCCTACCGTGTACCAGTCACAATCTGTGTTGCTGGGGAGACATCAGAGTGTTACACATCACTGCCCAAGAGAAAACTTCATTCTTAGGACCTCGAGGCCCAGTTAACTGCAGTTTCATGTGTTAGATGCTATAGCAGCACCAGAATGGGAATTCAGGCCAGACTACAGGATCAAGGAACATCTAGAGGAGATCAACCTCAACTGTCTCATTTAGATCAAAGCTCAACACTGTTTAGCTCTGTGCAATAGGGCAATCTGAAAATCCCTGTGAGCGTGCCTCCTCATTAATTAAAAATGGGTGCAATAATACCAACCCCCCAAGTTTGTTGTGAGGATTAAAAGATTTAACATATGAAGTGCCTCACACCCTACTTGGCACGGTGTGAATGTGTGATGAATGTGTTCTTTCCTTCTCCCTATAAAATGTTAGTGCTAGAAGGCACTTGAAGTAGGGTGACCTGTGCTGCTGTTTTGTGAATGGGAAGCTGCGGGCAGGAAGCTGGTGACCTGCCCGAGGTTATAGCAGTCAGGTGCAGAGCAGGGTCTCCTCACGCCTCCATCTGCACAGTACCCGATGCATCATTTCCATACAGCGAGTGACTGCGACAGAACGTGCTCCCGAGGAAAATAAGTGCACCATGAATATGTATACACTAAAAGAGAGAAGGTAGGTTGTAAAAGGAAAAACAGTCATCTGTGAGATAGGTAAGCCATCGATTTTAAAAACTAACATAAGGGGAAAGGAGTCAGAAAAAAAAGTGGACCCCAAATTATGTATCGAAATAAAAACTCCGAATGATGTTCAAGATGTAATCAAGCCATCTTTACAAACACCTAGGTCTGGATGGAACTATTCTCAGTGGGCAAGTGATGTGAAAGTTAAACATCTAAATTGTTTTGAAGAGTCCTTAAGTTGTTTAGATGTAAAACATATTAAAAACTTCATCTGTGGGACCAGCAGTTAGTATAATGGCTATGTCGCTGAACTCCCATGTAGTCAACCGTGGTTCGAGTCCCATAGCCAGTGGCTTGAACTCATGCTAGGCGCGTGTGCGTGTGTGCCCAAGATCCCAAGAGGAGAATGGAGGAGAAGGGATTGCGGCGTGGCCATCCCCCCTGGGGGGTGACTTCTCGCTTTCTGTCTCTCTGTCTCTCTCTGTCTCTCTGACAAGCGCGCATGCCCTGTAGCAAAAACCTCTCAAAAGAAAAATTTTGTCTGTGAAATGAAAATGTAAAATTATGAAGGCCAGTTTTTAGAAGTGACTTCAGAGTTCACCTAGTTTATAGCTTCTCACCCTCAGTACTGTTCTCTTGGGGCTGATAGTCCCTTGAATTCCTTGTTGTGGAGATCATAATACAGGACATCTAGCATCTGCATCATGGACTCCATCCGTAAATGTCAACAGTAACCCGTCCAACCCTAAACTGTGACAACTAAGATGTTTCCAAGAATTGCCAGATACCTCAGCTGAGAACTCATCTAGCTGTATTTTGTCAGTTGTAGGAATTCATCATTTAATTTTTAAAATGTCTTTATTTGTGATAGAGGGCATGTGCATGCAGGTGCAAAAGAAAGAAAGAGAGAGAGAGAGAAAGAGAGATGCACCCCACAACAGGTTCTGGTCCTCTCGCCATCCCTTTCTCTGATCCCCAGTTCATCAGGGTCTGGACATGCACGTACCCAGCATGTTTTGCGCCCAGCCAGGGATTCTAATGATGGCTGGCCACGTGGCTTCAGTGCTGCAGTTTGACGTGCTCCTGGTTGTGCCACAGAATCTGGGCCAAAGTCATCATTCTTGATATTCTTGAAAGATAGTCATGTTCAGGGTAGTTCCAGAGCTAGAAAAGTCTCTGCACTTTTAGGCACTCAATCTCATATCTGAATAGCCCTAATTATTTGAAAGCTATTTTATTTTGCTGAAATTATCTGCTTTTTTAATATTTTCTACCAATCATGTATTAGGTCATCAGAAAAGTCATGACGCATTTTTGCACTGAAAAACAGAAAAATACATCGTGACTTTTCCAATGACCCAATACATTTTTTTTCCTCTAAAGAAACAGCAGAACTTTTTTTTTTTTTAATTGCCAGAGAGTGTATGCACTTTCCAGAATGATCACGCCATACCCTTTCCCCCTGTTTCTCCACCTGGTCAGGATTTGGGCATGGTACTGATGGGTCCAGGGTGTTTTTCGAACCACCAGAGCTGGGATTCAAACCACAGTCAGCCATGTGGGATTAGGCCCTCGATGCACAGTGTTTAACAGTGTGCTACAGGGTTGCACCCATGCAGAACTCTTAATTTTCTTTTTATGCTTTCAAATATTTGAAGGTAGTCATTTTCTTTCCTTTAATTTTCTCTGCCTTAAGCCTATCCAGTTCCTTTTATCCATACTCTGGCCTCATGACTTATAGATCTCTTGTTATATTTATCTACATCTCCTGGGCTATTTATTGTGTCAGAACTTCCTAACTCTTCCTCGCAGATAAGAAAATGTGAGCCAGATGGTTCTATGAACGTGCTCAAATTCAAATGTATAGTGAAAAAGGACAAGCACGAGGTCTCCTATGCCCAGCGGAAGGCCCTTTTACTCCACACGTGGTCACTTACCATCAGACAGACAAGGGAAGCAGGAGTGGAAAAAACCTTTCCTCATTCTAAGCATCGGTTCACCCTGGGCCAGAAGTCACTCCAAGACCAGCAATTACCAAGGGGTGCATGCTCCTTTCCTGGCCCAAAAGGGACCAAGCCCAGGAAGGCAGGCAAGAGCAGCAGAGCCCTCTGGTAATCTTCCCTCATAATGTCTGCTCCCCACCGTGACTCAAGTTGCTCCAAAAAGTGACTGTGCCAGGGACCTGAACCTCTGCTCTACAAGTTCTCTCCTCTGGGTTACATAGAACGGCAGCTCTTGCCTCCTAAGGTTGAAATGAGAGAGAGAAAAGAGATTGTTTTTATTACCACTGGACTGTAATTACAGATTTTTTCTTTCTTTATCATCAAGTAAACTGTGTACCAAAACCACAAAACTGATGAGCTGACTGAAGGAAGGAAAAAATGAAGGCAAAGTGCAAAGTAAGAAAGACCATGGTTCAAGTCCCAGACCTGGTCATTTCTCGCTTTCCTTCTCTCTCTCTCTCTCTATTCCCTCCCCGATGAATTAAATAATAATAATGATTAATAAATAAATACAATTAAATAATTCTAAAGAAAAAAATAATGTTTTCAGGTAAGCCCAGCGTCTACAGATGCCAGTCCTCCTCAGTACCCTTCCTGATGTGAACCGGTCTTCCTGCAGTTAGTCAAAGAGTGAGAAATTTAGGACACTTTTAACGTACAATGGAAGTCACAAGGCAGTAATTAGCCATTTTATTGATGACTTTTTTAATCAGAGAAGGTGGCATGTATTTTTCGTGAGCTTTTTTGGAGGAGTGGTTAAGTTTTCCTTGGGTGTGGGAATGTATTTCCTCTACACACACTCACGCACACACACACATGCACACGCACACGCACTCACACGCATGCACTTATGCACACGTGCCCAACAAGGACACACAGCCTCTGCTCATAACTAGTTCATTTTCTCTCTCAGTTGGGAAGTGTGTTTATGAGATTATCTGGATTTTCGAAGTGTGGTCCTGCTCCTGAGGGCCAGTGCTCACTATGTCACGCTGGTCTGCTTCCCTTTAAGTTTAACTCATTTACGTGGAAGTTTCTCTGGGGTCATAGTGTCCTTCATATTCCTTGTCACAGGAAAATATTTTTGTTCTTCAGTGAGATTCCATAGTCCTGAGCATGAATCTCTTAAGACAACCTGCATCCAGCTGCTTCTAGAACATTCCCCAGGGGTCCTCCATGCTTCTGTGCACTGCCATTTTTAAAGCTTCCGTCTGGCCATGAAGGCAGCTCCTGATTACTCCAGTTCCACAAGACATCTCCCTGCTGTGCCCTTCCACCGGGAGCCCGTGTGAAGAGCAGGCACAGCTCCAGGAATGAGTGTGCGGGAATCACCCGGCTCCCAGCCCTTGTCTTCACACCGTGCTGTCCTGCAGAGACAGACCTCACCTTTCCCAGGCCCTGGCCATTCTTAATTTGGTTACGCAACTCCCGTCCAGCACGGGAAGCCTTTGGAGTTCCCAGCAGCAAGTTCTGGGATGCGGCTTGGAAGTGGCATGGGGGCCTGTGGGAAGACCGAGTACGGCACACTGGCACTGCAGTAGCATGGGCTGCTTGCACGTGGCCCAAGTGAAGAGACAAAGAGGCATTTCAGACTACTGATTATATGGGGAATTGCCGCTGCCCATTTTAGAACTCCCTTCTGGTCTGCTGGGAACTCCCTATTCCTGGATCGTGGCAGGAGATAGGTTCCTGACTCCTCCTCATCCCTAGCAGCCATGGCACTGGTGCACCTCCCAGAGTTAGCCAGTGGGTTGCCCTGCTCTGGACTTGCAGGGCATGCTGCAAACACAGAACTCACTCACAGCAAAGGGACCGGGGTGTGGAGGTCAGCCACAAGGCTGGACAATCCCGGGGGCAGCAAGGCCGAGCACGCACCGCTACTCTGTCCTGTGGCCTGGCCGACACAGTTGTCTGCCATAGCAGAGAGTTCCTGCCATAGCGAGTGAGGCCTCCAGCCCCCGTCTCCAGGTTTCTCTCAGTTCTGTGAACGATTCAAGGTCCTTCAAGTACGTACTCAGCACCGCCCTGTCTTCGACACGCTGTGTGACTCTGAGCAACTCTGAACCATCGTCCCTGATAAACTGGGAAAATAATACAGCCAGCCTCGAAGGTTAGTTGGAAGAACTAATCGAAGTACCTGTAAATTGCTTAGCACAATGCCTGAGTCATAGTAAATGCTAATGGATGTCACTTATAGTTATTTGTTATTACTCGAAGGCCTGAGTTTTGATTTACATATGAATTTATTTTGCCAACATTTCAGAACTAAAGGGTTTTTACAAATAAGATCGAACATCCCATAAATTTACTTATACATCAGTTATCCAACAAGCATTTATTTGATCAATTATCAGGCACTTTGCAAGGACATACAAAGGTAAGCAAAAATACAACATAATTCCTTTTTTCAAGGCAAAATGGATGCTAAAAAGGAAAAAACTCACCCACACACGCGGGGGAGGAAGCAAAGAAAGTGGTGTCCTGAGAGTGCGAAGGAGAGGGCCCTGACTCAGCAGCCTCGGAGCCTCGTGAGGCAGAGGGAGCTGCGAGCTGGCTGGCGTCCGAACATGAATGGCGTTCACAGCACAGACGAGCAAGGGGAGCAGCCCAGGCCAAAGACACCGCATGGCTGATGGCCCTAGGGTAGGAGGACATGTGGCACTTCTGAGGACAAGCACAGGACTACCAAGGGCCCAGAGGAGCATGGTGCCGCTCTGGCTGGGAGGCCGGCCGGGGGAGACCCTGAAGGGCTGCCAATAGGTGCCAGTGAGTCTGGAATACCCCGAGCCACCAGCAAGCTTTGAAGGGTCCGGGCAGTGTCACTTTAGGGAAAGTGCCCTCTGGCTGTCATTTGAAGAACAAATTAGAAGAACAACGGATGGTTGTCCCTGGACCACAAATAGGAGAATACCGTAAGGGTTCAGGTGTACCAGAGGGTCTTCCGAAGGGGGAGAATGTGAGAAAAGGGATTAAGGAGGAAAATAGGCAGGACAGTTACGGGGCACGAAATGGATTGTTGTCTGCTGATGACAACGTGGATGGTATCCTCAGCTGGGCTGGTGTGAGGGGCATTCGTGGTGGCTGAATTGACTTCACAAGCTTATTTGATTAAACGTATAGAATAAATTAAAATTTAAAAAAAAGGTTCATGAAAATGCATAGCATGAAAACTGTTGGATAAATTACAAAATGTTTTACACCAAAATAAACGTTTAATTCCATTTTCTAAGAACTTTCTGAAGTCCCTTTTTAAGGGTTATCTCTAATAAGATGCCTTCTAGCTCCTCTCCTTTCTGACCCGTCTCTCAGTGGGATTCCCAGTCCCCACAGCTGAGTGGCAGAGTGGGACCGACAGCACGGACACGGCACTCAGCTGGTGCTTCATGTCTCAGGAAGGGTCACAGAGAAACGGCCGCAGACACTGGACGAAACCCATGGTAGTTACGAAATGTCAGGGGACCAGACCACGGCTGACTATGCACCTGGAGTCCTGGACCAGTGATTTGGAAAACACTGCACACGTGTGTGTGGATGGGAGCGAGAGGGCTGCAGCATGACCACCCCGGGAGACGTGGTTTCTCACTTTTCCTCTCCCTCTCTCTCTCTTTCTCTCTCTCTCTCTGGCCAGTACCTACACCCTCTGAATTGTTTTTTAACATTAAATCATTTCTCTATATCACTAAATAAAAATATATACATTTTCTCTCTAGGTACCAAAGCCTACTTTTCCAGCTTGAAGAGCAGAGACTAAGGATATGTTTTCTGAGGAAGAAAGGCCGATAGCAGAGGGAGACACAGCTGGAGGCACTGAACCCGACCCTCTACCCCAGGAACGCCAGTGATGGCACAGGAGTCGTCGTCCGCAGAGCACAGTATCAAATACGAAAAGAGCGATGGACGGAGGGACTTGGTAATGCGAGAAGTCCGACGCGGGGCCAGTTGCACAGAGCACGAGGGGACATCTGGGTACCTGTGACTGCCATTCCAGAACGTCTGCGGGGCCTAGCTGTCTCGTAGTTTCTGTGGTTCAGAGATCAGGCATGTCGCCATATCCAGATAAATTTCCTCTTGAAGGAGTCACGTGTTCCCGTTGCTTCATTTTCCCGGAAGCACAATAACCAGGAGGGCCTGGTGCCAATTTTGATTTCCTTTTTTTCTTTACTACTTCTTTTCTTTAAATTTTCTATGGAGTGTATGCACGCTGATTGGAAAGAGAGTGAGAACGCGTCCCCTGGGAGATTTCCGCTGCACAACCCCTTCTCCTCTGGGGATGTGGGGCAGGCGTGCACATGTGCCTGGCATGTTTCCCAAGCCACCAGGTCTGAGACTTGAACCGTGCAGTCGATCATGCGAGACCCAGCCTCCTGAACCGCCATGCCACCACCTGGCCCAACTTTCATTTTCAAGCCCAGGGAAAAAGTGAACTTTCCACATGGCGCTGTTCATTTTTGCCCGAGATGGAAGCGAATTATTCCTACTCCAGTTGTATGGCTAGAGATGTCCCTTATCTTCAGTCCAGACTGCACAAAGTCATCACCAAGTGAGGTTTTAAAGAATACCACTGTTGCCCGAGCCCCCTCCCGAATCAGTTAAACTAGACTCTTACGGGATAGGTCCAGTCACATGGATTTTCTAAATGGTTCCCGGGGTTTCTGATCTGGTCTGGACGAAGGCCTACTGGGCACACTCACCTGTGACCTCCTGGCTAGCCAGGGCCCAGGTGCCACCAAGGCTCCTCACACAACAGTGTCCAGCTGGGGCACCCAGGGACCGTAAATGCACCTCCCAATTCTTCCCACGGGCTGGGCTAGGGCCTAGACTGTGTCTGGCTAGTAATGCCCGAGTGAGGTTTCCATGCCACTGTTCCCCACAGAACACTGGGAGCCGCACGGTATTCGATCGCTCCTGGACTGTGGCTTCCTACAAGTCGCTGAGGAAGAAAGTAGCCTCAGGAGGGAAATCCCTGCGGGGGGCCCTACAGCCAGCACAGGCTCAGGCTTGGCGTGACCACTTGTTACTAGAGAGTGGAAGACCTACATGCCAGTGCACAGCCACGGCTCTGAGCTCCCCTGCTGGCCAGCCTGAGCCCTCTCCCCCAAAGCCCCACATGCCAGCCTTCCAGGAGCTCACTGCTCATGCCTGCCCTGTCAGGGAAGCCCAGGACTTCCCTCAGCACAAATGGCTTATTTCCACCCTGACTGGTCAGAGTCTTTGCTGAACGGACTATTAAATCTCATAAGTGTCCCTCTAGAGCACTGTACCAAGCTGTGACCCTGGGACGGGTCGGACTGGAAACTGTCCCATTGCAGCCTCGAGGCTGTGTCACATGGCAAGTGACCATTTCGTCAGTAACACGGGTGGCTTCTGATGAAAGAAGACGTGAGGTCAGTGGGGCCTCATGGCGAGAGGCAAAGTAGTTAAAAAATAGAACAAGGAGGAAAAGGGCTCCCACAGAAGGGGCGACATCTGATGATTCATCACACAGGTTCATGAGGAACGTGGAGATGGAACGAGAGCAAAACTGTGTTTAATTAAAAATGACAGATTCCGCCTATGAAACCGAAGAGATAGGAAAGATTTCTTCTACTATTCTCAACATAAATCAGAGGCCTAGCTAAAAAAATAAAAAATAAAAAAAACAGTTTACCCACAATCCATTATTATAAAGCTTCGCCTTGTTTTGACAAGCAAGTAATTGCAATACACCATACATATTACAATAATCAGCTCCTATAAATTACAGTGGAATGTTTGGTTTTAGAAAGAATTTAGGTTGATATTGATTCATGTGCAATTATTTCTTTAAAAAGAAAACAATTTTCCAGGTTAGTAGTTTTAATTTGGTGTCTCTATATGTGTAAAGAATTTCAAGAAAAACTGGGAAAAATCTTGGATCTTTACTTTCTATGGATTTCATCTAGAACAGGCTAACCAAGAAATAAAACAAGAAACGCCAAAGCAAATGGAAGAAGTATGCCTTGGCTATTAAAAGACGTGTCTGGACAGAGCAGTTCTGAGGTCCTTGCCCACTCCACGCCGCCTGTTTAATAGAACGATCCAGCGTAGGCTCTCTGTCCCCGTGTACTTGTACTAGCGTGGAACTCCCTGGTGTCCCTAATTGGGGTCACTGAGCCCCTATAAGGTATCATGTGAAGATCGTGTGCTTTTAAAGCCCCTTCCAGTATCTCCACTAGGGTGAAGAGGTGTGTCGCGGCGTCTCCTCCCACGTCTGAATGACAGCTTTAATAAGCTGTCACCATCCACTCTGCACATCCTTCTGACTGATCTCCGTTCTACTTTCGTTTACCTCATTTTGTACTTTACCTTGAATTTTTTATAGTACAATAGAATTATTCATGGGATTTCTGATTCCTTGTTCCCTTTTCCTGTGGACCTAAATGAAACACTGCATTATTCCTCATGTGCCTAACAAAGGAGATTTGGAGGCCCAGGAGCACGTCTGGCTAATTATCTGTAACAAAAAGCTATTTTCCTCCCCCCATCCACTCTGCACATCCTTCTGACTGATCTCCGTTCTACTTTCGTTTACCTCATTTTGTACTTTACCTTGAATTTTTTATAGTACAATAGAATTATTCATGGGATTTCTGATTCCTTGTTCCCTTTTCCTGTGGACCTAAATGAAACACTGCATTATTCCTCATGTGCCTAACAAAGGAGATTTGGAGGCCCAGGAGCACGTCTGGCTAATTATCTGTAACAAAAAGCTATTTTCCGAGTCTTTCTCCCCTTTCCTGCAAGGAGCATCCCCCCTTGCTAGCACGTCTAATATCAGGACCTGAAAAATCCTCCCACCATATGTCAGGGATATTTGATCTTTTTCCGTCTAAGCCTGTGGTAGGGCTTATAGTTCACACTGTCTGCTCTGTCTGGTTCCTCCTCAGGGGAGTCTGATTTCACATTCCAACTGCCCTAAATAGACGTTAGAAATAGTTTCTTCCTGCTAGACCCAGAAAAGAACAACCATGAACAATAAAAAGAAGTAAACAAGTCCTGGCCTGTAACTGAGGGGCACAGACCGCTCGTGGTCAGTGCTGCAGTCCGCCTGCGGCGCTGCGGTCAGCTCCTTCCTGGGGCCACCGTGGATCTTGAGCACGTGCAGAAAGATGGTGCCAGGTTTCCCAAGCAAGGGCAGAATGGCCAGTCAGGACGCAAGACGGGCATTCCTCCCTCGCCTACCATGCGCAGAAACGCATCTCACACCTCAAGCGTGGAGCTCTTCTCGCACCCCTAGTAGACACACATTGTTAAGGATGTGATGAGGTCCCAAACAGAACAGCTCCCTTAGGTTTTGTAAAGAGCGTGTCCAGATTCCAGAGCAATGTCCGTGCAGCTTGTGGTCCCAGACCCCATTTTCCTGACTGCTGTCTGCTCCCCGAGGGACGGAGTGGCAGGTGTGGCTGCTCCCCCTGCTACTTGCCACCAATGACCCGGTGACACAGAAGAGAGCTTTGTGGATTCTGGCATGACGTTTCTTGTCTCATTTTTCACCCTAGCGAAGACTCCTTTAACCACGTATTATCATCTTAAAATAACTGTGGACAACTGCGGCTTCTAGTGAATCAAATTCCTGTTATGCCCATTAGGAGGCCCAACTACTTCTCCGCACAAATTTCTAAGGGTGTATTTTAGCCCCCAGGTGACAGAAACACTGACCGAAGTGGCACTCAGGAACACGTACAGGTGTATAAGAAAAGGCCTCGCATGGAGTGTGACTACTTTCTGCTGAGGTTGGGCTGGGGTCATGTCAGAAACATGACTGAAAATAGCTGGGTCTCACAGAATCTCCACTGAGCGATCATGTCGGCGGGAGGACAGGGAGGCTGGGCGGGCCTGCAGGCACTGAGGCTTTGGGAGACAGAGAGCACCCCACACCCTACTTCCTCTTTCTCCCCCTGCCCAGCCACCCTGGTCAGTCTCTCACTGTCCGTGTCTGGTGTAGTGTGTATTGCCCAGTCCGTTCACAGAGAGAGCTTGCTGCCAGACAGGACGATGAAGGAGGACAGGACCAGGTAGACTCTACTCAAGGGACACTCGCATTTCCTACGGGAGGAGAGGCAGAGCGCAGCTTCCCACTCCGGCTGCTGTTTAACCACCACCATTTGCCCGAGTTATTTCTCATGGAGAAGTGCTGAATGTCAGAGAGGATTTGTACCACTCTTTTGTAAATGAGGGCCAAAGTAAAACTTGTAAAAATATTGCTGAGATGTAAGAAATGGTTAAGGAAAGAGCAGGGAAA
>NW_006160107.1:2753977-2760644 GCF_000334495.1 Tupaia belangeri chinensis | reverse complement strand
GAGAAAGCACCTGTTCTCTTTCACATGCACAGAAAGGACAATTTGGTGGTTTTGATTTTTTGGGTTTTTTTTTTTTTTCAGGTTTTGCCATTGGGTGTATTGTGCACTCACCAGAGAGAGACGAATCTTTTTTATTTTTTTTTTTAAGAAATTTTTGTTATAGGGTGTGAGTGCTCGCCAGAAAGACAGAGAGAGACAGAGAGCCAGAAAGTGAGAAATCACCCCCCAGGGGGGATGGCCACACCACAATCCCTTCTCCTCCATTCTCCTCTCGGGATCTTGGGCACACATGCACACGTGCCCAGCGTGAGTTTAAGCCACCAGGTCTGGGACGTGAACTGCGGTCGACTACGTGGGGTTCCAGCGACATAGCCATTACACTAACTGCTGGTCCCAAGACAGAGACAAATCTTACATGGACTTCCCCAAGAACAAGCACTGCATGAGAGTGTATTTGCACAGGGAGGGAACAGATCAGCAATGAAGGGGCTTCTGGTGGGGAGAGGTAACACCTTCTCATACAAACTTGAAGTTTTCCAGCTTCCACGTCAGTTAGTAAATATCATTAAATAGTGCACTGACATTTGCAATGTGATATGGCTACCCCAAAGTCTATAGTGAGAGACCCAGTTGTCCGTAACTTGAGCCTTCTGGTGCTTTTGATAGTTTTACCTCTCATTACATATTAACCAGTTGAACCTGGTATGCACTGTCCTCTTAAACTCCGAATAATGTAGTAACGATGCGTAGAAATCTGCCTGCTGCTTTCAGTTTGCTAGAAGAGAGTGTAAGCGTTCCGGACTAAGAATGGATCCACATCATTTGAACAAGAATCACTATGCACAGCCTCTTCGACGACTTCCCATGGCCCTTCCCTCAGGGCCCGTTCCCTGTCAACAGCTGTGGCAGAACACAAACCCCCGTGTTTATTCACTAGGTCCGTTATTGGTCTTGTCTTCTCTCAGTCACGGTCAATATGGAAGGTACAAACAGCGCATGGCTATCCGAGCAGGAGTCGAACTATGGATGCCTTCGGAGGACAGGCAGGCCACATAAATGGGGAAGGTACACCTGCTGGGAGCGGCCAGGAAGGACTCCGGCACCTCAGAAAGCCCAGAGAGGTAAGCCCAGCCTCAGTGCCTGGAGTTTCCGTTTAGGAAGCTCACTACATCACTGCTCGCGAAAGTACTCCTAAAACCAAACGCTGCCAATTTCAGCAAGAAAATGAGGCCCCCTTACACCCCCACACAGCACTTAAGATTAGATCGGGACAGAGGGTGATGTGGTGCTATGGTGGCTGCATCCCAGATGGCCACACAGTTCAAATCCCAGATCCAGACGCTTCCAAAACAAACTGGGTACACGTGCGTGTGTGCCCCAAATCCTGAGGAGAGAACGGAGGAGAAGGGACTGAGCTGCGGTCATCCCCCGAGAAGTGCAGTCTCACCTCGCCCCCATCTCTCTCTCCAACAAGTGTGCGTGCCCTATAGCAAATTTTAAAAAGAAATGCAAGGTATCATCTACTTACTTTCCCGTGTTTTCAGGAGTCGTTTGCGTCCGTGCTTCTGTCAGTGTTTGCTGGGATGGCATCTGCACATCACGGGGGTCGAGCCTTGAACGCGGCACAGTGAGACCGGTCACCAGGGAATGAACCCATAGGCCAACACGTAGGCCTCGAGGCCTTGACAAGGAAAGAAATGGGCTGAAGGAAGCGTGTGTGGGCTCACTGCCGTGGAAGTGACAGCGCGTGGGAAACAGCCCCACGCGGAGGGGTGGACGCCAGCGCGTTCCTCCCGGGCAGCAGGAACCACTGGGGAAGATGCTCTGGGTTGGACCTGAGGAGCGAACGTTATGGCAGCGCAGGGTCACGGTCCAGGGGGTGAGAGGACAGTGCTTCAAAGTAAAGAGGAGAAAGCAAAACAACTTCTGAAGCTAAATGAAGAAGACAGAATTAAGTTTATGAGCAAAATGTTTTCAAATGGGTGCCTGAGAAGTGGAAGTTTTAGAAGTAAATCCTAAAGAACCACCAACTAGTCTCCAGCTGAAATGACCGTGGTTTCAGGCTCTCTTAGATACTCTTAAATCATATCCCTTCCGCATCCTCAGACGCACATGCACTCCGATCCTGTGTCAGGAATTCGACGTTCAAAACGTTGAGTTGTTTCATTGACACCCTAAGTTCCTTCTCCCACGCTCCCTTCCTTCCGAAAAGAAAGCTATGCTAACCCTAACTACTGGAAAGAGCTAACTGGGCCCTCGGTGTGACGGCTCTGAGATCTCAAAGCTGAAGAGAGAGCTGTCTCGCTGCACTTTATCAGGGGGAATAAAACAGGAAGATCTGAATCTCCTCGTGCTGAGCAAACTCCTTGGGCTCTCTTAAATGGAATTCTCACTGCATCCCTTAAACCTGAGCTCGGGCTCCTGCAGACAGCAGGTGGAAAGACAAAAGCTTACCTGGCCTGTTCCCACTCTCACGAGGTGCGTCTGTCGGGAGCTCCTCCATGGAGGCAAAGGCCGAGGTTTTGTCTCCGGGCCCTGCTGAGCAACCTGCTCAGGTCAATCTGTAATTCAGCCTGAAGCCATCCTGTAACCTCACAGGTTGGGCTGTCTTTAACGTGACCCATGAATCCGTGTTGAAACCGTGAACATGAACTGGTGTGCGTCTGCATTCTGACCCAGAGCGGCGTTAACCACAGCAGGTCCCAGCAGGCGGCAGCTCACGCCGCCTGCCCACAGATCCGGGCACCGTGCGCTCACGGCCACGGAATCCCCGCTGCTGTAGCCACTGCATCCACGTCGGTTCTCGGCTTCCAGCTGATGGGTTTGTCTGGCGGTGCTTGCGTTCATCTCTCACAGCTTTTGCTGTATGTTCTTGAAAGCCTCTGTGTGGCATCTCCTCCAAGGAGCAGACATGTCAAAATACACGATTTCATGGGCTGGTTTTGACGTCCTGTGGAGCACCTGTGTCATCCTCGAATCCGTGATCCGTCACCTACAGACAGGAAGGCCCCAGCACGCCTTGCGGTACTTGGAGTTGGAGCATAGACGACCAGACGTGTTGGCCTCACAGATCTCTCAACTTCCCTTCTCGTTATTACCGACGCAGCCAGCCGTGGTAACTGGAGTTCCTGTTTACCTAGCTGGAGGAGCATCTTACAGACCTTCCGTTCTCCTGTCTCGCCACTTCCTCGGTACACACAGTCCCTGTTTGCACGGCCCTTCTCCGAGTCAGCCCGCACGCATCTGCCAAGTTAATCTGTCTGCTCTCCACGTTGGGATCCTGTGCTAAAACCCGCCAAGGGGTCCTGCCCTGCCACAGGAGACGAGCCCTCCACGACCTCCTGATCCACCGCGCAGGTCCACTCTCTTCCCAAACCTTCTGGTCACACCTGAGGGAGGAGGAGACTGCTCGTCACTATGATTCCAGTCACTCGCCCTTGTTACCCAGCTGAAAAGGGAACAGGGTCTGACCCCGCTCACATCGGGGTAGCCCCCCCGTAGGCCTTACTCAAGACGCCCTTGGTTCACTAGTCTGACTCGCTTTCATTTGCATACATGTAATCTCTATCACCTGCCGTAAGTCATAAGCCCTTTAAAGGCACAGATCGTTCCCGGTGCCTTACATGTAAAACAGCTGTCTCTGCATTAGTCGTACTCTCCACTAAATAGTCCGTGTTTTCATGAGCGCACAGGGTGATGGCACCTGAGAGAGTTTTGTATTTGGCAGGACCCTTGCTGATAGCCATGAAATGTGAACAAAAGTCGTTGTTTTCCAGGTAGAGGCTTTGAGAGGCAGAGCTCAATGCACTGCTTCCTGACTGTCCCTCTGCTGTGACTTTTCCAGCAAGGACCAGCGGCTGCTCAGAGAGCTGTGACCTGCACGGTGGCTCAGGTCTCCCAGCGCAGACGAAGCAGCAGATGACCCAGGGAACCTAAAGTAGGCCTGAGAGAAAGCAAACCTTTGCAACACTATCACTTCAATGCAGGGGCTGTTTGTTACTGCAGCACGACCAGCCCATCAAATGGCAGTGTCTGACACGTCTGTGAAGGGTCAGATTAGCTGTGGCTTATCCTCCATGGAGGGAAAAGCAGATGAGCTCATCAACCCCATTTAAAACAGCCAGGAAACACCATCAAGAAAGGTAGACTTTGCCCAGGAGAAGGTTTGTGCTCAAGCGCTGGATCACAGGAGACTGCAAGTCCCGCTCTGCTCTCAAACTCTCTTCTGAAGTGTGGTACGTGCCGGAAGTCTCCTGCTAAGAGCACCTGTTACTTCTCTATTTTCCCTCCACCCAAACTACTATTCTGTCTATGTGTACCTCCTTCCTTTCCCCTTGATGTGTTTTCACTCTTCAGTTTTTGAGTCTCCAAGTGTCTTCGATACATGTCCCCATCAGAGAGACTATGTACAGAGCCGCCTTCTCTGCCTAGCCCGGTGTACCACAGTTCCATTTCCAGTCTCTCCAGCTATGACCAAAAGAGTGCAGGGCGTGCAGTCTCAGATGAACCCAGAAGAGGGGGGCGCCTTCCGTAACTGGATTTTTTCACTTATGGATGGAATTCACTGGCTCTCATTCCAACTCTATATCAAATAGTTCTTTCCCTTTCTTGCCCTAGCTTCAGACTATAATTAATAGACTATGGTCACTGCTTTGCAGCTTGACCCAGAACTCTCCAGATCACTACCCTGGAGATCACTGAATACTGTTCATACCTGTGCAATATTCCTACAGCCACGGCTGAGAACATAGGAAATTGTCTGATACATGCTTATTCCACGAAATTCCTAGAAGAGTGAAGATAAAACCTCAGGCGTTAAATTCTTACTGTTTATCCTTTACAGCTGAGAGAGGATGCAGACTCCATAAAACAAACATGATTACAGGAGAGTCTAAATTTTAAAGAGTCCTAGGTATGTGATGCTGTCTTGTATTAAATGCAGGGTTGGAATCCCCTAAGTACAAGCTAATTAGTGTTTATGGGACAATTCCTAATAATGACCTGCAAGGCTCACTCTAAAGGCAATGTGAGCACTGATTAGGCATTGAGGAAGACAGAATCACTCTTAATTAAACTGTTATGGGTTTCTAATGTGTGGATGAATCGTGAGGGGATGCAGGGGAGACCAGGAGAGTCCAGTGGGAAAGCGATAAATGGCACTGAGAGTGTGCTCCAGAGGGAGGGACACGATTGCTTCTGTTCCGCTATCGCTAAGACCTAGGAGGACTGGGAATCTTCTGAGCTCAGGGTCACTACAAAATAGAAACAGTTGCACTTGTTACTAAGCAATTTAATTTGAACTATCTCAGCCAGCCTTATTGCATTCCCTCCACGCCCCCAGGGGCCAAAAGGTACTGCTATACTTAACTATTCAGTAAGGTTGACTTTGGGGCCTTCCCGGTGCAGTGTGGTTGTACATTCAGCATCATCTAGTTTAAACATCTTGAGCAATCAATTTAAACTTGTTATTGTCATTGGGGTTTGCAAATTTAATAAGCAATTACCTGAACACATTCCTTTATGTTTTTAATTTCTACTGAGATGTTGTTCCATTTTCAGGCCTAAAGCAATCATGCCCTCCAGAATGTTTAATTGAATGAGTCCATAATGCAAGCCTTTTTCTTAACTGTATTTTCTTAGTGTGATTTATGTAGCTGAATGAAGCAGAGTCTTCCTGAGGAGGAAGCCAAGGATAAGGAAAAATTTCAAAGACCTGACATGGATGGGTAATAACACTCATCTTTTGGATGTGAAGGAAGCCACCTGACCCGTTTTCTCTTTTATACAACAATGGCTTTCCAATAGGGTGAATCCAAAATGCTTTGTTCTTCTATTTTCAGAAGTAGTACGGCAGCATTACACATATAAGGGGGACTTTGTGGAAAATGGAATTAAACTATTAGTTTATTTGGGTACAGATAAAAAGGTTGAAATCCACGCATAGTTTTGTCATAACATGCACTTTTTTTTTTTGGAGAGATTTTCACTATAGGGTGCGTGTGCTCGCCAGACAGACAGAGAGAGACATAGAGACAGAAAGCGAGAAATCACCCCCCAGGGGGGATGGCCATGCCTCAATCCCTTCTCCTCCATTCTCCTCTCGGGATCTTGGGCACGCACGCACATGCACCCGGCGTGAATTTCAAGTCAGCGGGACGCAAACTGCTGTCAACTACGTTGGAGTCCAGCAACATAGCTCATTACTCTTAATGAGCTGCTGGAGGAGCCCCCTCCCGCGGTCAACTATGTGGGAGTCCAGTGACACAGCTCATTACTCTTAATGAGCTGCTGGAGGATCCCCCTCCCTTTCTGTGTATGATATATTTGTTTTGATCTTACCATGTAAGGCAGTGGTCTTTCATTAATAACAATCTTTGTTGGCAAGTCATTAATAACAATCTTTGTTGGCAAGTGTTACAGAAAATTAAGTAGATTTATTTTATCTAATCATTGTTCTTCCTCTTGTTTTATGTCTGGAGCAGGGGTCGGCAAACTTTTCTGCAGAGGGCCGGATGGGAAATATTTTCGGCTTTGCCGCCATACGGTTCTTGTCTCGATTACTCAGCTCTGCGATTTCAATGCTAGAAACTACGGTCGGCGATGCATAAGCAATGGCTGTGGCTCTGTTCCAACGAAACTCCACTGAGAAAGGCAGTGGCAGGCCAGA
>NW_006160107.1:2739896-2753494 GCF_000334495.1 Tupaia belangeri chinensis | reverse complement strand
GAGCCCTATAGCAAAAACCTCTCAAAAAAAAGAAAAAAAAAAAAACTATCCTCACGACGTCACTTATTTAAACACTGATGTCTTGTGGGGCGCTGGACTCCCACATGACTGACCAGAGTTCAAGTCCTGGACCTGGCGGTTTGCTTTCTCGCTTTCTTTCTCCCTTCCTCTCCCTCTCATGAGCACATGCACCCTGTAGCAAGTTGAAAAATAAAACTAATGATAAATAAAGTTCAATAAAAGTGATTCTTTAAAAACAAAATGAAATGGTAGCTTCCAAAATGTGCCTTTAGTTCAGACCCTTGTCCTAAGTGATAGAATACCATACAAATCTCTTCCAACAGTCCATCTAGACATCTTACAGGTATATGGACTTAACCACGCCCAAGTGACAACTCGTTCTCTCTCCTACCAATTTGTCAGCCTATTTAGCTGTAAGAATAAAGCTATTGGGAACCAGCAGTTAGCAAAATGGCTATGTCGCTGGACTCCCATGTAGTCAACTGCGGTTTGAGTCTCGGACTCAGTGATTTAAACTCACACCGGGCGCGTGTGCGTGCGTGCCCAAGATCCCGAGAGGAGAATAGTGGAGAAGGGATTGTGGCATGGCCATCCCCCCTGGGGGTGATTTCTCACTTTCTGTCTCTCTGTCTCCATCTTTCTGGCTAATGCACGTGCCCTATAGAAAAAACCTCAAAAAAAAAAAAAAAGCTTAGAAGTTATGACAAGCAAATCAAATAAATAATTATAATACAAAGGGATGATTAGAGAAACAACATAATTATTAAACATGGATTATGAAATGGCATATCTGAATCTGAGAATTATACCAGGAGCATGTGCGTGTGTGCCCAAGATCCCAAGAAGAGAATAAAGAGAAAGAGTTGCAGTGTGAGCCCAAGATCCCAAGAAGAGAATGAAAGAGAAAGAGTTGCAGCGTGCCCATCCCCCTGGGAGGGTGATTTCTCACTTTCTCCCTCACTTTCTCTCTCTCTCTTTCTGTCTCCAACAACTACCCTCACTCTATAGCAAAAACAGAAAAATAAAAAACAATGTAAAATCAGGTGCCAGTAGATTCTATGTCTGGGGAGAGCTGTCTGTCTACACCAAAGACGGTCCCTTCTAGCTGCGTCTACACCAGCAGAAGAGCAGAGGGGGCTCTCTGGGGTGTAGCCCCGTGTGAGGGCACAGCTCGCGTGACTGAACCGTCCCCTGAGGCCCCTCTGACCCTGTCACACTGGTCCTTGGGTTTCTACAGATAAACGCTGAGGCGGCATCACCGTTCTGACCACGGGTACTCTGTCCGTGCTTCAGAAACCCCGTCAGCACAGCAGAGGCATGGGCACCATTACAGGGCACCGTTAGAGGGCGTTGCAAGGATTAGATGCGTGAATAGTTGTGAATGGTTAGAACAGCGTCTGGCGTAGAAAGCACTATCAGGTTAGATAGGTGATAGGCAGGGGTATGTGTGGATATGTGAATGTGTGGATGTGTATTGTTATTAATCGAGTAAATCTATGCACATAAAAACTAATGATGCATGGGAAGTGAAAGGTTAAAGAAAGAAAGAAGATATTTTCAAGGAACCTGGAAAATGAACTGCCTTTGAGAACCAGAATCAGGTTGTAAACCCAGACGGTCTGTCTCGGAAGCGCGTGTTCTCTGCTCATGTGGACTAAGGGCTGTCTTCAGATTAAGGAGTAAAATTGGTCTTTGAAAATAGAAAAGATCCATTCAGTGTTCCTAATTTCTGCAAAGCGTCTAGACTTAAATGAGGGCATGAGCTTGTAAACATGAACCCCTGCGACTGTGTCAGCGCCCTCCCTTCCGTCAGTTTTATCTGGAGAAGGAAGTGTTAGCGGATGGGAGAGCATCGAGCTCCTTGTGAAGTCCTTGGTTCTTTGGGTCCAGATCACTGAAATTAGAGGCCTGTCCCTAGGCGCAAAATGAAACCGCAACCATGAACGAAGTAGGTAGAAAAGAAGGTTTAATAGAAAGAAAGGGAAGGGAAGGAAGAAAGTTCACCCAAAAAGGTTGCTGGGCGGGCAGATTGCCAGGTGGCAACGGTGCTTGGTACTAGTTAACCATTATTTTATTACTAGAGGTCATGAATATTCATTGATGGGCGGCCCCTTACGCTGCCTGTGTCCTTCCTTTAAATTTGAATCCACACGTTTTCTCCTGCACCTGCGCACCTTCCTCACGGGTCAAGAATGAGGAACTTGATCACCTAAGCGGGCGTGGTGCCCATTGGAGCCAGGTTGCCCCAATTAGACTGCCCAGTTAGTCCATCGCCCTAATAGGAATTGGGGCATTGACCAAAAACACTTGCTTAGGTCTTTCTGATAAGAGAAAAATTTACAAATCATCCCTGTGTGCTTCCCTCAGGCCTCAAGGAAGGAAGATGACAAATTGCCTCGCCAGATGAGCTAGATGAGCCTTTCACTTTTCTCTTAGGGCTGCCCGCTCACGGCTAACTAACTGCCTACCACAGAAGCAGCTGTGGAAGAGAGCAAAGAGGCTTCAATCAGAAGCAACGGGGCAAGGCAGGGCTTCCTGCACCTCGGGACAAGTTACGTTAACTCTGCTGAGAGTTTTCTCGAAGGTGAGAGGGAGTGGGAGCCCTTCCCTGCGACACACAGGAGAGGAGAGGGACAGACACCTGAGACCACCTGCCCACGCCAGGGTAGGCACAGACCTTGTCTCCAGTCCTGCCATTCTTGTTTTTGTTTTGTTTTTTTGGAGAGGTTTCGCTATAAGGTGCGTGCACTTGCCAGACAGACAGAGACAGACAGAGAGACAGAAAGGGAGAAATCACCCCCCAGGGGGGATGGCCACGCCGCAATCCCTTCTCCTCCATTCTCCTCTCGGGATCTTGGGCAGGCACGCATACGCGCCCCATGTGAGTTTAAGCCACCGGGTCCGGGACTTGAGCCGTGGTCGACTACGTGGGAGTCCAGCGACATAGCCATTATGCTAACTGCTGGTTCCCTGTCCCGCCGTTTCTGAAGGGCTTCTTCAAGCTCTGGAATGTCCACAAAACGGTTCTCATCCGTTTCATCTCAGCAACCACCTGCTATTATGAATGCAAATCACTCTACCACTGAGGCAGCTCTTAGTGACAGGCCTTCGTACTTCTGTGACATGATCCTTAGGACTGGACAACCTGCTCACCCCCGTGGGCCCAGACACCTCAGGTAGTGCACGCTATGTCACACGTGTGCATGTCAGGGCCCCTCACAAGACTTATACACACGTGCACACACACACATATGTCATGTCTTTAAAAGAAAAAAAGGAAAATGATTGACTTGGTATAATTACGAACCTAGAAAGTATTGCCCCCTCTCCTCCCCACTGCACGCTTCGTAGATTTTTTTTTTCCAAAGGGTGGCTCTCCTGCCTCAGCCACCCTCCTGGAACGCCAGCACAGACTGATACACCGCTCTCCATCTCGGTTAGACGGTCTCAGGATGCTGCCCAGGCCGTTCTCAAGCTCGTAACCCTCCTGAGCGGCTAGCCTGACAGGTGCATGCCACCGTGCCTGGCCTTGCACAGCTGAGCCAGTGGCGACTGGGGTGACAGGAACTCTGTGGGTTCTATGGGCTTGGAGGATGCCAGTAGTGGGACCAGCAGTTGGCGTAATGGCCATGTCGCTGGACTCCCACGTAGTTGACTGCAGTTCGAGTTCCAGACCTGGTGGCTTAAATCACACCAGGCGTGTGTGTGTGCGTGCCTAAAATCCTGAGAGGAGAATGGAGGAGAAGGGATTGTGGCATGGCCATCCCCCCAGGGGGTGATTTCTTGCTTTCTGTCTCTCTGTCTCTCTCTGTCTGTCTGACGAGCACACACGCCCTGTAGCAAAAACCTCTCAAAAAAAAAAAACACCAAACTGTAGTCCATAAGTACACAGGTAATTTTTGAAAGTCCAGGATAGGACTTTCCAGGTACTAAAAAAATAAAGAAACAAGCTATCCTCTCTATTTACTTTTGAAAATTCACTAAAGGTATTTAAAATCTAAGCTGAAGTCAAACTCTGAGGGAGCAGATGACTCCTGATGAAGCTGGCCACCTGCCATCTTGTTCCACTTTCTGTAGCAATCCTACTATAAACGCATCACGGCCTAGAGGTGTTCAGGGTCATTGCTCGGCTTGGGGGAGGTGAGAAAGAACGGAGATGGAGCACGAGTGTTGCAGGTGACAGTGGTGGACGACATTCCGTCTGCAAACGAATTCAATCCACTTCCTCTTTGTACGTACTAAGCAGGTACGGGAAACTGTGTCTCCACAAACGCAGGGAAGATCACCAAGGAGAAGGTCCCACAGGGATGCAGACCAGGACCGGGCTTCACCCTGCAAAGTTCTCCCCCTCCTTCCCCTCTCTATCAGGCAATCGTGCCGAATAGTCCTAGGAAGAAGAAATGTGATACTTCCAAGACTTGAAAAGTTTTAAAAAAGAGTTGTCTTGAATAAAAAGGGTAGGGTTTTATTAATTACTTTTATTGTCATTATACTATTTTAATTTTATTCATCACTATTATTATTATTATTACTACTTTTATTTGCTTCAGGGTACACTTGCTCACAAGAGAGAGAGAGAGAGAGAGACAGCGCAAATGAGAAAGCAAGCCGCCAGGTCCAGGACTTGAACCACCATCAGGTGAAGCTGGGGGTGTGCTGCAATGTGAAGACCCCTTAAAGGGTGCCTGTGTCTCTCTTTTTCTTTCTTTCATGGAAAATAATTAATTATTCTTTCTTTCTAAAGTGGGTACTGATGCTGGCAAGTGGCATGGTGGCTAAGGGTGCTGGCCTCCCACATGGCCGACCGTGGCACGAGCCCTGGGCCTGGCAGCTTACCTTCTCACTTCCTCTCTCTCTCTCTCTCTCTCTCTCTCTCTCCAAATTAAATAACAATAACAAATAAAGTTACATAAAATCATTAAAAACAAAAAGGCAGGTACTACTTAATGACCCTTCAAGCTGTCCCTTGGCTTTGTACGGCAGGGATCTGTCCAGGGGCAGGGTTGGGGCTGGCTCTTCCGGTGAGCAGAATGTCCCGCGCACTGAAGGCCCCGTCATTACAGGAGCGACGTCATCGGATGGGTCCCGCATGCCTGTGGCTACGGCACTTCATGCTCATGTACACGCATCTCCCCAGCTCGACCATGCTCACGGGTTCACGCCTGCGACAGGGTGATCCGCTCCACACAGAAGCGTGCAGTAACATACGTGCTCTCACGTGTGATGCCTTCATACCTGTGTGTCTGTGGCCGTGCGTGGGACTCATGTAAGTGTCTCCCTGCCCTTACAGCAGACAGCAGGGCTGCCGGAGGGCGTTCCACTCTTCTCAGTGACCTAACAGGCAGGGGGTTCACGGCTGCGTGGGTTCTCCTGTGATAAGGTATTTCCTACGTGCATCCTTTTAAATGAATAACCATGAAGCAGCCCTTTATTCTAAAATACAAACTAAATAAATAATGCACTAAATGGTCACAAATTAACATTCCAGACTATCAGTCCTAACCGTCTCTCATAGTTGAATGCTAAGCTCTTTTCCATGAAAATATACTTGATCCTTGGACTTTATTTTGCAAGATTCTGCGCTGAGCCATGAAAACCTTTCTAGGAACATCAATATCCCCCTCTTCCTGTGCAGCTCCCCTGCCATGGGTGACTAAGTCCAAACGGCATGAGAGGAAGCATGTGTCTCATGCCCCCTCCTCTCTGGGGCCCAGGGTCGGTCTCTGAAAAAGAGATTAAGATGAGAAGAGGGGACCGAGTAAAAAGTAAATGACAAATGGTCTTTACAAACCCTTTTTATTGGAACCAAGTCTCCTTGGATTGATCTGGTTCTGCATCTTTGCAGTATAGCACAGGAATGTAAAAACGAACGAAATGCTTGCAGAAACTGAAAAGGAGTGGAGGAAACTGACTCACTGCATTTTGGCGTTTCCATAGGTGTTAACAGGGACATCACTGACACAGGGCCAAGTCGGAAAAACGGGTCCTCTGTCGTTCCAGCCACACTGGAGCCTGAGACAAAAGCCACAGAAGCTGAGGTGGGTGGCTGACGGCAGGGAGGTGTCTTCTGACAACCAGGGCCACCAGTGAAATCAGCACCTGGGAGGACCTGACCGTGAGGGAGCTCGAGGCTGAGGTGGACGTCCATCATCGGGAACAGCCTGGGAGGGATCCCTGCCACCAGCGAACTGAGACTGTGAGTTCTAGCCCACAGCACCAGGCCGGAGACCCTACCTGTCCCTGCACCTGCGAATGTCCTCCATTTCACAGGCACCACCATCACAACTCTCGTAACCATAGAATTATCTCAATATCCTGGTTTACTGAGAACTTATATAGCCCACTTCCTTTTGGCTGGAACCAAAATGATAAACACAAAGGCAAAGAGGAGAGGCACCCAATGTATTCTCTCGATCTTTGAGAAAACATGGAGTGGTTCCTTTGGCAACATATATGCGAATCTACAAGAAAGGTGATAGTGTAGACATCAAGGGAATGGGTACGTTCAAAAGGGAATGCCCCACAGATGTGACCATGGCAAAACTAGAAGAGTCTACCATGTTACCCAGCATGCTGTTGGCATTGTTGTGAACAAACAAGTTAAGGGCAAGATTCCCACCAAGAGAATTAATGTGTGTATTGAGCATATTAAGCATTCTAAGAGCAGAGATAGCTTCCTAAAACGTGTGAAGGAAAATGACCAGAAAAAGAAAGAAGCCAAAGAGAAAGGTACCTAGGTTCAACTGAAGCGCCAGCCTGCTCCACCCAGAGAAGCACACTTTGTGAGAACCAATGGAAAGGAGCCTGAGCTGCTGGAACCTATTCCCTATGAATTCATGGTAGGATGGGTGTTTAAAATAAACTAATCTATGGTCTATAAAAAAAGAAAGAATTTATATATCCCATCAGAAATGCAAGCTCAATGGCATTAATTCAATACCATGTCAATAATAGTTTCACATGTATGAACAGGGAAAGAATAGAAGGCTCACGATATAACTTTGGACTTGGTTCTTTCCATTGGAGACTCTAACGGTATTTTTTCAAAGACACACTTGAGAAAACGGAGCGGCCTCCAGTCTGGAAACCAGTGGTAACGCTGTAATGTACTCGCAGCACCAGATGTTCCTGCGGTCTGGTTAATTGAAAGCCATAGACCCTACATACACATCAGCCTCACACACGGCCTCTAATTTGACTGTACTGCTGGTTTGCCCATTCATGTTCCTGGAGCGTTTTATACTCCCTTTTTCTTTGCCCAACTTTGCCTCTCCCCCAACAATTATGCCAGATTTTCTTTTCCTGTCTCAAAAGTCATGCACCATCTGTAAGACCCGTAGATAGCTAGGTCTTTGAATAAAACTGACTTGAAAAGTTCCAGAAATTTCCATGTGTAAGTCTCTTTAATTTTTGAAGGTGGAGAAAAATGTAAAGAATAGTTGATTTCATTGTATAGAAAACAGAATCTTCTCACTTTTAGATTATATTTCTGGAAACTTCAACGCAATCATCTATTGAAAAGTATCTATAAGAAATTAACCACACTCAGGCAAGTGTGTATGTGCGCGTGCACACACACACACACACTCAGAGACTATGAGTACCTGAACTTTCTGTTATGAGCACACACACACACACACACACACACACACACACACACACACACACTGAGTACCCGAAGTTTCTGTTATGAGCACTCACAAAGAGGCCATTCATGTAACGTCATAGGTGAAGACTTACTATCTCATCCGGAGTCTGGAAATTCTTAAACCTGTAATTACAACATGGTGTATCTGGTTTCCTTGCCCTCGGCAAGTTTGAAGAACCGAAGTAGGCAGAGGTGGGAGGGTCAGGGAGAGTCCTGGTGGCAAACAGAAAGAGCAAGAGGGCAGAGAGAAGGCGCCTGGCTGCCGACCGGGCAGAAGGAAACTGAAGGGCACGAGCCGACGTATGAAAGCGATAGGAAGCTCCCAGACCCTGGCTGCTCTGTAATACAGCAACGACCTGCCAGGGACGTCACCGCCGAGCTAGCAAACGGACGCCGTGCTCAGCCCCGTCACCCCTGGCAACACCAACACCACCTTTTGAATCGATGGCATCCACTGCTTCAGGGCACGTCAGTACCCAGCTGAGTTCGGAAGAGTCATGCCCGGCTTGAAGTTTCAAAACAGGATTTTTTAGGCCACGATGAAGCATCAGGTTAAGAGAAGCTTTCCTTTTTTTTTACTGGGGCTTTAATTTAATAAAAGAGAAAAAAGAAGTTTCAAAACAGGATTTTTTAGGCCACGATGAAGCATCAGGTTAAGAGAAAGCTTTCCTTTTTTTTTGACTGGAGCTTAACTTAACTAAGAGAGAAAAATTATTTTCTTAAAAACACAGGGGCAAGCTTTTTGAAAAGACGGTGTCATGCCATGGGAGAATAAGAGCACAAGATTTCTTCTGGGGGCCGTGGAGTAAGGAAGAAGAGAGAAGCGATCCAGGGCAGTTCTGGAAAAGAAATGGGAAAGCGGTCCTGGGGGCGGGCGACTCTGGACACACGAGGAGGCAAAGGGCCTGATGTAAGCCATGCTGCCTGGCTCCGGCCTCTGTCCCAGCTCGGGGTGGGAAACCGTGGAAACAGCCGGCACTTGGGAGAACTCCAACGGCGCTGTGCTAGACCTTGTCTCCCTGGGCCACTGCACTGCCCTGGGGGTCTCCTGCAGCAATTTTCTTGGGGCCCCTCAGATCTTCCTGTGTCTCCTCCACTGCTCCCAAATCCCTCAGATCTGTGCCCCTTTGTCCTTCAGGCGAAGGGTTGCCCCACGTGGGCCAGAAACTCACTGACGTTCTCCATCCCCGCAGGACAGCTAGAACTCGATGACACCAGCCAGTAAGAAGTACAATGAGCAGTTTTCTTGCCTCAGTATGAAGCATGCTCTGAGGTAGAACACATGGAGCTACTTTGAAATGTTGTCGAAGAAAATGGAATTGAAGTATGAGTTTATTTTGGAGCACAAAAAAAAAAAAAATTGAAATTCATCCTGAATTGTTGTCCATGAACTTTTTAATGACCCCCTCCTACATGCCCCACGAGATTAGTCTCAGCCTGGAGCTTCACCTGAAACTGCACCTTGCTTTATCTTTTTCTTCTTTAATATTCCCATTCTCCTACCCTCTTATTGCTACTTCCTGGAGCACTGGTTTGATAAACCACTTCTACTCCAACCCGTAGCTCAAGAATGGATTTCTGGGAAACCTACCCTGGGACAACTGACACAGTTCCTGTAGAGAGGTACTCCATGGAGAGCCTACGAATGGGGTTCTAGAGCTGGGTCTCGGGCAGGGCTGCCAGCGGGTCTTCGCCGGTGGGAGGTGAGGGTGATGACAGCTGGCAAGCACCTACGGTGAAGCGGGAAGAGGGGCAGGTGGACAGGTGTGCTGGCTGGGTAACGAGCTTCAGCACTGATGAGGTACGAGAGAACCAGCACGTACAAGGCCTTTGAAATTGGGTGGTGGTTGCTAAGTGGCCTTGCCTGAAAGGGAAAATGAGCCTCAAGTTAGCCCACTACTAATTCACTTCGAAACGTTACGGTCAGAGCGACTCCAAGGCGCCATTGAGAGAAACTCTCACTGCCTAAAGGCAGAGGAGAACCCAGGTGTGACAAGGCCCAGGACTTCACGATGAAGCATGACAGCTTCAGAGAAGAATGAATTTGCAAGCTCGTTAAGACTCCTCCTCCACAGCTGGCCAGCTGGTACGGAAGTAGGAGGAGCCTGAGACCTGGGATAAGAACATGTGGTCCACACGATCAGCTGCCTGATACAGACTCGTCAGAACCTTCTGGATTTATAAAGGACAAGTAAGCCCCCTGCCCTTTGTTTAAAGACTACTCAGATGACTTAACCAAAACAGTAACCATCCAGGAAAATGCTGTTCTCTGCAGGACGGGGCTAGAAGGTGGAGTGGTGGTTAAAGGCCCTGGACTTTCACATGGCCGACCGCGTTCTGAGTCCTGGGCCTAGTGGCTTCCTTTCTCACTTTCTCTCCCTCTGCCTCTCTAGTGAGTGCATGTGCCCTATAGCAAATTTAAAATAATAATAATAATAAATAAAATTAAATAAATATTTTTAAAAATATTCCCCCATTCCCTATCCCAGACACAAAACCAAGAGCCCTAGTCAATGACAACCCAGTCGGGGAAGGAGTGTCCTGGTCGAGGGAAAAAGGAATTACAGACTGAAGGACCCTTAGGACCTAAGCTCATCAACATAACAAGAAAAGCACGTAGGAATTCCTCCCACGTGTGTCAGATGGCAAAGGAGAAGGGGTTAGAAGTTAGAGCTGGGTAAGGGAAAGTATATGGATGTAGGGAAGCAAATCTCGGACTCAGAATTAATTCTAGAAAGGGCCCGAGAGCTGGACGGGCTATGCTGTTTCACTAGCTCCTGCCACACGAGCTTGTGGAAAACAATACAGCACACGAAGTGACCGGAACTAGAACTGACCTGGCACAGTGCGGAAGGAGAGGTCAAACGGCTTGGGAAAGACGATGCACGGGTAAAATTAATAACCCCCCAAACATCAGCGGGCTATGTTCGGGAAGACCTAAGGGATGGCTATGCACCCAGTTGGTGAGAATGTATTAGTGAGGGGTCTCCCGTAGCAGGGAGAAGCTCGCAGGGGCTGTCTTCTGAAAGCTGAAAATGTTAGTACATGTTCTCATGGAACTAGGGTTGTTTTGTTTTGTTTGTTTTTTTTTGAGAGATTGTTTTTTTTTTTTTGCTATAGGGCGCATGCGCTCACCAGAAAGACAGAGAGAGAGGCAGAGAGACAGAAAGCAAGAAATCACCCCTCAGGGGGGATGGCCACACTGCAATCCCTTCTCCTCCATTCTCTTCTCTGGGTCTTGGGCATGCACGCACATGCGCCCGGCATGAGTTTAAGCCACTGGGTCCGGGATTCAAACCGTGGTTGACTACATGAGAGTCCAGTGACGACATAGTCATTACAGCAACTGCTGGTCCTGGAACTAGGGTTTTCAGTAACAATAATAGATATGAAAGATTCAGGTGACAGACTTCAACCACCAGAGACAAAGTAGATATAATTTCTTTAATGAACAGTAATATAAAAATGATGTGTTGGGGGGGGAGGTCCCAGGCGGAAGGAATTTATGTAAATTGTTATCAAATAATGGTGTATTTGGGGCCAAAACAGAGATAAGTAGCTAAGAATAGATAGAGAACAAGAATATTGATCAATACTCCTTAACGGGAAATTATGATCACCTGCTCGGTTTCCACCCCTGAGCTGTTACCAACCCGCCTGGGTCAAGGAAACCAGCGGGCCTAGCTGCCAGGCATAGCTCATGCCGAGCAAAGGAAACCAGGCGTGCTACAGCAGAGGGAACCTTTCCTTTGACCCAGGAGTGGAGAAGGGGAATGTAGTGCCTACAGCACCTTCACCCTGAAACGGAGGTAAGCTGATATTTTGCAGGGATTGGAGCTGATGTGACAAAGTGGGAGGGCACATTTTGCTTCTAGAACCTTCTTTTTTGCGCGTGGCGCCTTTTGCACACATCTCCATTTGCACAAAGTGCAACACCCCCATCTGGTTTGAACTGGTACTGCAGTTTGACCTTTTGAACTCTCTGCCTTGCCTTCCAGTAATCACAGCTGAACAGGGTGATTAGTTTCTATGCCCTACAGGATTTGGGGAATAGGGTATTTTCTTTGTATGAGAGTCAGTTTCTATGTCTAAACTCTAAAGATTAAAAGCTATTAAGCCCCTATAAGAAAGAAAGATGCAGGGCCAGCAGGTGGCATGGTGAAGGGTGCTGGACTCCCACCTGATTGACCACAGGTAAGGTCCTGGAACTAGTGGTTTGAAAATCATGCCAGGCACGTGTATGTGTATGCCCCAAATCCCGGAAGGAGCCTGGAGGAGAAGCGATTGTGGGGGGCCATCTGCCGGGGTGGGGGTGACTTCTCATGCTCTCTCTTCCCGTCTCTTGCTCTCTAGCAAGCATACAAGCCCTATGGCAAAACCAGGAAAAAAAAGAGAGAGCGAGAAATCCACAGGCCTTTCCTTGTAGATGGGTCTGAGCTGCTCCTGAGACCAGGTATCCAGCCATGGTCCTCATTTCCCCACTAGAATATGAGACCCTGGGTATCAAATAAACCGTAAAGCCCTGGGCTAGACCACACAGCCCCCACGGACCCACAGACTTATCCAGTGGCCATTCCCCTGGTTCCTGAATAAACAGATGGAACTGTTTATAAACACACTGAGGGTCTGATAAAACTCTAACATTGGGGACCAGCAGTTGGCGTAATGGCTATGTCACTGGACTCCCATGTAGTCGACTATAGTTCGAGTCCAGGACCCAGTAGCTTAAACTCAGGCGGGGCGTGTGTGCATGCATGCCCAAGATCCTGAGAGGAGAATGGAGGAGAAGGGATTGCGGCATGACCATCCCCCCTGGGGTATGATTTCTTGCTTTCTGTCTCTCTGTCTGTCTCTGTCTCTCTGGCAAGTGCATGCACCCTATAGCAAAAAGCCTCTCCAAAAAAAGAAGGGAAAAAAAAATAAAAAAGACAAAGTGAAGACTCATCTTAGGGATGCTCTTGTGTGGAGGTTTAAGATTCCCCTTCAGAGTATAACATTCCCCTGCAGGGACCAGCAGGTGGCATGGTGGTTCAGGCACTGAACTCCCACATAGCTGACCTTCAAACTTATGCTGAATATGTGCATACATGCCCAAAAACCTGATAGGAGACTGGAGAAGGGACTGTGGTGAGGCCATCCCCCCAAGGGCTGATTTCTCACTTTCAGTCTCTCTGTATCTCTGTCTCTCCAGGCCACACAGCAAAAATATCTAAAAAAATAAAAAATAAAAACTTTGGGCCAGCAGATGGTCTAATGGCTACATCTCTGGACTCCCATGTAGTGTACTGCAGTTTGAGTCCCAGACCTTCAAACTCAAGCCGGGTACATGTGCATGCATGCCCAAAATCCCACGAGGAGACTGGAGAGGGGTAGTGTGGCCATCCTCCTGGGGAGTTATTTCTATATCAGTCTCTCCAATGAGTACATGGACCCAATAGCAAAAGTCTCTCCAAGGAAATACTTAATGTAACTGCCCTGATACGGCGCTGGGGACCCACACGGCAAAACACGCAGGCCCCGTGGCCCGGGAGTGGGACGGCTCAGTATCACAGCCACTGGCACGCGCGAGAACACGTGTTTGCCGTTTCTGCACCTTCACGCTTCGAAGGCCTAACGCCGAGGCCCACAGCACGACCCTCTAAATAGCAAATGCCGGTTGCTGCTGGGTCTCTTGGACTTTCGACACCGCTACCTCCATAAGCAAAAGAAGAAAAGATCACCATGTCGAGGGTAATACCTCGTCATAGAAACTGAGGGCTGTTACTGTATAACCGCTAGCTGGGGCCTCAGTGTGCCTTGGGACTTCCATGAACAGCCTCCTTTCAGATACTAGTTTCACGTCTAGAACGTCCGTGATGTTCGTTAGCGGTTAAGCTTCTCTGCTGAGACGCCCTGGGTTTCGCTCATTCCGAGCCCGTTCTCCTGCTGC
>NW_006160107.1:2721986-2739746 GCF_000334495.1 Tupaia belangeri chinensis | reverse complement strand
TTCAGCCTCTCTGCTGAGACGCCCTGGGTTTCGCTCATTCCGAGCCCGTTCTCCTGCTGCGTTCTGTACCGTCGTTCAGCCTCTGCTCACTCCTGTTCCACCGGTCAGTCCCACTGATGCCTTTTCCCTGGACAGCAGGTGACACTTTCCAGCTTCCACACACACTAAGTTAATGGGGCTTGTACCATGCACAGTGCACGTCCAGGTGAGCCTAGATTCGGCTACACTATTCCAGAGAGTGCTTTTGTTTATCATGTAATCAACTTCATTGGACTACAGCTGGAGACCGTCTCAGGTGGCAGCTCAACCAAGATCCGTCCATTGTCCCTTAACAGGGTAGCTTCAGGCCTTCTCCACACGTGTGGTTAGCGTTTACACACAAATGGAGTCCTCCTTTCTGAGAATCCTCCTCCATTCCCAGCTGCCGAGGCCGGCCTGCACGTGGCCCTCTGGCTCTCCAGGCCAGACCTTGGTTTGTCTGCAGCTGTCCTCTGTGTAGAAAGAGACCTGCCCTCAGGCTGCTCTTTCATCCTCCCACTCCACCTCCACGTGCAGGCCCACAAGGGGCAGAAGCAGGAGGGTGGCACTGCACGGTGGCCAAGGCCATGTGGGAGGCTGGGGTTTGTTCCTC
The DNA here is from genome assembly GCF_000334495.1 of Tupaia belangeri chinensis. Classification (NCBI taxonomy): domain Eukaryota; kingdom Metazoa; phylum Chordata; class Mammalia; order Scandentia; family Tupaiidae; genus Tupaia; species Tupaia belangeri. The sequence continues at coordinate 2,739,115 of NW_006160107.1, read as the reverse complement.
CAGTAGGAATAGTACAGGCAGCTTCCCGCATCTGCCGCCGAGCTGACCGGGAGGCTGGGGTGTGAAGGATCGTGATGGGTGAGACTGTCAGAATAAATACCTCTCTCCCCCTCCTTGTGCACACAGGGCTCGCTCTTGCTCATAAGGAGAAAAAAAAAAAATCCTGCTTCAGGTCCGTGTCTGGGAGACATGGCAGCACGTTCCTGCCTCTGACAGGGCATGAACGCCACTGAGCACTGGGAGCTGAGGGACGCCCGAGCACAGCCAGAGTCTGCCCCTGCGTGGTGACCGACGCGCCTGCATGGTGCACCCCGGACAAGCCGGACTAGCCGCACCTCCTCAGGCTCAGCAATCGGCCCGAGCGGCAGGGAGGGGAACCTGCCCGCTGGGCAGACCCTGGCAGGGGGTAGAAGCGTGGTCAGACGGGAAAAGCCCACGCGACTCCAGAAACTTCTCCTATTCAAGACTTGCCCAAGGGAGGGGGGAAAAAGTAAAAGAGAGAACAGAAGAAACCCTGACAGTGGATCATTTTCCCCAAAGTGACTGTGTTTCAAAATCACTCCGTCCTGAGATGACAGCGTATACATGCCAAGGGAGAGGCAGGTGGGAGTGCGCGTGCAGGACCTGAGAACACACCTCACGTGTGAATTTCGGAGTAGGCTCATTTCCATTAAAGTTTAGTGTTTTTAATTTCTCCCACCACGTGAGAAAGGCAGGGACTTTTATCCCAGCAAGAGAAGAAAAAAGGAAAACGAGGCTTAAATGGTTCAGTGACTTGCCTAAGGTCACAAACTAGTTAGTGCAGAAAAAATACTCAAAACTTATTTTGACCCAGTTAAGTCCAATTCGCTTTGTTTCCAAAGCTGGGAGGCAGCGGGAGACACGATCACAGGCCTGACGTGGTGGACGCCCGCACTCCCTCGGCCTGGAGCTGGGCCGCAGGCACAAACGCACTCTGCCCATGCCGGCGGCTGTGGACACGGGAGGCTCCGCTGCCTTCTTCAGAGGAACGCTGGGTGTGCCAGCCAGGTGCCAGCCAGCGTTCCCGAGCCTCAGAGTCACCGAGAGACCTTGCCACCCCCTCCCAGGGGCCCACCTTCCAGGTCAGCGCGGGTCTCGGCTCTGTATTAGCGTCTCTGTGTGGGTTGTCCTGCGCAGCCATCGGAAAATGCCCCTCCTTCCTGGGCGGCCTAGTCCTGAGTCAGGCCAGGTGTTCTTGTCTTCCTCGGGCCTGGCACCGTGTCCTGGCTACTGTGGTCACTGCCTGGGACCCAGCAGCTTCCCAGCGGCTTCCTGGTTGGTGTGTCACAGCAGGGACCGCACTGGCTCATTTTAAGGACTCGGGCCCTGGGTCTGTAACTCCCACCCTGGAGGCCTCCTGCACCCTCCTTGTTCTCAGGAGCAACAGTTACTTGCTCTACCCTGTGATCGTTGGGCGGGTCACCATTTCCAGTCTTTCCATTTATTTATTTATTTTTATTTTTTGGAGAGGTTTTTGCTATAGGGCACATGCGCTCGCCAGACAGACAGAGACAGACAGACAGAAAGCTAGAAATCACCCCCCGGGGGGATGGTCACGCCGCAATCCCTTCTCCTCCATTCTCCTCTCGGGATCTTGGGCACGCACGCACACGCGCCTGGCCTGAGTTTTAAGCCACCTGGTCCGGGACGCGAACCGTGGTCTACTACGTGGGAGTCCAGCGACATAGCCATTATGCTAACTGCTGGTCCCTCCAACCTTTCCATTTAAACACCTGGATAACAGCACAGACGTGGGGTGCGGTGGCCTGTGTACGAGGAAGCCACGGCAAGGCTGAAGGAGGAGGCAAAGCCCAGCCCCCCATGAGCCTGCAAGCCCAGCAAGGCGTTCCTGCTCTAGGCAGCACCAGTGTGCCAGGGCCTGAGAACCGCGCGGGGACTGGCAGGGAGCCTCACATTCCCCACCCAGGGCGAGGCCTGGCAGAGAGGCTGAATCGAATCCGGTCTCGGTATCCGCTATGGCTACACGAACAGGGGATTACCTAGGCAGCTGCAGCCTCTAGACTGGCAGCCTTGCCCATGAGGATAGGGAAGACAGGTTTTCATACGGGTTCTTCTTCCTCCTGCGATGATCATATTTGCCATTCACTTCTATTGTCGCTTTGCCACTGTGTGTTCAGTGGCCCCAGGCTACAGTTCTGTGGCAGCCTCCGCTGTCTTCAAGGACGTTCATCACACGCTTCTTTATTTATAGGTCTGTGTGAGCAGGTGAGTGTATGAACGGATATATTATTTATTTATATATATATGTAATTTTTACTTTGTGTGAAAATTTCATTTCTAATTCCACTGTAGTATATGATGAGATTGCAGAAAAAATAGATGTTATAGAGGTAAAAAGTAAGAAACCAATTCTCCTCCATCTGCAGGATATAAGAATATGTCATTTTTAAGGAAAACGATAAGTTCATGGATATGTTTGTTTCAGAATATTTCGAATGTAGAGACCAGAACAGAAACGACTGCACCAGTTCTCGCCATGCGGATTGCACAATGGTTCCTGTTGGGTTGTTCATACCTTGCTGTAGATTTTCAGAAGTGTTTCCTTCTGGCCCAGCCACCGTGGTGCACAGGTTAGCACCACCACTCGGGAGTCTGGGGACCCCGGGTTAGCTGCTGGGCCATCGGACTATGCCAGGCACAGTGGTGTGTGCCCGTCATCCTAGCTCGCTGGGAGGCTGGGGCTGGGGACTGCAACAGAGTGAGACTTTGTCAAAAAAAAAAAAAAAAAAAAAGATAAAATAAAAAATCCTTTTACCTCTCTCCTGCCTTCTCTGTCTTTCTTTCTCTTCCTGTCATAAAGAAAAAAGAAAAGTTTTATGTCCTCTTTTGTAGTGGCTTCCATTCCTAGAAATAACTACTTCAAATGAGGATGTTTCTCTCATTTACCAAAAATGTTTGTAGCTATTAACTATGCAGAGGGGTCCTTTTTGTCACCTTCATGGCTTCAAATTGTAGCTACTCTTCCCCACCTCCTCATCAAAAACCCTTTTTTTTTCCCACCTCCCCAGAAAAAAACATGTTTTGTAAGTAATTCATGTTGACTTATGTGCTCTGGTTATCCATTCCCTGAATAATTCACAGTTTGTTCATCTATATTTCTATTGGTGAATATTATTTCCGATTTTTCACTACTTCGGTCAGAGATGTGGGAAAATCTATACACGTCTTTTTGAGTCTGCACACAGAGCCTCTCCTAGGGTCATCCCTGCGAGTGGCTTGCCGAGTCTCTGCCTGTGCCCTGTTCTTCTTACAAGGTTCTAGCGAATGGCTCTCAAAAAATGTTACAGAATTCACTCTTATGAGTAGAACACATAACACCTTCTTTCAGTCTGTTAGGTCAAAAATTATACATATGGTGGTTTCTGTTCTCAATTCCCCGTTCATGAGATGGGCATCTTCCAAATGTCACCTGGTCATTCTTTCAACTGTGAGCCACCCGTCCATACTCGGCCCATGTTTCGATGAGTTGTTTCTACATTTTATTTGTTTTTGTAAATTCTTCATTAATTTCAAATCGTATCTCTGTATTCAGTTGTACGTTTTAGGGATATTTTCTCCTAATCTGCAGCTTGATTTTTGAATAAAATTTTGACGTAGTAGTATTATAAATATTTCCCTTCATCATTTGTAATGCTTGTAACTTCAGAATCCCTAATATCCCAACATCATCAAGTCTTCCACCTTGTTCTCTGAAAATGTTAGGGTTATATTTACAGTTATATCCTCAGACCCTTTTGGAGTTTGTGTGTATAGTACCCGGCGGGGTGAGATTTCCTTCTGTTTCCAGTGTGGACACTCCCCCAGCACTGGCCCCAGATTAGCTCTCCCACCATTGCCTTATGAAGACGTCGTTGCTTTACGCTAAGTTCTCAGGACGTGCTTGCAGGCCATCTTCCGTTTTCTTGATAACGTTGTTCTGAAGTAACAACACAAATGACATTTCTAAATGATAATGTGAAGGTTTCGTAAAATGTTTCAGCCCCAATTCCCCAGAACAAATTACAATTCCCAACAGAATAACTAGTCACTGGATTTTTTTTTTTTTTTTAATGACAGCCTGTAGTAGAGGGACACACATGAGCCTTGGACCCCGGTCACCCTGAGCTAATCTCAGCTGGCCAGGGCCATCAGTGTGTGGTTAATTAGTCTCTGCTTTCACCTCCTTATCTGTACATGAAGAGGAAGAAAACTAGTCTCCTGTCTACCTAAATTTATTGCTTTACCTATTACTTCTCCTCACAGCTCCCGTCAGAAACTAGAATTGTTTAACTCATCATTTGCTTACTTATTGTCTCAATATAGGCGAGGATGTAGAACAAGACTGCCCATGTACCATTATATTCCCAGGGCCTCTGCAGGCCTGATGGCTAAGATACAGAGTTCATGAATTTCATATCAAATGCCAACTATAGAAACTAATGAATATAAAGGACTAGGTTTAAAATAAGAGCACCTTAACAAATTTGCTAAAAACGTACAAGTTTCAATTTAGAATTTGTTTCAATGTATATTGGGTGCCCGGTATTTCCAGGAGAAAGGGGCTATAACACTGAAAAGATTTTAATATCATTACAGACCTCATGATGATGTCTTCTGAGACAACTGAGTCTACCTCCTGAGACGGGCAGTGGCAGTGTGGGTTGGGATGGTCAGGGACAGTCACGGGGAGGCTCGGAGCAAAGCCCTGAAATGGGAGGGTTTAGCTAGGTAGACAGCAGCGGGGAAGGTGCTGACAACAACAGGGAGAGACTACGATCGAGATGACGATTTAACTAAATGGGAGTAAATATGCAAAATGTGAAGTAAATATGAACATCTTACCCACTGAAACATCTACTTTTGGTAAATTACATTAAAAAAAATGAATGGCACCAATGTTGTACTTAAAATTAGTATTTTGTGATGAGAGAGTTAGGTGAGAGGTTGGAATTCTGTACTTCTTACCACACACACACACACACACATGACAGCACTGCCGCTCGGCTGACCTGCCATCTTTGAGAAATCAGACCTTTGGTTGGGTTTCCGGTACTTCCTGCTTCCTGGGAGGATGTGCTCTGAGTATTCTAACAGGGCTATGGAAAAGTAAAGGGATCGTTAGAGTTTTCAAATTATTTTTTTGCACTAAGTATCAAAGTAAAATTTCATACTGGCTTTCGACATCAAATTAAATTCACCTAAATTGGCTGAATGTTATGAAATCAAAGATTTATTTTTAAGCATCATGCTCCCTAAACTGAGTTTGAGTTTAACAGAGCAGTCCACATTGTAATTCAAAACCTGATTCTTTATCCATTGCCAAGATCAAAGTAAATCTTGCCTGAGTTTAATAGGAGCGCCGTGGTATTTCGTCAGAGTAAATGGGTGGAGGTAACTAACAGGCCCTGTCACCTGACTAAGGATTTGTCAGTGTCATCAGCATTTGCATTTTAGCTGAGGATAGAAGGCTGGCCACTTTTCAGCTGCCCTTTCTGGGTTCTCTTTCATCGTCCAGTGGTCCTCTGAGGAATGTCTCCTCCTCACACAAAAGCATTAGTCTGTCTAAAGTTCAAGTCCCTAAACAAAACCAACTCTGACCAAAACTTATCTAAAAGAGATGAAAACAAAAACTTCTTAACTTTTATAAAGTGCAGTTAAGAATTTTGACTCTAGTAGTCAAAATTTGGAGATAAATTAATAAAAGGTCAATTTCTAAAAAAACCCATTTAGCTCATCAAAGACACATTTGACCCATCAAATGCCACTAGAAGGCAATAAGCGATACTTATTCCTAAGCAAATGACCTAATCGAACTCAAGTTTCCATCTCCATACATTGGAAATGTTTTTGTTATCAGGCATATCTAAATGAAACTACAACGGGGACAGCAGGTGATGTCGTGGTTAAGGCACTGCACTCAGTCTACCTCCTGAGACGGGCAGTGGCAGTGTGGGTTGGGATGGTCAGGGACAGTCACGGGGAGGCTCGGAGCAAAGCCCTGAAATGGGAGGGTTTAGCTAGGTAGACAGCAGCGGGGAAGGTGCTGACAACAACAGGGAGAGACTACGATCGAGATGACGATTTAACTAAATGGGAGTAAATATGCAAAATGTGAAGTAAATATGAACATCTTACCCACTGAAACATCTACTTTTGGTAAATTACATTAAAAAAAATGAATGGCACCAATGTTGTACTTAAAATTAGTATTTTGTGATGAGAGAGTTAGGTGAGAGGTTGGAATTCTGTACTTCTTACCACACACACACACACACACATGACAGCACTGCCGCTCGGCTGACCTGCCATCTTTGAGAAATCAGACCTTTGGTTGGGTTTCCGGTACTTCCTGCTTCCTGGGAGGATGTGCTCTGAGTATTCTAACAGGGCTATGGAAAAGTAAAGGGATCGTTAGAGTTTTCAAATTATTTTTTTGCACTAAGTATCAAAGTAAAATTTCATACTGGCTTTCGACATCAAATTAAATTCACCTAAATTGGCTGAATGTTATGAAATCAAAGATTTATTTTTAAGCATCATGCTCCCTAAACTGAGTTTGAGTTTAACAGAGCAGTCCACATTGTAATTCAAAACCTGATTCTTTATCCATTGCCAAGATCAAAGTAAATCTTGCCTGAGTTTAATAGGAGCGCCGTGGTATTTCGTCAGAGTAAATGGGTGGAGGTAACTAACAGGCCCTGTCACCTGACTAAGGATTTGTCAGTGTCATCAGCATTTGCATTTTAGCTGAGGATAGAAGGCTGGCCACTTTTCAGCTGCCCTTTCTGGGTTCTCTTTCATCGTCCAGTGGTCCTCTGAGGAATGTCTCCTCCTCACACAAAAGCATTAGTCTGTCTAAAGTTCAAGTCCCTAAACAAAACCAACTCTGACCAAAACTTATCTAAAAGAGATGAAAACAAAAACTTCTTAACTTTTATAAAGTGCAGTTAAGAATTTTGACTCTAGTAGTCAAAATTTGGAGATAAATTAATAAAAGGTCAATTTCTAAAAAAACCCATTTAGCTCATCAAAGACACATTTGACCCATCAAATGCCACTAGAAGGCAATAAGCGATACTTATTCCTAAGCAAATGACCTAATCGAACTCAAGTTTCCATCTCCATACATTGGAAATGTTTTTGTTATCAGGCATATCTAAATGAAACTACAACGGGGACAGCAGGTGATGTCGTGGTTAAGGCACTGCACTCACACCTGGCCAGCTGCCATTCAATCCCAGACATGGTGGCTTGCTGTTCCACTTTCCTTCTCTCTCTCTCTCTCTCTCTTTCTTTCTGTGTGTGTGTGTGTGTGTGTGTGTGTGTGTGTGTGTATTTGTGTGACTTTCCCTGGCCAAATTAAAAAATTATAACAATAAATGTAATTAAATCAATAATCTTTAAAAGTGAATAAATAAATACAATAATTATGAAATGGATATAAATTCCCCTAGTAGAGGAAATGAGGTTAAACAAAAATAAGACTGATTTTAGATGCTATGTAAGAGAGCTAAAGTTAGAACAGTACCAGCCTCTGAATCACTGTCACGTACTCATTAGCTGACGCAGTGATGTCATAATTATTAAAATCATGTAATTTTCCCAACATTCTTTTAAATTGGTATGGATTGCAGGCCATGGTACACTGATACAGATCCCTGAAAACAGTAACAACAGAAGTGGTGATTTCAAGCTACCACTACCTCACTAAGGGAAGAGGCCCTCACAATCAGCTCTCCCTAGGAGCTGGCTCCAACCCACCACTGTCTTAGCAATCAGAGAGGCTAAGCACCTCACGCAGTCACACAACCAGTGGGAGGGCCCGTACTCAAACCTATAGGTCCTTGATTCGAGATCAACACATTCTATCATAGCAGATTGGCCTCAGGTGTCCTAATTCTGCCAGTGACATACAGTGTATGTAACAGTAAGATTTTAAGCCCAATACCTAGCAAAGCGAAATCCATATGTATCTGAGGTAGGCCAGGTCCTGCTCCTTTACCTGGAAAGCCTCTGCTACAAACCCCATCTTCCAGCCCAGCACCTAGTGAAGAGAGGTAGGGCAGGCTCTGTCTTGTCTTCTCTGTCTCTGTTTCTCTCCAATTTTATATATGTATATGTGTGTGTGTGTGTATCTGTAAGTACTGTCTTGTATCTCTGACCACTCCTTAATCTTGCCAATTTCAGAATCCATGCGCATCTGAGGTAGTCCCAGCCAATGTCCATAATGGTGAATGTTACCTTCCAGGATTTAAACAGAAAGATCAGACCACACTAAAGCTTTGTCTTCCAGATTTAAGGATTTTGGTTTTCTTCTGAGGTGGTCATAGGTTCAGCAATTTCTTATTTTATTTTTTAATTGAAACATAAACCTTTCTCCCTTCTGACTCCTTTGCAATTGGAAACTATTTGTGAGCATTCTTATTTTGTGGCAGAATGGTTATTTGCATAAGTTCGATACTAGTATCTGTTGCCTTGCATCAGAAATTGAATTCTGATCAGGACACCCGTTCAAGTGAAAGGCCTTGCTGGAAGTCAGGCTGTCTGCCACTGCAGGGTATAATGGCCAGGACATGTGGCTCATACCCTCCTCCACTCACCTTTGAACTCTCAGGACTTCTGTGTTTTGGATAGCCCAGCACACACTGAGAAATGAGAAAACGAGCTCCTGGAGATGAGGAAGTCCTTTTATGATTTGAAAGAAGAAATAAATGTCATAAAAAGAGAATCAAACAGAATTGTTAAAGATGAATAATGTGATACGGGAAATTAAACCTTCCTCGAAAGTATTAAAAGTAGATTAGATCATGCAGAAGATCGAATTTCGAATGTGGAAGACAAAAAACTCTGACTTAGAAAAAAGTATCAAAAAGACTGAGAAAACAACCAAGAAAAATGAGGATAATGTACAACAAATACTAGATACCTTCAAGAACCAAAAATTCTAGGAAACTGGTATCCCAGAAGAGAAAGAGGGCATTGATAATTTATTCCATGAAATCCTGGAAGAAACTTTTCCAAACCTAGAGAGGCATTCAAATATCCAGACCCAAGAAATACATAGAACCCCAAATAGAATCAACCCAAAAAGATCCTATTCAAGGCACATCATAGCCAGATTGGCCAAAACCACAGACAAAACAAGATACTAAAATTGGCAAGAGGGAAACGTCAAGTTACTTACAAAATTTATCCTATCAGGCTCACATCAGACCTTTCCTCAGAAACACTGCGGGCAATGAAAAAATAGGGAAATATAATCAATGTGTTAAATTAAAAACAATATCAACCAAGAATACTATACCCAGTGAGATTATCCTTCACATGGGGAAAAAAGATAACAACATTCTCAGGTAAACAAAACCTGAAAGAATTTACCATCTCTAGACCAGCTCTTCAAGAGGTTCTGAAGGGAGTGCTATACCAGGAAAACTAAAAAGTCAGATGGATGGTTATAAGAGAACAAAAAACAGCCAAGAAAATGACTCACTTAATGATAGGAATAGGTCCAGAAATATTGATAACAACACTGAACATTAATGAATTAAATTCTCCAATAAAGAGACTCAGACTGGCTGAATGGATATAAAACCAGAAACCCTCTATCTGTTGCCTGCAAGAAATGCACCTCATGCATAAAGACATACATAGGCGAAAAGTGAAGGGCTAGAAAAAGATATTCTAAGCAGACATAAATCAAAAAAGGTCTGGGGTTGTGATACTAATTTCACACAAAATAGGCTTTAAGACAAAAACAGTAAGAGACAAAGAAGGGCATTATATAGTAGTAAATGAGCTAACTCATCAAGAAGACATAACGCTGTTAAATATCTATGCACCCAACTCAGGAGTAACTAGATACATGAAGGAAAGACTGCTGGAGCTAACAGGTTGCAACACTATTATTGTTGGGGATCTCAACACCCCCTTATCTTCTTTAGACAGATATGCTAGACACACATACATACACACACACACACACACACACACACACACACGCAAAGGTATAGAGATATAGGACCTAAATGATATTATAAATCAAATGAGCTTGACAGATAGCTATAGAACTTACTACTCTAAGACCAAAAAACATACATTTTTCTCACCTTAGCATGGAACCTTTTCAAAGACTGACTATATGATAGGACACAAGTCAACCCTTTACAGATTCAAAGGCATAGAACCTATATCCAACATCTTCTCTGACCATGATGAAATTAAACACGATATTAATTTTAAGAAATGCCCCCAAAAACACACAAATACATGGAAACTAAACAACCTACTTCTGAATGAATGACTTCTTAACTATCAAAGAAATTAAGTCTGAAATTAAAATAATTAGGAAACAAATGAAAATGAGTACATGAGTTTCCAAAATCTATGAGATACTGCAAAAGCGGTCATAAGAGGCAAATTCATAGCAATTAGTTCACATAAGAAAAAAGATGGGAAGGTGGCAAATAGACAACCTACTATCATGCCTCAGAGGATGAGAAAATCAAAAACGGAAAAACAACCCAAAAATGCCAGGCAAAAAGAAATAATAAAGGTTTGAGCAGAAATAAATGAAATGGAAAATAAACAAATTAGACAGAAAGTGAATGAAAGCAAAAGCTGGTTCTTGGAAAAGATTAACAAGAGCTACACACCATTAGTTAGACTAATATAGAAGAAATAAACCAGATAAATCAAATATGTAGTGAAATAGGCAACATTACAACAGAAATAATAGAAATACAAAACATCATTAGAGGATACTATGAGAAACTATATACCAACAAAAAAGAGAACATAGAGGAGATGGACAAATTCCTGGATGCATATAATCAACCAAGAAGCAGGAGGACCTAGAAAACCTGAATAGATCCATGACGAGCCAGGAGATTGAATCAGTAATAAATAACGTCCTGACGAAGAAAAGCCCAGGTCCTGATTACCTCACTTCTGAATTCTACAAAAATTTTAAGGAAGCATTAATCTCTATCCTACTCAAATTATTTATAAAGATCCAAAGGAAGGAAAACTCCCACATTCATTTTTTGAAGCTTCTATTATCCTCATTCCCAAAACATATAAAGATGTGACCAAAAAAGGTCAACTACAGACCGATATCTCTGATGAATATAGATGCAGAAATTCTAAACAAGACACTTTCAATAGCATATAAAAAAGATTATTCTTCATGACCAGGTAGGCTTTATTCCAGAGATGCAAGGATGGCTCAACATATACAAGACCATAAATATAATACAGCATATTAACAGGAAGAAAAAAAAAAACAATATGATCATTTCAATTGATGCAGAGAAAGCATTTGATAAAATTCAGTATCTTTTCATGATTAAGACTCTCAACAAGATTGGCATAGAAGGATCGTTTCTCAACACAATAAAAGCCATATATGAAAAACTTATAGCTAACATTATAATGAATGGAGAAAAGTCAAAAGCATTTCCACTAAAAACTGGTACTAGACAAGGCTGTCCACTTTCTCCACTGCTTTTCAATATAGTGCTGGAAGTCTTAGCCAATACAATCAGAAAAAAAGAATATTAAAAATGGTATTGAAATAGGCAAAGAAGAGTTAAAAATATCTTTACTTGCATATGACATGATGGTATACTTAGAAGACCCAAAAGTTTCCATGAACAAACTTCTCGAAGTAATAAGTAATTACAGTAAAGTAGCAGGATACAAAATCAACATCCGAAAATCCATTTCTATTTACAAACAACAAGTTAACCGAAGTAGAACTTAAGAAAGGTATCCCTTTTACCATAGCCACAAAGTATATAAGATATCTAGGGGTAAAACTAATGTAAAGTTTCCTTTACAAGGATAACTAAGACAATCTTTAAAAAGATACTTGAAAAACACATAAAAAAGTGGAAAGACATCCCATGTTCCTGGATTGGAAGAATTAATGTAGTCAAAGTGGGAATTCTACCCAAATTAATCTACATATTTAATTCAATTCCAATCAAAATATCAGAGACATTCTTCACAGATCTAGAAAAGACAATCATAGAATTTGTCTGGAATCATAAAAGATCTCATATTGCCAAAGCAATCCTGCACAAGAAGAGTGGAGAGGGTGGCATATCACTCCCTAATTCCAAAATATACTATAAATCTGTGATAATCAAAACAGCATGGTATTGGCATAAAAAGAGACAGGGGTACTGATGGAACAGCATAGAGATCCCAGAAATAAACCCCAAAATTTACAGCCAACTGAATTTTGACAAAGAATATCAGTCAATCCAGTGGGAAAAGGAAAACCTCCTTAGCAAATGGTGCTGGAAAAACTGGGTATCCAACTGCAGAAAGATGAATCTGAACCCCTATCTGTCACCATTAACAAAAATCAACTCAAAATGGATCAAAGATCTGAACCTAAGACCTTAAACTATAAAACTACTGGTGGAGAACACTGGGAAAACTCTGGGAGACATGGGGGGTAGGCAAAGACTTCTTGAATAAGATTCCCAAAGAATGGGCAATAATCCCTAAAATAGACAAGTGGGACTTTATCAGATTAAGAAGTTTCTGCACAGCAAAGGACGCAGTAATTAGTGTGAATTGACACCCTCAGAATGGGAGAATATCTTTGTTAGCTGTGTCTCAGATAAGGGACTAATAACCAAAATACACAGGGAACTCAAGTAGCTTACCAAAAAAAAGTGATTAACTCAATTAAAAGATGAGAAAATCAGCTGAACAAAAATCTCTCTAAGGAAGACATACAAACAGCCAAAAAGCATATGAGGAAGTGCTCAACATCCCTCATCATAAGGGAGATGTGGCTAAAAACCACAATGAGATACCACCTAACCCTCAGAACAGCAAAGATCAAAAATACAAAAATCGTTAAGAGTTGTTAGGGTTGTGGTGAAGAGCAAAGCCTTCTACACTGTTTGTGAGAATGTAAATTGGTCCAACCACTGTGGAGAACAATATGGAGGTTCCTCAAAGATCTACAAATAGAACAACCATTGATCCAGAAATCCCACTTTTGGGTATCTAACCCAAAGGACAGGAGAACGCTCAGTCGGAAAAGCACTTGCACATCCATGTTTATTGCAGCATTGTTCATGATTGCTAAGACGTGGAAGCAACCTAAATGTCCATGAACAGTTGAATGGATGGGGAAAAGTGTGGCACATATACTCTATGGAATACTACTCAGCCTTAAAAAAAACAAGGCCCTGGCATTTGATAGAAAGTGGTCAAATATGGAAGATTTATTGCTGAGTGAAGCAAGTCAGGCTATTAAAGAAAGATATTGTATGTATCTGCTTAATATATGCTGACTATCTGCACTTTATGATAGAGATTGAAATATTGGAGGGCATAAAAGCAGTGGAAATAGTTATGAATACTCAAAACAGTGTGGAACAGGGGAGGGGAGCAGAAAAAGTACAGGACAGCATGAGAACAAATAGGCATTTGTGGGACACAGACATGGCTGATTTTCTGTTGATGACAACATGTATAGTATTCCGAACAGGACTGGTCTGAGAAGTATTTCACGTTAGATAAATGCTCTTTACAAGCCAAATGATATGTGATAATAGAATGTTTAAAAAATAATAATGAGAATAAATAATAATAATAATCTGAAAAAAAATGGAAAGTTGTTAGATGATGATGATGTGGATAGTAATGTCTTTTACTTGTCTGATACGCATGGTAATCATGCTAGAAAAAGAAATGTTATACACTATAAAGATACATGTGATGTGGACCAGCAGTTGGTATAATGGCTATGTCGCTGGACTCCCATGTGGTCGAATGTAGTTCGAGTCCCTACCTGGTGGCTTAAACTCACACCGGGCACGTGTGCGTGCATGCCCAAGATCCCGAGAGGGGAATGGAGGAGAAGGGATTGCAGCATGGCCCTCTCCTCTGGGGGGTGATTTCTCACTTTCTGTCTCTCTGTCTTTCTGGCGAGTGCACATGTCCTATAGCAAAAACCTCTCTCCCCCCAAAAAAAGACATATGTGATTAGATATAAATAAAAAATAATAATTTTATAATGCCTAAATAGTTATTTTGAAATAAAATATTCAAATTGTGTTTTTCATATTTGAAAAAAGAGAAAAGAAATTGAATTTTTATGGGGCTTTGTGCAAATAACAGACAAAATTGAGACTAACCTAATTTTTTTTTCTTTCAAATAAGTTTATACCACTGTTTCGTAAAGGGAGAATGGAGAGAAACACAAAGTTTCAGTAGAAAATGACAGTGCATTTGTCACTAGATTTGAGCTTTGTCCATATTTTTAGTTTAAGATCTTTTGTGAATCAATAAAATGTGAAAAAAAATAGTATGAAAGGAAGGAGGGGAAATAAGGGGAAAAATATGTTTAATTGACAAAAATGAGAAGCTATGTCCTTATGATAATGTATATAGTACTGTCTTTCTATTGACTGACATGCATGGTGTTTGTGCTGGAAAAAAATGTTGTACACTGTAAAGTCATATGTGATTAAATGTAAATAAATTTTTAAAATTAAATAAATAAAAGATTTTAAGCTGATGGTATATTTTTTTTTCTAAACTCTCAAATAAACAGTGTGTGGCCCCGTTAATTCTATCTAGTTTCAACATCAAATTTCTATCATTTTCCTATACCAAGATTATTACTTAAATATGTAAATCTCAGTATGACCTCTAAGATATTTTAGGGGCCAGCAGGCAGCGTGGCAGTTAAGGCACTACATACCCGACAGAGATGGCTGACCACAGGTGGAGTACTGGACCCGCTGCTTGAAAATCATGTTGGGTACATGCGCATGTGTGCCCCAAATCCCCAGAGGAATGGGGAGGAGAAGGGGTTGTAGCATGGCCACTCCCCCCAGGGGGTGATTTTTCACTTTCTCTCTCTCTTTGTATCTCTTGGGCAATTGCGTGTACCTCATTGCAAAAATCTAAATTAAAAAAAAAAAAAGATAATTTTAGAACAACTCAGAAGATAAAACACAGCTATGATCTATTTTGTGACATATGCCTCCCTTATTAACTATTCTTTGCTATCCAGTTTTGAATCCTGCTGGTTCTCTCTCGACATCCAGGACTCTGATTATCAAATGCCCTGGTCTGTTTCATTTCTTATTGATTACCTGTTCTGTCTCTCTTCTTCTTAGGACTTTTTTTGTTTCTTCTCAATAAGAAGTTTCTGAGTTAGTCTCAGACTAGCGATAGTTGTCTATTGCTGTGCACAATCTTGCTTTCTCTAAATTTAAAAATATTTTTGCAGGGTGGGAAAAAAAGGAAAAGATAAACAGTAGACAGGATTTTTCCTACAAAAGCAAAAATATGTTCCTGGTGCATTTTCACCTTGTAACTGAAGAAAGGAAAAGGTTCTGTCCTATTTAAGAAGTCTCTGGAAAAGGCACAGAGAAGGAGGAGCATGCCTTATGAATAAAATACATAGATCCAGGGATTAAGAGATTGTGGCATTGACATAAACAAACCAAAAAAGAAAATAGATTAGGTTTCCCAAATTACCTGCATTTGAAATGCTTTCCAAACAGTTCTCCACGGACTGGGGCTGGTAGGTGGCATGGTGTTTAAGGTACTCAATCCCAGGTTTCCCAAATTACCTGCATTTGAAATGCTTCCCAAACAGCTCTCCACGGACTGGGGCCGGTAGGTGGCATGGTGTTTAAGGCACTCAATCCCACATGGCCAACTCCACTGTTCAAGTCCCAGACCTGGTGGTTTGAAAAACATGCCAGGCACTTGTACGCAGGTGCTTAAAATCCCCAGAGGAGAATGAGGAGATGAGATTGAGATTGTTGTGTGACCATCCCCCTGGGGAAGGGGGATTTCTCTCTCTCTCTCTCTCTCTCTCTCTCTCTCTCTCTCTCTCTCTCCAGTAATCATATATGCCCTATGGAAAAAAAAGGAAAAAAAAAACTTATCTATAGACAAAAATTCACCAAAAATACTTTCTTGAGTCAGATAGTGACATAGTGGATCTCACATGGCCAACTTCATGACTTGAGTCTCAGACTAGGGACTTGGAAAACATACCAGTGGGTATGCATACACACCCAAAGTCCTGAAAGGAGAATGAAGAAGGGATTGACACATGGCCATTCTCCCCGGGAGGTGTTTTTCTCACTTTCTTGTCTTTTTATCTCTCTCTGCCTCTCTCTCTTTGTCTCTCTCTGTCTCTCTTTCTCTTTTTGTCTCTCTCCAGTGAGTGCAAGCACCCTATGGCAAAATATAAAAATAAAAGTTTCTTTACCCATCTCTTGAAGATTTACAACTCATTTTGGCATGAAGAGTGCTCTACAGAAACCTGTTTACATTTATAGGACTCCAAATATCCCACAATTACCTGACCATGAAATTCTCCTAAAGATAATACATACTATTTTATTCTAAAGGATGTCATGTGGGATATACTGGAATAGAGAATCTATTAATAGACCTAAGAGTATGATAAAAATACAGATGTGAAAAAGGGTTGAGAGAAAAAATAATTAGTCAATAAGAGATGGTAAGAAGAAAAATAATACCAAGAAAACTGACTATTTGTTAATGAAGAAACCAATAGAAGAGAATAGATTAGCATTAGAAAGCAGATAGTAAAAAAGAAAAAAGAGCAACCAGTCTCTACCTCACTTCTTAAATGTAAATAAAAAATAAATTTTATGAAAATGTAAATTTAAAATATAAAAACTAAAACTTTAAATGACAGAAAATAAAATATTCCTTAATTAGGTTAAATTTGAGGAGGGTAAATCTGACTGAGTCTAAAATTGAAGAAAACTTTATAAATATCAGTAAGTAAAACTTAAACTCCTGTATGGCAGAAAAAATAGCATTATTGAAGGTGAAATTTACATCTTAAATGGTTAAAATGCTTTGCAAAAATATTACATAGAAAGAGCTCTCATATTCAAATAGTAAAAGGAAATAAATAGAAAAATGGGCACCAGAACATAACAGATAATTTGTAAAAGAAGAAATGATAGTAGCAATTAAATTCTGAAATGATGTTTGGTTTCACCTGTAATAAAATACATGCAAATTTAAAAAGCATTGAAGTAAAACATTTCCACCTTTCCAATTAGCAAAAACTAAATATA
>NW_006160107.1:2689934-2721730 GCF_000334495.1 Tupaia belangeri chinensis | reverse complement strand
TATATATATTTTAAATTAAATGCTCCATGTTGGTGAGAGACTAAAGGAAATAAAGGAATAGAATTTTTCGTCCACTATTTGTAAATGTTGACATAAACTTCTGAGTGAGAATTCTCTCACACATACCAAAATTGAAAATATAGCTACGCTTTTTTTTTTTTTTTAGAAAAATTTTTGCTATAAGGTATGTGTACTTGCCAGAGAGACAAAAAGACAAAAAGTGAGAAATCACCCCCCAGGGAGGATGGCCACACTGCAGTCCTTCTCCTCTAGTCTCCTCTTGGGATCTCGAGCAGGCACATGCATGTGACCCGCATGAGTTTTAAGCTGCCGGGTCTGGGACTCAAACCTCGGTTGACTACATGGGAGTCCAGCGATGTCACCATTACACCATATGCTGATCCCAATACAATTATTCTTTGATCCAACAATTTCATCACTAGAAATACATTTGTTTAAAAAAAATAGAGAAAAATAGAGAGACAAGACATTTAAGTGACACAGAAGTGGAGAATTGTCTATTGATGATGTATCTTTGACTAGAATAGTGTTAGATTTATGCTGGGAAAATTCATCTCACAAGCTGTTGTGACGTACAGTGATTGAATACATAAAATTTAAAAATTTACAAATAATTTAAGTCAATGTGTGTGCAATTGACAGCAGAGTATTTCAGCGAAGAGATTTGATTGTAGAGTGTGATGAGAAGTTATTCTGTCTGGGCATATTTGTTACACATATTTACTGAGTATGTGTGCTGTACCAGATGGTGCCAGGGTGTGGAACATACTCGAAGAAAACATCATGACCTGCTGGGCCCTGGGAAACGAAGGGTACTTGGGGCCAGCAGGTGGGTGGTGGGTGTGCTGCCGGACTCCCACATGGCCCACCATGGGTCGAGTGCTGGCTTGCTTTCTCACTTTCCCTCTCTCTGTAGCTATCTCTGTTGAGCACATGTGCCCTGTAGCAAATTTTTAAAAATAATAATAATGATAAATTAAATGAATAGTTCTTTTGAAAATGAAACAAGAAATGAAGGCCCCTGAAAGGCCTCAGGAGCAGCCCATCCTGACCCTCTCCTGTCCTCCTGTTTCTGACCTTTGTCTCCAGAAATGAATCATGAAAACAAGAATTCTTGAGCAGTTCCAGACACCAGGTGGACTGAGGCTGCAGGCCCAACCCTTACGAATCTCCACGCATCCCCACCGTTCTTCCCACTGAGACCACAGGTTGGTTGCCTGGGACTTTAAGGCGAACCCCCACCCCACCCCACCTGCAATCTGGATCGAGCTGGCAAGCAGTTCCAGACACCAGGTGGACTGAGGCTGCAGACAGGACCAACCTGGTACTGTCACTCATCATCTGATCCTTTACCACTAGCCTTTGGACTGTTTGAATTCAGGTGATTTGAGTAGCATGCGGCGCGTGCGCCGCACGATTTACTTTTTTCCATTTTGTTTTTCTTTGCTCTTGGGGTGTTGCTTATTAGGTTAATTGAAGGCTCACCACTCCTTAGAAACAGCGAGGACTTTGGGCCATCCAGGGCTAGTGGCAACAGTTAATGGTAATTATGAGGAACAGGTAGGCCAACTGTAAGATAAATCATCAATTTTCTAAGCCTGTACAACTTTTAAGAATCAATCAGAGATACCTTAAATAAGTTAGGAAGAAACATATAGATTACCTGATGACTAGGAACAATTGCAGAGACTCAAGAAATATGAGCAACCAACAAAAGGCCTCTCCCTCAAGGGAAATCATCAAACCTACATCACCCACAGTCAATACAATGGACGTCGTGGACATGTCTGATAAGGAATTCAGAATATTTGTAGTGACCAAACTAACTGAGATGGAAGAGAAAAGAGACAAGGAGCTCCAGGAGATGAGGAAGTCCTTTAATGACTTGAAAGAAGAAATGGATACCCTAAACAAGAACCAGATGGAACTTCTAGGTTTGAAGAATGTGATAGAGGAAATCAAAACCTCCCTTGAAAGCATTAAATGTAGGTTAGACCAGGCAGAAGACCGAATCTCTAACGTAGAAGACAAAACATCTGACCTAGATAAAAGTATCAAGAAGATTGAGAAAACAACCATGAAAAATGAGGATAATATACGAGGAATACTGGACACCATCAAGCGCCCCAACATTCGGATAATTGGTATTCCGGAGGAGGAAGAAAATAATAAGGGCCTGGAAAATTTATTCCATGAGATCCTGGAAGAAAACTTTCCAAATCTAGAAAGGCATTCAAATATCCAGACCCAAGAAATACAGAGGACCCCAAGTAGAATCAACCCAAGAAGATCATCTCCAAGGCACATCATAGCCAGACTGGCAAAAACAACAGATAAAGACAAGATACTAAAGTTGGCAAGAGGGAAACGCCAGGTTACTTACAAAGGTCACCCCATCAGGCTAACATCGGATCTCTCAGCAGAAACAATGCAGGAAAGGAAAGAATGGGGAAGCATAGTCAAAGTGTTGAGTGAAAAACAATTTCAACCAAGAATACTATACCCGGCAAAATTATCTTTTATATGGGAAAAAAAGATAAAAACATTCTCAAATAAACAAAATTTGAAGGAATTTACCAACACCAGACCAGCTCTTCAAGAGGTTTTGAAGGGAGTACTATACCAGGAAAACTAAAAAATCAGAGACAGTTATACGAGAACAAAAAACAACTAAGAAAATGGCTCACTTAATGATAGGATCAGGTATGGAAATATCGATAATTACATTGAATGTCAATGGATTAAATTCCCCAGTTAAGAGACATAGACTAGCTGAATGGATAAGAAAACAGAAACCCTCTATCTGTTGCCTACAAGAAACTCACTTTATGGATAAAGATATACATAGACTAAAAGTCAAGGGCTGGAAAAAGATATTCCATGCAAATGGAAATCAGAAAAAGGCTGGAGTAGCGATATTGATCTCAGACAAAATAGATTTTAAAACAAAGACTGTAAGAAGAGACAAAGAAGGGCATTATATAATAGTAGATGGGGTAATCCAGCAAGAAGATATAACCCTTATAAATATCTACGCACCCAACTCAGGTGCGCCTAAATATGTGAAGGAAAGACTGCTGGAGCTAAAAGGAGACATAGGGAAAAATACTATAATTGTTGGAGATCTCAACACCCCGTTATCTCCTATAGACAGATCTTCTAGACAGAAAATAAATAGAGAGATACAGGACTTAAATGATACTATAAATGGAATGGGCTTGACAGATATCTATAGAACTTTCCACCCTACATCCACAACATATACATTTTTCTCACCCCGACATGGAACCTTTTCAAAGATAGATCATATATTAGGACACAAATCAAGCCTTTACAGATTCAAAGGCATAGAAACTGTACCCAGCATCTTCTCTGACCATGATGGAATTAAACTCAAGATTAATTTCAAGAAACAACCCCGAAAACACACGAACACATGGAAACTGAACAACCTACTTCTGAATGACTTCTTCACTACTGAAGAAATTAAGGCTGAAATAAACAAATTTATGGAAACAAATGATAATGAGGACACAAGTGTCCAGAACCTATGGGACACAGCAAAAGCAGTCATAAGAGGGAAATTCATAGCAATTAGTGCACATAAGAAAAGGATGGAAAGATGGCAAGTAGATAACTTATCATCATGCCTCAGAGAACTGGAAAAACAACAACAAACGAACCCCCAAAATGCCAGGCGAAAAGAAATAATAAAGGTTCGAGCAGAAATAAATGAAATAGAAAATAAACGAACCATACAGAAAATAAATGAAAGCAAAAGCTGGTTCTTTGAAAAGATCAACAAGATTGATACTCCATTGGCTAGACTGATCAAGAAGAAGAAAGAAAGAAACCAGATTAATCAAATATGTGATGAAACAGGCAATATTACCACGGACATAGCAGAAATACATAATATCATTAGAGGATACTATGAGCGACTTTACGCCAACAAACAAGATAACCTGGAGGAGATGGACAAATTCCTGGATGCATATAAACTACCAAGATTGGATCAGGAAGACATAGAGAATCTGAATAGACCTATAACAAGCCAGGAGATTGAATCAGTAATTAATAATCTCCCAACAAAGAAAAGCCCAGGCCCAGATGGCTTCACTTGTGAATTCTACAAAACTTTCAAGGAAGAATTAACCCCTATCTTACTAAAATTATTTCTAAAGATTCAAAAGGAAGGAAACCTTCCAAATTCATTTTATGAAGCCTCCATCATCCTCATCCCCAAAACAGATAAGGATATGACAAAAAAGGAAAACTACAGACCAATATCATTGATGAATATAGATGCGAAAATTCTCAACAAGATACTCGCAAATCGTATCCAACAACATATAACAAAGATCATTCATCACGACCAGGTAGGCTTTATACCAGGGATGCAAGGGTGGTTCAATATACGCAAGACCATAAATGTAATACACCACATTAACAGAAAGAAAGATAAAAACCATATGATCATCTCAATTGATGCGGAGAAAGCGTTTGATAAAATACAACATCCTTTTATGATTAAGACTCTCAGTAAGATTGGTATAGAAGGGTCATTTCTGAACACAATAAAAGCAATCTATGAAAAACCTACAGCTAATATTATACTGAATGGGGAAAAGCTGAAAGCTTTTCCTCTGAAAACAGGTACTAGGCAAGGCTGCCCACTTTCTCCACTGCTCTTTAATATAGTACTGGAAGTCTTAGCTATTGCAATCAGAGAAGAGAACAGTATTAAAGGCATTCGAATAGGCAAAGAAGAGTTGAAAATATCTTTATTTGCAGATGACATGATGGTATACTTAGAAGACCCAAAGGTATCCATGAAAAAACTGCTTGAAGTAATAAGTGAATACAGTAAGGTGGCAGGATACAAAATCAATATCCAAAAATCTATAGCATTTCTATTTATGAACAACAAGTTGAATGAAGCAGAGCTGAAGAAAGGAATCCCTTTCACCGTAGCCACAAGATGTATAAGATATCTAGGGATAAACCTAACTAAGAAAGTCAAAGACCTTTATAAAGAAAACTACGAGAATCTTAAAAAAGACATTGAAAGTGACATAAAAAAGTGGAAGGACATCCCATGCTCCTGGATTGGTAGAATTAACATAATCAAAATGGCAATTCTACCCAAATTAATCTACATGTTTAATGCAATTCCAATCAAAATACCAGAGATATTCTTCAGAGATCTAGAAAAGACAATTATAGAATTTGTCTGGAACCATAAAAGACCTCGTATTGCAAAAGCAATCCTGCGTAAGAAGAATGGAGTAGGAGGCATATCACTCCCTGATCCCAAGATATACTATAAAGCTGTGGTCATCAAAACAGCATGGTATTGGCATAAAAACAGACATGTGGACCAATGGAAGAGAATAGAGACCCCAGAAATAACTCCCAAAGCTTATAGCCAACTGATCTTTGACAAAGGATATCAGTCAATCCATTGGGAAAAGGAAAACCTCTTTAGTAAATGGTGCTGGAAAAACTGGGTATCCACCTGCAGAAAGATGAAACTGAACCCCCATCTTTCACCATTAACAACAGTCAACTCAAAATGGATCAAAGATCTGAACCTAAGACCTCAGACAATAAAACTACTTGTGGAAAATGCTGGGGAAACTCTGGGAGACATTGGAGTAGGCAAAGACTTCTTAAATAAGACTCCCAAAGCACAGGCAATAATCCCTAAAATAGACAAGTGGGACTATATTAGACTAAGAAGTTTCTGCACAGCAAAGGACACAGTAACAAGTGTGAACCGACAACCCTCAGAATGGGAAAATATTTTTGTTAAATATGCCTCAGACAAGGGACTGATAACGAGAATACATAGGGAACTCAAGTGCCTTATGCGAAAAAAAATGATTAACCCGATTAAAAGATGGGAAAGTGAGCTGAACAAAAGTCTCTCTAAGGAAGACATACGAACAGCCAAAAAGCATATGAGGAAATGCTCAACATCCCTCATCATAAGGGAGATGCAGATAAAAACCACAATGAGATACCACCTAACCCCTGTCAGAATGGCAAAGATTAAGAATATAAAAAGTGATAAGTGTTGGCGGGGATGTGGTGAAAAGGGAACCCTCCTACACTGTTGGTGGGAATGTAAACTAGTTCAACCACTGTGGAGAACAATATGGAGGTTCCTCAAAGATCTACAAATAGAACTACCATTTGATCCAGCAATCCCACTTCTGGGTATTTACCCAAAAGACAGGAGAACGCTCAGTCAGAAAAGTGCTTGCACATCAATGTTTATTGCAGCATTATTCACAATTGCCAAGACATGGAACCAACCTATATGTCCACAAACTGATGAATGGATTGGAAAAGTGTGGTATATATACTCTATGGAATACTACTCAGCCATAAAAAATAACAAGACCCTAGCATTTGATAGAAAGTGGTCAGATATGGAGGATCTATTGCTGAGTGAAGTAAGCCAGGCTATGAAAGAAAGATATTGTATGTATCCACTCAATATATACCGACTATCCGCACTCTATGATAGAGAGCAAAAATTCGGAGGACATAAACACAGTGAAGGTACTTAATGAGAATAGGACAGTGTGGAATGGGGTAAGTGAAGAGAAGAGGATAGAGAAAGATAGCAAGTGAACAATAGAGAGACAGGACGTTAGTGAGAAACAGATAGGGGTTATTAACTGTTGATGATGACATGTATAGTATTCTCAACTGGATTGGTCTGAGAAGTATTTCATGATGGGCAAAGTATTTTTACAAGCAAAACGAGAAATAACAATTGACTGTTTTATAAAAATAATTAGAATAATAAAAATAATGATTGGGGAAAACATAGAAAAGATATTGAATGTTGAAGTGGGGAGATTAATGTCTCTGTACTGACTGACATGCATGGCATTCCCTTTTGAAAAACAATGTAATACACTGTAAAGTTATATGTAATCCAATGTAATATAAAGAAGATTATGATGATAATAAAAAAAAAAGAAAACAAGAATTCCTTTCCTGCAAGGCAGTTCACAGAAACGAGAACCCTTCTCCTCTGAAAGCAGCCACAAACCTAGAAAGTCATCCTGTCCCTCATCCCCGCGGGGTCCTGCCTCTACCCGAGAGGAAGGCCGGTCTCACAGAGAGACAAGACGATCCTGAACTCGGGCCTTGCTGGCTGCCCGTCAGCCCAGTGCCAACAGCCCAGGCCGCGTTCACTCTCCCTTCTACACAGCCGTCCAGTATCGCCAGCCGAAGCGTAAAGGCGGTGTTCTCTGTGGCTTTGGGTTTTCACTCTGATGCTGTCAGTCACATGAATTTTGTTTATCAGTGTGTTGTGCTTCCTCTTGACAGTCTGGCTTCCATTCTAGGAGTGTTGGCCGTAATCCTTGTGATAGCTGAGGAAAGGCATCACACCTTTCTGCCCTACTGGGTTAAGTGCACACTTGTAGGCCCTTCATTGTAGTGAAAAAAGAAAAATAAGTAAGTGTAAAGGGAAACTAATCAAGGTTTGTGGTCATCTGCAAGTAACAGATTACTTTTATGCTGGAGGAGCAAAAAAAGTGTCCCCAAGAGATGGAATGCCATTTGAGCTAAAGACTTGAATAATAACAATGGTAATTCAGACAAAAAGGTAATGAATAAGGAATTTTGATTTTATCCTAAACGTAATGAAAAGCCATTGTGGACATGCCGTCATGGTATAATTTCTATTTCTAGAACCATCACTTTAACCATTATGTGAGAACACTGCATGGGGACAGGAGCAGGATCGGAGACCTATGTGAAGTCGGATCCCTGCAGACTGGGTGCAGCACAGCAAAATCCTCGACGAGGGTGGTAATGCCAGTTAGGGAGGAAAGTGAGGGACCTGAACTGCACTGTGGAGGTAAAATTGAGCGTTTGCTGATGGATCACATATTGGGAATGAAAAAAAAAATGTTTTCTTTTTTAAAAAAAAGTATTTGCCATAGGGCATGTGCGCTCACTACAATGAAGGGCCTACAAGTGTGCACTTAACCCAGTAGGGCACAAAGGTGTGATGCCTTCCCTCAGCTGTCACATGGATTACGGCCAACACTCCTAGAATGGAAGCCAGACTGTCAAGAGGAAGCACAACACACTGCCTTCCGGGGGGTTGGGGGGATGGCCATGCTGAAATGGCCTTCTCCTTTCTCCTCCTGGGATTTGGGGCATGCACGCACACATACACACACAGCATGAATTTTTTTTTTTTTTTGAGAGGTTTTTGCTATAGAACGTGTGCGCTCGCCAGACAGAGAGAGACAGAGAGACAGAAAGCGAAAAATTACCCTAATGTCTCTGTACTGACTGACATGCATGGCATTCCCTTTTGAAAAACAATGTAATACACTGTAAAGTTATATGTAATCCAATGTAATATAAAGAAGATTATGATGATAATAAAAAAAAAAGAAAACAAGAATTCCTTTCCTGCAAGGCAGTTCACAGAAACGAGAACCCTTCTCCTCTGAAAGCAGCCACAAACCTAGAAAGTCATCCTGTCCCTCATCCCCGCGGGGTCCTGCCTCTACCCGAGAGGAAGGCCGGTCTCACAGAGAGACAAGACGATCCTGAACTCGGGCCTTGCTGGCTGCCCGTCAGCCCAGTGCCAACAGCCCAGGCCGCGTTCACTCTCCCTTCTACACAGCCGTCCAGTATCGCCAGCCGAAGCGTAAAGGCGGTGTTCTCTGTGGCTTTGGGTTTTCACTCTGATGCTGTCAGTCACATGAATTTTGTTTATCAGTGTGTTGTGCTTCCTCTTGACAGTCTGGCTTCCATTCTAGGAGTGTTGGCCGTAATCCATGTGACAGCTGAGGGAAGGCATCACACCTTTGTGCCCTACTGGGTTAAGTGCACACTTGTAGGCCCTTCATTGTAGTGAAAAAAGAAAAATAAGTAAGTGTAAAGGGAAACTAATCAAGGTTTGTGGTCATCTGCAAGTAACAGATTACTTTTATGCTGGAGGAGCAAAAAAAGTGTCCCCAAGAGATGGAATGCCATTTGAGCTAAAGACTTGAATAATAACAATGGTAATTCAGACAAAAAGGTAATGAATAAGGAATTTTGATTTTATCCTAAACGTAATGAAAAGCCATTGTGGACATGCCGTCATGGTATAATTTCTATTTCTAGAACCATCACTTTAACCATTATGTGAGAACACTGCATGGGGACAGGAGCAGGATCGGAGACCTATGTGAAGTCGGATCCCTGCAGACTGGGTGCAGCACAGCAAAATCCTCGACGAGGGTGGTAATGCCAGTTAGGGAGGAAAGTGAGGGACCTGAACTGCACTGTGGAGGTAAAATTGAGCGTTTGCTGATGGATCACATATTGGGAATGAAAAAAAAAAATGTTTTCTTTTTTAAAAAAAAGTATTTGCCATAGGGCATGTGCGCTCACTACAATGAAGGGCCTACAAGTGTGCACTTAACCCAGTAGGGCACAAAGGTGTGATGCCTTCCCTCAGCTGTCACATGGATTACGGCCAACACTCCTAGAATGGAAGCCAGACTGTCAAGAGGAAGCACAACACACTGCCTTCCGGGGGGTTGGGGGGATGGCCATGCTGAAATGGCCTTCTCCTTTCTCCTCCTGGGATTTGGGGCATGCACGCACACATACACACACAGCATGAATTTTTTTTTTTTTTTGAGAGGTTTTTGCTATAGAACGTGTGCGCTCGCCAGACAGAGAGAGACAGAGAGACAGAAAGCGAAAAATTACCCCCCCAGGGGGATGGCCACACCGCAATCCCTTCTCCTCCATTCTCCTCTTGGGATCTTGGGCACACAGGTACACGCCCCCAGCGTGAGTTCTAAGCCACCGGGTCCGGGACGCGAACCACAGTCGACTACGTGGGAGTCCAGCGACATAGCCATTATGCTAACTGCTGGTTCCCACGCAGCATGATTTTCAAGCCTTCGGTCTGGGACTGAAATCACAGCTGGCCATGTGGGGGTCCAACACCTTAGCCACCACGCCACCTGCTGGCCCCTACATCTTAATTTTAACACTGCATGTTCTACAGAAAATAAAGCACTGATTGTCTTAAATAACATATTTCCTTTATAACTTACTTCATTTTCTTTATTTTAATGGATCACTGCAGGGAGAAAAGCATTCACAACTAAATACTTTTTTCAAAATCTGTATGGCTTAAGGCAACTGAAAAAAGAATCAAGTAGGGTGTTCTAAATTATGTTAGTGACACAGCTATAAATAATTGCATCTGAATCAGCATTACAATGAAATGAAGTTGAGGTACAACCTGCTTCCTTGTCTAAACCTCTTAGGAAAACATTGTTTTTCTTCCTCCATCAGAGGATGGAACTCTATCCCCCACTACCAGCGCATTGAAGAATGGAAGACAAGACAGAAAGCTGGTGTCTGAGCGGTGACCATGCAGCGGCTGAGGCCGGACCACAGCTGGGCGGCGGGGACTCTGACGCTGTGTTCTACACAGTCTGACATCCTTTGTACTTAAGTTCACCTGTCAGCACTTGCTCTGTGCAATTCTCTCCCCCCCATCTCCCTTCCCCAGGTCTCCCCACTCCTCCTCTGCTCTGTAATTCTCTTCCCTCCATCACCCCTCCCCGAGGGCTCCCCACTCCCCTCCTCTCTGTAATTCTCTCCCCTCCATCTGCCCTCCCCAGGTCTCCCCACTCCCCCTCCTCTCTGTAATTCTCTCCCCTCCATCTCCCCTCCCCAGGTCTCCCCACTCCCCTCCTCTCTGTAATTCTCTCCCCTCCATCTCCCCTCCCCAGGTCTCCCCACTCCCCTCCTCTCTGTAATTCTCTCCCCTCCCTCTCCTCCTCCCCTATTTCTCAATTCAAAGTTTTCTCAAACTCGCTCAGCATATTTTTTCCCTGGGGGGAAGCAGTGCTAAAGTTTATTGCCTGTACAGTTATTTGGGCAACTTAGAAATCCCTTTCAGCTTGGATTTTTCTATCAAAAATGGATTTTGAAGGCGGTTAATACAAATCTTAATGTGTTTCGGGGAGTACTGGAGATTTGATTCTCACTCTGTATTTTCGAATGTCTTCCATACATATTTCTTATAAATATTAAAGTGAATGAACTTAGGATTTTGAATTTCCTATTATTGTGGCTAACCATGGAAATTGCGAACTGCCTTAAGAATCATTTGAACACTATGTGACTATCTACGGATTTATTTATACGGATTTTATACCTCTCTCATCTCTTCAGTCTGTGCGACTCTGTCCTTTGATCTTCAAACTACACCCTTGCAGATTCAATAAGACCAAGCTCCTCCTCCGCGGGACTTGGGGGCCATCACACGCCATCAAGCTGAGAGGCCCAGAAGCCCACCCTGCAGTCCAGGCCTGAGAGGTCTGGGGTCCGGACCCCTCGAGGCGGCGACTGACAACCTAGGGGCACGCTCTCCCTCCGGCCTGCACCCCACGTGACATCACTGTGACTCGAGGACGCGCTTTCACGCTCCCTCGCCCAGGGCCTCCTTCTCCACCAGGAACAGGTCAGGAATTCAGGAGCTCGGATCCCAGAGGGGTTGTGCAGTTGAGAGAGTGGGAAGTAGGGCTGGGGCGGACGTCTGACCTTGATTCCAAACTCCAAACATTTCCCGCCTGTCTTCCTTGGGATGGCTCCATTTGTGAGTGGCATGGTGGAGAATTGTCTCTCCTTGGCCCACTGCACAGGCAACAAGGGGCATGGCATTGCTGCCCACAGGACGCAGCCGGCGGTACCATCGCAGGGAGGCTTCCATCAAGGAGTGTCCAGCAGTTAGTCAGCACCTCCCCCATGCTGGCTGCTGAGACAGCTTAACTATAAACAGCGGACAGTTCTACTTCTCTCCCTTCTGGGAGAGAGAGGAAGGGAGAGAGACACGAAGACAGGCATTTTGGACAGGGTGTAGCCAGGCATGATTGTCCTGCCCGGCCTCCCACTTTGCCAGGGTTATAGGCATAGCCCACCGCACCAGGGTGTTCAGGTCCACCAGGGAACCAAAGCCAGGCTCTCCGTGAGGCCTCCAGCCCCCCAACCAGAGGGGCCCCCAGTGCACCCAGCCTGGGTCCAGCTTTCCACTTTCAATTTTCTCTACTCTTAGTTACACAGTATATGTGAGTGCCAGAGAAGATATTTACAGATTTTATATTACAGAAAAAAATGCACTGCGTAGGCCATAATATCAGCCATAAATCACACACACACACACACACACACACACACACACACACACAAATAATTCAAGGAAACGTACCAGGATGTCAAAGCGTTTGACAATGAAGGGCAGGGTACGAGGTAAGAGTTTGAGTGACATCGTCTGCTTCTTTACACTATATGTTTTACCGATTCTTTAAAATGATCTTGAATGCCTATAGTTGTGAAAAACTAAGAGGTGTGGAGCTAGAGGACTGTCCTCTCACTCTGTAACCCTGCATACTCGTGTGCGTGCTATGTAAGAAGCATTAATACTACACTCTTCCAGGGTATTTAGAAGTTCGTAAAAAGCAGTCAAGTTTTAAAGCTTAGATGTCTATAAAACAAGTAACTTAATCTAATAAAGAAGGTAAAAAAGAGTACCTGAGTAGTTTTTTAATTTTTTTTCTTTTTCTTGGAGAGGTTTTTTGCTATAGGGCACTTGCGCTCGCCAGACAGACAGAGACAGACAGAGAGACAGAAAGCGAGAAATCGTCCCCCCAGGGGGGATGGCCATGCCGCAATCCCTTCTCCTCCATTCTCCTCTTGGGATCTTGGGCACGCACGCACACGTGCCCAGCGTGAGTTTAAACCACCATGTCCGGGACTCAACCCACGTTCGACTATGTGGGAGTCCAGAGACATAGCCATTACGCTAACTGCTGGTTCCCCTGAGTAGTTTTCAATTGCTTACTGTTATAACTTCCATTGCACTTCTTAACCATAATGCCACTTTTACGTATCGCAGGGCTGCCAAATTCCAGTTCCGGATGTTCATTTCAATTCGTTGTCCCAGTTATTCATTCATATAAGAACGGCCAGTAAATAATCTTACAGCACAGAGATCCATGCGAGTGAAAGGATATAAACTCTCCCAGCAGCTCTTTCTAGTTACCAAACATGAAAGTCAAGCTGACAAAGTGGCCAGTGTACTGGCCAGAGCTGTAGCGTTCAGTTGAACATGGAGAGAACACGCATCTCACACGGTTACATGGAATCCATTCCACACGTCACAGCCACACAGCTAAGCTACTGGGGCCCCTTGCAGCTGTCTGGCAGCCCCTGAAAAGCGATTACAAGTCAGAAAGCACTGAGAGACACTCAAAGTCCTTTTGTTTGAAAGCCACATTCCTTCCCAGGGTCTCCCGGATTCGCTCTCTCACGTAGTATTTTTGGGCAAAGTGCCCTGCGTATAATGTCCCTCCGAGGTCAGAAGGCGATACAGCCATAACCGTGTGGGCAATCGTCTTATTACTAATTCCCCATGTAATTCTGCCGACAGACAGGACAGAATGTCTGGCAGAATCATTTTAATGAGAACACAATCTACTCTGCAAAACATGCTTCAGTGAGGCAACAGGCCTTGACATCATGTCTGTTCGGCAGCACGGGAGGGCATGAGGTACCCTGCGAAGGGAGAGGGCCAGAAACCTCACTCTGTGGGCCTGCCGTGGCATGGCGAAGGCCCTGGACCCCCAGGTGGCCGACCGTGCAATTCGAGCCCTGGACCCAGCTTGGAAAAGACACCGGGCATGTGTGCATCCCCAAGATCCCGAGAGAATAGAGGAGAAGGGATTGCAGCGTGGCCAACTCCCCTGGGGCTGAGGGGATTTCTCACTCTCCTTCTCTCTCTTTCTCTCTGTCTCTCTCTGGGAAGCATACACGCTGTATAGCAAAACAAAAAAGCAAAGCAAAAGCACAAAATAAAACAATAAAAGAAACCTCCCCTGTGCTCTGGATGTGCAGTCCCTTCCCTGGCTCCCTTCCTTTCAAGCACACCTCAGGTCACCTTGTACGAGGAGGAAAACAAGACGGGGCAGTGTGGTTCTGGTGAGCGCTGGGGCGGGATGTGCACAGCACGCCCGTGGCAGGCTAGACAAATTCTGCCGATGGAAGTAACAGCATCATTAGTTCCTGTGGCCTCCCCAGTCCTCAGTCCTGCATGGAACAGGAACTGGAGGTTAACTTTCAGCTTGTGCCAGAAATGGTTTTGTTGAAACAATCGTCGTCTGAAATACGTTCCTTTGGGGAATTGTCCCTCCATGACCCATGCCCCATTTCCCTTGGCCTCTGTGACAGTCTCTGCTCCTTGCAGTTTTATGGTTTCATTCATGACAGCATTTATTTTTTTTCCTTCTCCTAAGGAATTTCTAATTTAATTATATTTTCTACAGAACTTCAGTTTTCAAAGATAGGAAATAAAAATGCTAGCGACGGGAATTTGCTGTGCTGTGTGTAAACCAACCCAGCATGATCTAGACCCGAGGGAACCAGCTAATGGTGACACAGGACGTATTTTCCCCTCACTCCAACATAACCCTTTTATTGAAC
This sequence comes from Tupaia belangeri chinensis, assembly GCF_000334495.1. Lineage (NCBI taxonomy): Eukaryota > Metazoa > Chordata > Mammalia > Scandentia > Tupaiidae > Tupaia > Tupaia belangeri. The sequence goes on along the minus strand of NW_006160107.1, from coordinate 2,707,174 downwards.
TTCAGGATTCAAAAAAGGATTCAGGAAAACAAAGTTTAGAATACTACTCTTACGTAAAAGAAGATATCAGGGGGCCAGCAGGCAGCATGGTGGTTAAGGCACTGGACTGCCACACGGCTCACCATGGTTCAAATCCCAGACCCGGCAGCTTACTTTCTCACTCTCTCTCACTCTCTCTCTGTCTTTGGTGAGTGCATGTGCTCTATAGCAAATTTTAAAATAATAGTAACATAAAATTAAATAATTCTTTAAAATTAAAATAACAAAAGACATCAGAATGACTTCAGAAAGAGAAGGCATTATGTAAAAGAGGGTAGCCCAGTTAGTGAGTAGAGCAGACGAGAGTGTTGCATGGTCTTTGCTCTACAAAGTGTGACAGCAAAGGCTGCTTCCTCCTGCGTGTGAAAAAGGGTGACAGGGAACCGAGCTAACGTTTCTACATCGGAATTTCAAGGGAAAGCGCAAACCAAATCATGGCCTGGAAAGCAGGCAGTAAAACGGATGCAACAGGACATGTTCGGTGTAAATGACTGTATTTTTTAGACACTAATCTCTAGTATTGCTCCCAAATGATAAAAATTATAGTGGCTGCAACTTGGTCTTCAACAGTCCAATAGCCCGTCATAAGAAAGGCAAAGAAAAGCCGGCTGACCTGGTATGAAGCAATTTTTTCTACATGATTAAAGAAACAAATACCCACTAAACATAAACCATTTCTGAGAACAGCTGGGTAACTTTATAGCCCTCTGTAACTCACATATTTTAACACCAAGATTTAGTGTCTGAAGACTTATAAAAAACACGAAGAGGCACAATACTCAAACAGTGAACACAGCCTAGTCCTGCCACACATCAGGCCATTTGTCCATCAAGCTCTTTATGGTCCACGTAAACAGTTCAGGCTCACGGAGGTGCTTAGATTTTAGCTAACAGCAACTAATCGACATCTCTGACTCTAAAACTCTGGCTCTGAAACTCGAAAGGTGCAATTACCTTCCACGTAGTAGCTTAACCTCCAGATGAAATACTAAATAGGCAACAACCTATTGAATAGTCTTACTCTCTCAGTATCGCCTAAGTCCTTGAAAGGACTTTATTTTCTTGCCGTCTTGTCACCAATGAAGGAAGCCAAATTAAAGATGTTCATACCTGTTCTTTCACTCTGAAAGTAATTCCGAAGCAGCCATATTCTATTTCCTAATGAACGATTGCTGAAAAGTTTGCCTGCTTACTCCTGTCTTATTTTAGAACCATCTGCTTTGTCCAATTTCCAAACAGATATTTTCTTTCTTCCAGTGTACAGACCATTCGCCTGCGGTAGAGTCTACATAACAAGAGGTGCATTACAGCCCGTGATGAGGAGATTAAATCAAGTCAGTCACCAGCCCGGTGTTTTTCGTACATTTTTAGGAAACTTTAACATTAAAGAGCCTGGGGGGGTGGTGGGGATCATTGTCACCTGGGATAGAAATATCCAGAACCAAATAAGTTAGGAATATCAGTGGCAAAAGATGGCTTAGCAGTTGGTTTATAGAGGATTAGCTGATTCTGACATAAAGGGACGTTCTCAGTGGATACCTGAAAACTAAGATGCTGAGGAAAGAGGGAGGGGCGAGACGACAGATACTGTAGTGAGGGGCGCGACGACAGTTACTGCCTGGACACCGGGACTCATGAGAATGGAAATGTAAGTACCCACATCCTCTGGGCCACCCACCACCACCCAGACCGTCACCAAGAATAAAGCCGGCTCTGAGGAGGACATAAAGCCCATGGATGACTAGGAGCTAAGAGGGCGGTTGGGATGACCCAGACTTGAACCTGAAGAAGATGAAAGGAGAGCTGGGGTAGTGACATTCCATCACCACGACTCAAGAGAACGTTAGTTCACAGAAGGCGTCACAAGGTCAGGATTCCCGAGAGTTTTTATAACCGTGTTCCTATGCACATGCATGATCTAAAGACTGAATGGCGGCCTCTGGCTGGTTAGCTGGTTAAGGCTCCATGGTTGTACAAACTAGAGAGAGAGCCAGAAGAGAACGAGAGAACAGGCAGGAAAAAAGGCTAAATGAGAAAGAAAAGGAAAACTATCTAGAAAGAGTAGAATCTAAAGAAATGGGGTAAAAATAAGGATAAAAGAGTATGACAGTCCACGTGGGAAAAAACTGAGATGTAAGGAAATTTAAAACTTTTTCTTAAAATAAAGCAAATCAAGAAGAAATGTCATTTTCCATCAATTGTAATGATTCATGTAATTCAGTCTCAAATATTTAATGGAAAAGAATGTCTAAAACCATTTCTCCTATTTTTACCTGATTCTGTTACTATTCATAGTCATAGTCTCTCTGCAGTTCTACTTGTTGGGAAATTTGACATTTTTATAGATAGATTTATAGTTTCTTAAGGAGCAATGCAATAAAGATCCAAGATTCTTTTACCCAGAAGTATATTTGCAAAGAAAAAGCATGCATTTCCTAACGCAACAATGGAGTCATTGACTTTTGAAAGGAATTGCTTCAGAGCTTGTTGGTTTTCTGACTCTGACAACACAAAGAATGAGACAGTACGACTGTGGTGGTGTTTGCCTTAAGCTTTGCGGTCAAGCTCAGAACTCCACAGTAATGTGCCCTATAATCTAAAAACCTGGGCCTAGCTCCAGTGGTGTGTGCTCTACAGGCTGGGACCACACGTGAGGCATGGGTTCTGTTCCCAGTGCAGCCACTCCCAGCCGAGTGTTGCTATAGTCCCAGCCCTAGGAGGCTGAGGCCAGAGGACCAAGAGCTCAGCTGGCCTACACAACACAGAGGCCTTTCCAAGAAGTTGGCTGTGGGGGGTGTTGGGGGGTGCAGACTGAGACTGTGTACCACCTGGGAGGCTGAGATGGGACGTTAGAAACATGCTGAGATCCCAGCATGAAACAAAGAAAAAGTAAAGAAGTAAGTGACTTTCATCAGCTATCAGTTTTCCAAACTGGGACCCCATTGATGGAAGAGATGGTTCCAAACTCCTCCAGTCAAAAGTACCCCTGCCTGTGAAAGAATCTTGATCTCGTTCAAGAATTAATGACTCTGAATCTAGAGCAAAGAGAAATTCGACCTCCTAGCATTGGTCCCGGGTGATTTTCAATTCAGGCACACTTAAAAACCACTGCAATAAGAAGCAGTCTTAGTGTACAAATCATATGAGATTTTGTTTACTATTTTGAGTGATACATGACAAAATATCTTTTTAATCCTATATTATATGATTAAAATAAATCATATGATATATACTATGTCATGTGATTTATATGTATTATGCTTATTGATATATTTATATTATAGGATATATATCATGCCTTGGAATCTATAAACACTAAAAGATTTTTTTAAATCATTTGTTCACTTTTAAGAAATCTATAAAGAAGCCAGATAGTAATATGGGAACAAGCAGACTCGAGAGAAAACTGCAATCCTTTTTCATGGAACCAAGAGCCCAATGCTCACGCCAACCACCTGTGTTCACAGGTGTTGACATGTGACATGGAAAACGGGCCTTTGTTTCAGACTTTGTGGCTAGCACCTCTATAGATTTATGGTGATGGAGAGAGCAATTCATTTCCTTAGCTTTTAGTCAAAGAGAAGCTAACTTCTCAATGTATCACTCTTTGACCTTTGCCACAGAGACCAAGTGAGTGCCGTAAATAGAAAACCCTTTCTTTGGTTAGGAAACACGCAGCCACAGAAGAGGACTTAAGAAACAAGAGTGCTTTTAGTGGGGTGTCTCATGTGGTATGAGGAAATAAAAAAGTGAAATCTTGGATAATCTAAGAATTGATTGAAATGTTTTATAAATTCTTCCAGAGTTACCAGCTACTCTCTGAAGCTTTTCAGATTGGCACCACAGGACCTAATTGGCTTAATTCTTTTTAAAGTTCATCACCTATAATTAATGAACTAAAAGACAGGGAGCATGAGGATTTCCAGGCCTGACGTTTATAATCCCTTGCATTTTAAATGTCCTGGACCTCTCCCCTCTCCGTGCAGATAAACATCACGTCCATGCAGAAACCTAAGGTGGTTGGCCGCTCAGGCATCGATTCCCTCTGCACCTCAGTCAGTACTGGAAATGCTGCGTCAGCAGTTATTTTGAGCCTTTTTGTCCCGGCATTTGTTCATTGCTGGGCGCCGTCAGTGCCCTCTTTAACAAAACATTGGTCCTCATCTCCTTTCTGCTATGGTCTCCCAGGACATGAAAGGTTGACAAAGTCCTTCCATCTTAAAATCCTCAAAAGCCATTTGCTACATCTAACACTGACTGAGAGACTGAAAGGCAGTATTAGATACAAAGCTTTGACTTTATTTTTACAACAAAAAGATTTTATTACAGGGACCAGCAGTTAGCGTAATGGCTATGTCGCTGGACTCCCACGTAGTCGACCACAGTTCGAGTCCCGGACCCGGTGGCTTAAAACTCATGCTGGGCGCGTGTGCATGTGTGTCCAAGATAACGAATGGAGAATGGAGGAGAAGGGATTGCAGCGTGACCATCCCCCTTGGGGGGTGATTTCTCACTTTCTGTCTCTCTGTCTCTGTCTGGCAAGTGCACGCACCCTATAGCAAAAACCTCTCAAAAAAAAAAAAGATTTTATTACATACCTTCAAATTTTGTTACAAAATAAAAGCTGAGATTTAGTAGTAATTTTTAGAAAGGCAAGATAGTCTCATATGAATAGTACTTAAAATACGATGCATTAATATTCGTATCTGGTCATGATAAAATATATGTAAGCTAGTTTGGGGTTATCATTTTAATAATAAATATAATATTTGCAAAATGAGAGCAATGACTTGTTGAGCAAGTGCTATGAGCCAAACACTACTCCACGACTTTATACTCATGAACTCATTCCCGACTCGCTTTGCAGAAGGAACGTGTGTTTACAAATCTTGCCGACTTCGCCCAACGTTGTCGCGCTGTTTGGAGTAAAATGCAAATTTAAGTCTATCTGATTGCAAAGCTTAAATATCACACAAACGCTTTTCTTCCTGAACTTTGAACAGACATGCACGAAATGTTTGCAATGGGGAAAAAACAAACAACTTAAACATTGCTCATATTTAATAAATTTTGGTTTCATTTTAGAAGACAAAATGTAAAGTTTTATAAAATTTCCCTTTATCATTGGAAATATAAATTAAGTAATTCTCAATCCGCTTGGTAAAAATTTGCTTGTATTGTCAGAGATTCATTCAATCAGATTTGTCCGTTGGTACGACAAAATTTCAGTTAGTCTGTCTCTATTACGAAATTGTGATATGATTATAGCTATATGAAATTTAGCTTCAGGCCAGCTTACGGTGGTGAGCAGCCATGGCAGCTGTATAGTTCAAGTCCTGGGCCCGGTGACCTGAGAGACATGCTGAACATGTATGTGTGTGTATGCTCAAATCCCAAAAGGAAAATAGGGAAAGGAATTGGGGCATGACCATCTGAAGGCGGGGGGGGGACTTTTCTTTTTTTTCTCACTCTTTCTCTCCCTCTGGCAAAAATTTATACAAAAATGTAAAATTAAGCTCAGGTTACCACTTTGACCATAAAGCACACCTTTGGCACACATACACATACATACCCTAATTTAATATGAAATGAAACCTCGAAATTCAGCTAACTGCATCAAAAGTAGAGACTATTAATTTTTTTTTTTTGAGAGGTTTTCGCTATAGGGTGCGTGCGCTCGCCAGACAGACAGAGAGAGACAAAGAGATAGAAAGCAAGAAATCACCCCCCAGGGGGGATGGTCACACCGCAATCCCTTCTCCTCCATTCTCCTCTCGGGATCTTGGGCACGCATGCACACGCACCAGGCGTGAGTTTTAAGCCACCGGGTCCGGGACTTGAACCGTGGTCGACTACATGGGAGTCCAGCGACATAGCCATTACGCTAACTGCTGGTCCTGAGACTATTAATTTTTAACAGAGTTGTTAGATCAAGCTATCTACTACTACATGTCCCCCAAACTCCAGCTTTTCAGAGTTGACATGAAAGAAAATGTCTTCTCTGGCTGGTCTGCGGTGAAGTGTCCGTCAACGTGACCTTACACTCGGAAAGGACGTGGCAGAGGGTCTCCCAGGCCAAAGTTTTAGAGCTTTCGAGGTCACTCTGAGACACTGCTGGTAGGAGTGTAAAACTTTAAATGCCTTTTGGAAAAATAATTCATAGTATGTGTTAGGAGCCTTTTAAAAATGTTCATTTTCTTTGACCTAATAATGACACTTCTCAGAGAGTAGCTTAATAGAACAATACACAAGCTAAGGGGGAAAGAAAAAAGAAAGAAAAGGGAGGGAAGATGGGGGGTAATTAATTCAAGGTGAAAAGAGCATGGGGGGTTTGGGGGGCCTTTGTTTTGTTTCTGGCATTTGCAATATAAAAAACTAAAAACAACCTAAATATTCACAGGAGGACAATAAATATATCATTTCTGGCTTCGGCATTTCAAAGACTTATTAGGTAGTCAGTAAAAAATGTCTTTGTAAAAAGTTTATGAGAACATGAAGAAATATTTGCTGCAATCCTAAATTTTAAAAATTAGGTATCAAAATAAATCAAATATAAAATGTGGCTTAGACAATGAATTGTCAGCGTAGCAGGACTAATTTTTTTTAATTCTCTCACTTTTCCAAATAATCCATAATAATGATAGATTACTTTCTTTAAAAAACATGCATACAAATTGACATTTGGTTTTCTCTGCCTGTTAACGGTTTTCCCCATCCTAAATGTAGACTACAGCACCTTCTCAAGATTAGAGCAAAAAACAGGAGTTTTGTTTTTCTTCCTAATGTTAATTCTGAAATTTAGGTGATCTTTAAAACACGATATTTATTTCCTTCTCTGTTGATATGTCTTTAGTTAAACAAAAAAGTGGTAATACAGGAAAATAGGGAAAAGAAGGAATAAAGTTCTGATAATCCCATCAGAGAGAGATCATGGCTGATCTATTAACATGTCCTCAGGTTTTTTTTCTGTGAATTGTTTCTCACTTGTTCTATATAGTTATAAATATACTACTGATGTCATTTCATATTTTGTATTTTTCTCTACTAAGCCATTTTTTAAGACATATAAAATCGGTAACACGGTAGACGCATCATCTAAAATTAACATAGTTTTTGGAATTGAAGTAGAAGAAATATTTTTTAAAAAAACGAGGCTTCAAATCTGCTACCTAAATGGTTCAGCAGGACTGAATTCGCTGCACGAATTTAACGAGCAGGTCTCGAACTCCTCTGGGAGTCAGCACCCAGGAGACTCCCTACCCGGGTGACTCCCGGGCCGTACCCACACGACAGCTCTGTGGCTCTCAGGCCAGGCCCACACCTTCGTGAGCACTTGAATTGATGTCACACGCAGTCTGTTGGTCTTAAGACCAGGTTTTGAGAAAAAAAAAAAAATCACTTCAGATTGCGGGGTAATTTCCTATCAACCAACATGCATCTTCTCTAGAATAGAAAGCGTGTTTAAGAGGAGGTCTGACTAGCGTTACCAAATGATTTCAAGGGAAAACTGAGAAGAAGAAAAATGTCTAAAGGGAATTATCAGCCAAGATAGCATAAAAAATAAATGACGTAGACCAAAAGAAAGAGGAGGAAAGGAAAGAGGAGGGAGAGAGCAGAGAGGAAGAGGAGGAGAAGGAAGGACGGACAAGTCCAGACATCATTCTTCCAACAGCACAAGTGAGGGAACTGGAAATCCTCTTAAGACCATCACTTAATAATAACATCCCATACCTGTCACTCAGACATGCTTCATGTGGCCTGCGACACACAGTTAGAGGATGGCCTCAGACTTCATACTTGGTACAAATCTTAAATTCCTGATAGCAGATGCAGAGCACTGGTACTGTGCATCTCTGTCTAACTCTATCTGCATCTCTGAGATAAAAACCAGTGTGAGCTAGGGACAGCAGAATAGAGAGAACACGTCAGGTGGAAAGAAAGAAAGCGCTTGTGTGTAAAAAATAAACAATAATCAACGGTAGCATTTGGGGGGAAATATAAAGGACCAAGTTTGACTCAAAAGGTGATGCAGAACTTGAATGCGGCAAGCACAGGCAAAAACAAAAGTTCCATTTAAAACTCTCTCTTAAAATGTTCATCACAGTTATTTATGCCGACGATCAGTCTGAGAGTAGGGGTAATTATAAAACAAAGATTTTCAGAGGCCAGCAGGTGGCATGGTGGTTGAAGTGCTGGATTCGCACATGGCCAACCACGGTTCAAGTCCAGATCCAGTGGCTTGAAAATCACACCACGTGTGTGTGTTTTCGGGCCCGAAATCCTCAGAGGAGGATGGAGAGTTAGGCATGGTGGCACGGCCATCCCTCACCCCCACCAGGGGTGATGTCTCACTTTCCCTCTCTGTCTCTCTCTCTGGTAAGCACACTCCCCCTCGGACCAAAACCTAAAAATAAAATTTAACTTAAAAAAGAGCACGAGAGAGAAATTTTCATACTTTAATGTGTATGATTTTTAATCATCACTTAGTGATAATACGGTTATTCTTTGCTGATATAATACTAACGTAAAATTCAAGCACTACCATTAGACGGTGGCACAGAGTTTGTGAGACACTCCCCGCCCCTCACCCAGACGTGAGCGCACCCAATAAACACTTTGGTGCCTTCCTCTTTTCAATTATGTCATTTGGTATCATCTTTATTCATTAGATTGTATCACATTATTTAAATATTTCCATAAATGTTTAATACCAGCATAACACTATATCATTTATATATGCTCAATTTTTAACATACCATTTATTCACTTTGAGATTTTATAAATTATTAACTTTCTTTTCTAGCAATTTGCTCTTTTACAAGATAGGGGAGACCATGAGGGCAACTCGTACGATGGACTTAATTCCAGCTAAAGTGAAAAAACAGTGAAAGGAAGATGGAGCCTCGTATCTTAGAAGTGAAAACGGTCACACAATGTTAGTAGGTGCGATATGACTTACGTGAATATTTTATTAAAATTATGTCAAAACTATTAAATGAGTAATAGGAGCCTATCTACAGAGAACCGAGAAGGCAGTAGAACTTAGAGACACAAAGGACAGCAAAATGAAAATAAAATAATGGTAACACAAGCACAGTTATCCACCAAGAGAATTGGACAACATAGCAAACACTAATTTTTTTTTTTTGAGAGGTGTTCACTATAGAGCGCGTGCGCTCGCCCAAGAGAGAGAGACATAGAGACAGAAAGCGAGAAATCACCCCCCAGAGGGGATGGTCACGCCGCAATCCCTTCTCCTCCATTCTCCTCTCGGGATCCTGGGCACACACGCACATGCGCCCGGCGTGAGTTTTAAGCCACCGGGTCCAGGATGCGAACCGCGGTCGACTACGTGGGAGTCCAGCGACATAGCCATTACGCTAACTGCTGGTTCCCGCAAACACTAACTTTTGTTGTGCTTTTGTTTTGCTGATTGGCTGGATTGGCTCTGTGTGATGGATGGTGACAGTGATAGGAAGAAATGAATGCATCCTAGGACAAATAAATGCTAAGATAATGTCAGGAGAGCCGGCGATGTGGTTACTGTGGACCTGGCAGCTCGAGAAACATGCTGGGTGCGTGCACATGTGTGCCCAAGCTCCTGGAAGGAAGGAGAAATGGAGAAGAGATGGCAGTGTGACCTTACCCCATGGGGGATGCTTGTTCACTTCCCTTTCCCTGCCTCATTCCAGTGAGCACATGTGCCTTCTGGCAAGAGCTAAATAATAATAATAATAACAAAACAAATCAAAAAGTCTAGTGTCAGCAAAGTCAAAGGCAAATAAAAAAGAAAAAAAGTTTTTGAACTAAAGTTAGAGATAACAGATGTTTCCACCTATTTGTTAAGAAGCTGGACATAAGAAAGAAGAGTTTGAGCCATTGCTTGGGGCAGATGTCTAAACGCTAACAGAGCCAGAATTACTTTTTCCACACTGTCCATCAAAGGACTAGTGCCCTAGCAAATGAAGACTGGGCATGGTTAAAAGGAAATTGAAGTGCAAGAGAGAGAAAAAGATGATAGGTAAACACCATTTAATGAGACTGTCCCTACACCAATATAAATGACTTCTTAGGACATGGAGAAGGCTTTGCAGATGCAATTAATGGGCTGCTCCAGGCTGTCCTTGAAGAGTTAATGAGAGAGTCTCCGTGGGCAAGTCTTTCAGTCAGAGGGCAGATTTCACACCTACAAACCGGCTTCATGTGAGATCCTTTCAAAGTTTCAGAACTATTCTTGGCGTTTAGAAAAGGGTGCGGTCAACATTAGAGGAGAACACACGTGTGCTAAGAACAAGGAAAGAGCTTTTCTTGTTAATAAGGTTACTACGCCGGCATGTGAAGGCAATGCCGTGGATACAGTGCAATACATTTCAAGGCAGAACTCCGATGTGTCTGAAAATAGACCCTCGTTTACCAGGTGAGGACCACGGCTGAGATGAGAGCAGTCACAGCTTCGACCTTACTCAGAAGTCAACACGTGGCTAAACCCTAGTGAGGCGCCGTGATTCTGCTGGCCATCTCTTCATCGACGTTTATAGTAAGTGATATTAAAAAAAAAAAAAAAAAAAACTTGGAAAGCTAGTTAATTAGTCTTGGTAGAAAACTTAATTGATTCGGTTATTGAGTATTAATTCAAAATGATCAATAGATGGGGCCCAGTCTAGGTAACACAGTCCCTAGCATACTGGACTGCAATGTTGGCCCATATGGCAGACCAGGGTTCCAATCCCCAGGTAGCCTGAAAGCATGCTGGGTATACACGTGGATGCCCAGATCCTCAGGGTTAGAGAGCTGGAGGAAGGGGATCGGGGTATTGATAAGCCCTGTCTAGGGCGCTTTCTTCTCTTTTTCTCTCTCTTTCTTCTCTCTCGCATGCACATCTATCATTTGGTGAGAATAGAAATATTGTACTTTAAAGAAGAAATCTAAATATATATAAAATCTTACACTTATAAAATTATTTTCCACATTAGTAGATGAAGAAAAAAATGTTAGGAAAATTTTGTTTAAGAAGAGGGTGAAGGGGACCAGCAGGTGGCATGATGGTTAAGGCACTGGACCCTCCCACATGGCCAGCCACAGTTCAAGCCCTGGACCTGGTGGCTTGCTGTCTCACTTTCCCTCTCTCTCTCTCTCTGGGTCTCTCTCTGGTCAAATTAAAATAAATGAGTGAATAAAAAAATTATATACATACAAATAAAAAAATTAAAAATAAATGAGTGAATAAATAAAATTAAATAAAACAACCCTTTTAAGAAAAGAACAGGGTGAAAATAACTAAGAAAATTAATTTGCTATTAGTTTATCATGAAGACAAATGAAGGAAATAGAAGGAAGCCCATTTTGGTGTCAGCACCATCTGCACTTTGTAGTCAAGCTTGGCCAAGAACAAGGCTGATATTTTTAATCCTGGATCTATTTCTCATGTGGATCAGAAATCAGGGGCAGGTTGGGAACCAGCAGTTAGCGTAATGGCTATGTCGCTGGACTCCCACATAGTCAACCGCGGTTCGTGTCCCGGGCCCGGTGGCTTAAAACTCACGCCAGGCGCGTGTGCGTGCATGCCCAAGATCCCGAGAGGAGAATGGAGGAGAAGGGATTGCGGCGTAACCATCCCCCTTGGGGGGTGATTTCTCGCTTTCTGTCTCTATGTCTCTCTCTGTCTGTCTGGCGAGCGCACGCGCCCTACAGTGAAAATCTCTCCAAAAAAAAAAAAAAAAAAGAAATCAGGGGCAGGTTTGGGGAGGGGGAAAGACCCAAACAAGTGGTTTATAAACCTGATCCTATTTTCTCTCATATACTCATTCTGTGGGTGAGAAAACTGAGGCTTAGTCTATCTACTTAGCAAAACCCACCCATAAGTAAAAGTAAGATTTGAGCCTGCGTCTGCTTCTCTCTGAGTTCAGTAACCACATCAGCCCTCCTGAACGTGAGGTGCGGGTCCTTTCCACACTTGGTAGACTCTGTTTAGGAGGAACACTGACCAGCTGAAGTCCAGCAGAGAAGTCGGGAATGGTGGCCAAGGGTGACGAGGATTCGAAAACTAGGCAGTGTGAGTGACGGAAAAGGGGGCGCAGAAGGTTTTCTCTGAAAGAAGAACAGGAATGACCAGGAAACTTGTCTTCTATTTCAGAGGATGGAGAGTGGGAGACGCAATGTACTGAGGTGTACACGGAAAGCTCGCCTCTCCAAGGGGAAGTGCGTCAGAACTACCAGAGGCCCTCATAAGTGCATCTATTAAAATGTTCAAAAAGCACATCTGTTTTTTTTTTTTTAAATTTCCAGCTCAAAGAGTGGCTGGACTGTCAAGTTCTGAGCATCTATAGAAGAAATGTTTGTCCTAGGTTTGTTAGTTCGTCTAACAGATTAATTGAGCATCTATTGTGAGTGGGCACTCTTCTAAGTGCTGGGGCTACAGGGCTGAATGAAAGACGCATTTTAGAATAAAAATAGATTATAATAATAATATGATAATACAATTTTAAATATGGTCTTAATAAGACCAGACTCTTTTCGCATAAACTTTCACTCTGGACAGAGGGAGAAAAATAAACGAGCAAATTATGGATAAGTTAATTTGTGACATCAGTAGCTGCTATTAAAAAGAGGTAACATGATGCATAAATCATACAGGAAAGATTATTTTGGATAGTTGTTCAAGAGCAGCTTCTCTGAGAATCACCAGAGACAACTAAACTGAGTTCCTAATGACAGATCACAACGTCCAAGAGAAAAAAGTCTCAGTCTGGTTAACAGTAAGGCCTCCAGGCTCCAGCCACCTGTTACATGGAAGAAAAGGCGCTATGCGGGGAGTATTGTGAGTTTAGCCACGAGGGTAAAATCAAGTCTGATCTTTACATACCGGACTGGAAAACACGTCATTCTCCAGTCTAATTTTTAAAAATAGGTGCAACAGTATTTGCTAGTATAGACGTAAAAAATTTATGACATCAGCTATCAGTGAGAGAGTAATACATTTTGTCCTTTCAAATTATTATTTTAATTGGCAGGTAAAATTGTGCATGTTTATGTTGTATACATGCTATTTTGAAATATGTATACACTATAGAATGGCTAAATCAAGGTAATTAATATATGTACTATCACACATAATTTACTTTTTTGGGGTGATAAGAAAACTTAAAATCTATTCTCAGTGATTTTCAAGTATAAAATGCATTGTTTTTAATTATAGTCAACATGTTTTATGAAAGAGGTCTTGAACTCACCCCTCCTATCTCACTGAAATTCTGTGTTCCTCACAGGCATCTCCCCAATCCCCCTCTATCCCTGCCTCAGAACCCTGGTAACCACCATTCTAGTCTCTGCTTTCATGAGTTCTTGTTGGATTTCACACATAAGATTATACGGTATTTGTCTTTCTGAGTGTGGCAAGCTTGTAAGCTCCCCTGAGACACTGTCATTTATTAAACCACTAGAGGGATTAACCTCATCTTCAATTATCCCTAAGTAAGAGAATACCCTTTATATTGAGTTATCAGAAAAGTCATGACATTTTATATAGAAAAAAAAATATGTCATGACTTTTCCAAGAGCCCAATACATTTATTGATTATGATGATAAAAATTGTGTCCAAAATGTATTTTCAAAACACGAGAACAGAGTCCTATCTCTGCACCCCATCATAGGGTCATGGGAAGAGCTAATGCAGACAGCGGAGAGTCCCCAGCCCCTGCTCACACGTGGCCATGACGAGGTTGGTCACATAACTAATGCGACCAACCTCAGCATCCGGAGCCCCAGGCCTCACTGGTCAAGAGAAAGGTTATAACACCCGCCAGGTCCTTCTGATATGCTTGAGGAGCGCGAATTAGATGAAGATGCAAAGACGATTTGAAAATGTTCAATTAGTAGACAAGACGGAGCTCTTCATACAAGCTTTAAGATTAGGCTTCATTCGAAGAGCAGGAACTCTTCATAATCGTCAACAACGTGCAGAGGATTTAAAGCCCAGAGCACATTCTATCATCAAATAGCCAAATAAATTGAACGGAACAGAAAGAAAACAATAAATGACAATGAGCTAACGGGGGAAGAGAGAAATCTGGAGCTAGACTTTGTGCTGGCAAGGAACGGTAGCTTGGAACTTCGTAAAATGAAGAGGAAGAAAGCTCAAGGTGACAGCAGTCAGACAGAGACGGCGGACCACGGCCCAGAGCCCTGAGTGCTTTTCTATTGTTATTAAAAGGCAAAGACTACCGTGACACTTGGACCTAAGAACCCCCCCCGCCGCAGCTTCCTTTTATCTATAGAGACAGGAAACTTATGAAATCATAGAGGTTTTCTCATACTTATTCCTTACCAGATGATATTATTATTAAACTTCTTTTCTCAAAATAATTCAGTACTATAATATGGCAGATATAGACTGAGACCATTTTGCTTCACTGGAAAAAAAAAAAAGAAATCAAATCATTTTCTTTCACAGAGAACAGGATGGCTGTGCTTTATGAAAGCATTTTCTCATTTCTCAGGCTCTGCATGTGCGGAAAAGTGAAGGCGATCCGTCGAGGAGTGCCGGGAGACTGGCGAATACACTGACCGATGGAAGATCAATACCTGAGAGGGCAGCAGAGCCTCAGAAAGGTCGAAGGCAAACAAGGGTTTGAAATGTGCCAAGTTTCCAAGGGCCAGTTAGTGAAGATTTCAGACCTACTCTAGGTAGCTCAGGTTTATCTGATATTAAAATCTTCGCACGCTCCAGGATCCCTGCGTGCGCTGTAAAGGCTGGGGGAAAGAGCCAGGAACAGACTTCTCTTCCTCAGACTTCCCGCCCCTCCCCTCCTCTAATGATCCCCATCCCTTGAAATGCCCAAAATTCTGGAATTTGTCTTTCTTTGCCTCAAATATTAAGAATTTTTTTTAAAAAACTATGCAAATAGGACAAACACCACGTTCTAGAAAGTCTGACTTGAAAATTCTTTTATCAACTCGATTCTTTGTGAAATGAATAACAATGGGGCCAACCAGTTGGCGAGGTGGTTAAACTGGTGGGATCCCACATGTCCAACTTTATGGTTAGAGTCCCGAACCTAGCAGTTCGAAAAAAGATCCTGGCACATGTGTATGTGTGCCGAGAACCCCAGGAGGAGAATGGAGGAGGTGACTGCAGCACAGTCATCCCACCTGGGGGGGGTATCTCCCTTTCTGTCTGTCTCTGTCTCTCTCTCTTTCTGTCTCTCTCCAACAAGTGCAAATATCCCATGCCAAAACTAACAAAAGAAAAGGAAAACGGGGGGGGGGGAAGAAAACAAAGAAGAATAAAAGTGAGGTACAGGGCAGCCATCAGGAGGTGATGGGAAAGAACAGAGGCTCATAAGAGTCAAGAACCCAGAGAATGGGCAGCCAGCACCCGCTCCATGAAAGTGAGCCACGTGTAGACTTCATCCGGGGAGTCCTGGACTTGAGAGCGACATGTGGAAAGAAAGCGTCCTGGAAGAGGGTCCGTCGTTCAGAGCACGCCTTCCCACACCTCGTTAGGGTTCTCCAGCCAAGGTCGCAGTAGGCTCAGACCATAAAGTGAATAATCACAGCGTCGCTACAGAATCCCCACCCTTCAGTATTGACAACAGACAGGAAATGTCTGAATTTGAATAAAGAGAATCAGAACCAGGGAAAATGCATGGTAAATCATTTGTCCTTGAAGTTCAGAAAAACTTATCCTACATTGCTACTTTGTGGAAGTACAAGTCATAATTTGGAGGCCAGAGGAGAGAATATCAACACATTTATTTCTTTAGTCATAAGCTAATTTTTAAAATGATTACTTTAAACATAAGAGACAGTGGTTAAGCATTGTGTATAGGGAGCTGTATCCCACATGACTGACTGTGGTTCAAATCCCAGCCCAGTGGCTTGAAAAACACACAGGTGCAGGTGCATGATTGCCTAAAATGCTGACAGGATAGAGAAATGGAGGAAAAGGGATCGCAGCGTGACAAAGTCCCGAGGAAGGGGAATGCTTACTCTTCCTCTCTGTCTCTCTCTCTCTCTCATGAGTATACATGCCAAAAAGAGAACGAAAAGATAAAATGTCAAGTTTGGGTGGATAAGTAGGGAGAGGGAAGCACTGGGCAAGAGACTGAATGTGAGGTTAGAAGAGACAGGCACAGTGAAGTGGAAGGTGTGTGTGGAAACTGGCCCGTGGGCTATTTCACAGATTACTAGTCAGGGCTAAGGGGTACCTAATGAATCTGGCAATTTCCATTATAGCATTCCAAATCCTCCCTGAATATTTGTATTTTCCTCTTATCCTTACTTTCTGTTTCAAAAGGTTCTTTCCTCCTCCAAAGGATGAGTTGAAGAAAGACACAGGGAGTTGGAAAAAGACAAGAGGCACTGATGTCATTTTGTTTATTGCTGAATTCAGGAGGTGCTCACAGAGCTCTAGTAGCACTTGCTGGGTGCTTCCTCCCTCCTGGAGCTTGCCATGAGCATGGAGAATGCTCTGAGTGCTTCCTCCTTCCTGGAGCTTTCCCTGAGCATGGAGAATGCTCTGAGTGCTTCCTCCTTCCTGGAGCTTACCATGAGCATAGAGAATGCTCTCAGAGTGTTTCCTCCCTCCTGGAGCTTGTTGTGAGCATGGAGAATGCTCTGAGTGCTTCCTCCCTCCTGGAGCTCACAGTGCAAAGCTGAGCTGAGCCAAGCCAAAGATGAGCCAAGCCAAGGACACCAGAGCTGAACTAGCTGAACCAAGGCCAAGCTGAATAGGGCTAGCTAGCTGATCAAGGGCTCTTTCTCTTAAAGCGGCTGCAGAGTACAGTGGATCATTACCAAAGACAAACTGTCACACAGGCACATGTGTGTAACATTCAATGGTGTAAAACAGCAAAGTCATAATTACATAACAAATGTGCAAGGACAATACAACTAACAGTACGATTTGTTTATCCTGTGGGCTTAAAACGTGATGAGATAGAAAGAGAGGAACTCCATTTTCTCTATACCTGCGCTTCCTGGTGGTTGGGCCTTTTTCCTATGGAACAGAATATAGGTTATATAATAGTGAAGGGATGAAACCATATAAAGCAGACCAAATTTTTAAAACTTAGACTGCAAAACAATTAGACTTCAAATTCCATGTGATGTGAGGGCGTTGGTGGGGATTGCAGCTAGGGTTCCCAGGAGGGTTGTTAACATTTCTAATAAAGAAAACCTGTGAGCGGGCCGGCCGCGGGTC
>NW_006160107.1:2673897-2679188 GCF_000334495.1 Tupaia belangeri chinensis | reverse complement strand
GGGGGGGGCGGAAGCCATTGAGGGCAATCATGAATGTCAGGGACAATGGAGGAGGAAGATGGGACATGGCAGAGGGTGGGGATGGGGAACCTAGGATGGCAAAACAAAAGGCAAGGTATGCAGGACACAAAAATTGGGAAATCATTTGCTGAGAACATATATGTTGATGTGCTTGATTGAGCCAATGCACAGTGTATTTTGGATGGAAAATTCATATGTGTGTTGTGATGAGAAAAAAAAATTTATAATAAAAAACAAAGTATAAAAAAAAAAAAAGGAGAGAGAAGAGGATAAAGACAGCAGTGAACAATAGAGAGGCAGGATGTTAATGAGAAATAGATATGGTTTATTACCTGTTGATGATGACATGTATAGTATTCTCAACTGAACTGGTCTGGGAAATATTTCATGATGGGTGAAGTCTTTAATAAGCAAAACGAGAAATAGTGATTGACTGTCTAAAAAAATTATAATAATAATTATTGGGAAAAGCATGGAAAAGATATTGAATGATAAAGCGGGGAGATTGATATCTCTGTATTGACTGACATGTATGGCATTCCCTTTTGAAAAAAGCAATGGAAGTCAATGTAAAGTTATATGTAATCTACTGTAATAGAAAGAAGATTATGATGATAATAAAATAAAAAAATAAAAATAAAAAAAAAGAAAACCTGTGAGCATCATTCTCTTTGGAAAGAAGATTCCGGTATGTGTGGAGAAATTGGATTTCCAACTCTACAATTCTATGGAGACTTCGATAAGCAGGTTTTTAACTGGTTTCCCAACTTTTCAGGCTAATTTATTCAAACTAATTACTTCATTCTTATTTTCAATACATAAGTTCGCTTTCTACAAGTCTTAGAAAGAAATGTGTTTAAAAATGTCTTTCTATCACAAGATATTTCAGCTCTGGAAAACAAGTTGTTGCATTTATTATACTTTCTTCATCTCAAGGCTGTTTTAACAACTAAAGCAGTATTAAATAATGGCGCTTTTGTTTCTGTATACATTATAAGCAACACATTTTATGTTTCTAGTCTCATTTGCCCAGTGCACTATAACAAACACGACTTTTAAAAAACTAAATGAATCAGGGTATCTTCTTCCTTTGACTAACAACAAACATCCCCCTTACCCAATTAGAACAGGGAAAACACCATGCATTGCACTATCGCTCATAACAACTACCAAACTTTAGGGACATACAGATTTCTGTATTTTAAACAAACCTAATATGCTCCAGGGATTCCTAAAGTATCTCTGTGTTTGGAGATTTCCATTACTTCCGTATCACATGGTTATGACTGCCTTTTCATTTTTCATTTTTGTTTTCTCTCTCTTGAGTTGGTTTCTCATGGCATTTTATAGTGGGAAAACTCTGTTAGCTACAAGGTTTTACAGATCTATTTTTAACCCTTGTATTTGCACCCTATCACATTTATAGAACAGAAACCCATCCTTAATAACAATCCCCTCCTTTTAAGTTTCATGCTGGCATTTCAGACTCTGACCAGTTGGACAGATACTTCATTCAGTCGCTGATGGTTCATTCTAACCAGACAAGTGCAGCTGGAGGATTAGAATTTTTGCTCATTGAGTACTTTTATTGGAGAAAGATTTGTGGTGTTCAAAATCAGGCTAATTTATTCCATATAGTCTTACAATACCATAAGCAATCTAAGGATTGCTCAATCAACAGATTGCTCTACTAAAGAGAAAACGAGTTGGAAGCTCAAAGAGGATGGGGGCTGTGGTTAAGGACATTCACAGGGAGTTGTGTATGCCACACTTTTTTGGAGACACTTACACAACTTTTCCTCTGAGACAACTGCTTTAGGACAAGTTAAATATGCTGTGACAGTCTAGAACTCACAAAACTTCAGCAATTGTTTATACTGGAACTAATCAATGAGAATGCACAGTACAAGATAATATTCCCATCTCAATATCCTTGTAAGAAATCAGATTTTCACCGAAATTCCAATAATTCTGATTTTTAGCTCTGTGCTAGAGAAGCATAAAAGAGTTAATCCACTTTGGAATATGTGGAGCGGGAGAGCCGTAAACCATCCCTACACAATCTCTGAAGTGAGTACCAACGAGTGGGTAAGAGCCAGTCACAGTGGCACAACTGCAGCCCGACACTCTGTAATGGTGAAGGATCATGGGAAGGTTCCAGGTTCACGCCCCAAGGTCTCCCTCCATATACTTCATGCCCTGGTCCTGGTGGGCTGAGGCTGGGGATGAATCGCAGTGTGAAGACCCTCTTGAGATACCTGTCTCTCTCCTTCTCTCCCAGTAAGTAAGTAGATAAATAGAATTAACTTTCAAAAAGAGTAAATAAGTTGTATCAAGGTAAAGAAAGTGGGGAAACAGTGTTGTAGAATGACAGGCTTGCTAGAATAAAACAGAGCTTGAAAACTGCATAACATCTACAGGACACTAAGTTGATCAACACACTTGGAATTTGGAGATTGGAGTACAGAGTCTGGGCAGATGCCGGAGCAGAGGACAGAGCCATGGTCTAGTAGCACAGAGCTCAGGACCCCATGCTAAGGCTTAGGACCCTGCTCTGCAGGTTGAGGGAAATCCTAGACTAGGCAGACGTGTGGTTGGCTAGATCACTCCAGTGTGAAAGACAAATACTAGACCGGGAAAGCGAAGGCGAAGACACTCACGTGGAGGTATTGTAAAGAACGGACAAAAGATGGCGGGGATCCGGGTAAGGTAAGGGCAGTAGAGATGAGCAAGGGAAGACGTAGTTAACACATATTTAAAAGACGGGAAGTCAGCATACGGATAGGTTCTGCAGCACGGTCCTGGCTTTCGGTGCGCATGACTGGATGCCTCACAGAGCCATCAACTAAGGAGGCTGTGAAAATAAAAGGAGCAACCTTGAAGAAGGCAGCTCCACATTTAAATTAGAGAAGTCAAGAAGGAAGTTCCGTTTTGTTTGAGCACAGGGCGTGTGCCTTGCCAGGGAGAGACAGTGGCAGGGAATAAATCCTCCCCCCAAGGGGAATGGTCGCAATCCCCTCTCCCTTGTTCTCCTGGGATTTTGGTCATGCACACGCACACCCCGTGTGACTCTCAAACCAGCAAGTGCAGCTCACGAACTGCAGTTGGCCATATAAGAGTCCAGGGCCTTAACCGCCACACCACCTGCTGGCCCCAAAGTTGGTTTTTTTAATACAAATCTCATGGAAAGATGTGAAATCTAATTTAGGAGTTATAAGTAAAGTGATAAAAATGCTAAGTAAGACTGGGGTTGCAGAAGGGAGTGGAGTAGAACTGAAAGTCCAAGTGGGCATAGAGAAGAGGTTTAGGAGAGAGCAAGGTTAGAGGTCAGCAAGTGCCACGGTCTGTGAAAGGAAGGCAGAGCAGAGGGGAGTGAGGCACAGAGGCCACAGGAAATGGGGTTCGGAGGACATGGCAGGCAGGTGGATAGTGCCGCCACCTCTCAGGTAAGAACTGGACCCCTCTCCTCTGCATTTAAGGAACACAGAGGTCCCCGGGGATCTTTGGAAGGGGGATGGGCATGTTTGTTGTTTTGGAATGAGGGGAATGCTCAGGAGGAAGAAGAGCCAGGGCCTACTTGAGGAGCAGGGGGAAGAGAGGGAGCAATCCCAGAGCAGATGCACAGGAGGTAGCCTTCGCCAGGGGAAAGCTCAGGGAACGGAAGGACAGACGGATGTACACGTAGGTGGCTGACACTGGGCTGAGCTGTTCGAATTCAGTTTTCAGCTGTTGCTCTGGACTTTCAAATGAGTCCAAGACAGAAATCCTTATTTTATCATTTTCCTACCTTCAAGCGCTTAGGCAAACAGGTGAAAGGGCGAGGGAAAACCGTGCTAAGGAAGGAGTACTGCAGAAGCAAGAGAAAACCAGAGCCTCAGAGCAGCCAGACCAGCCACCTTGGCGGGAGGGTCCCAAGATCCCCAGACACTGGAGAGCTGGGGAAGGGGGAATCACAGTGTGAGCAGACCCTGCTGAGGGAACTTCTCCCTCTCCCTCGCTCTTCCTCGCTCGCTCTTTCTTTCTCACATATGCATGCTTTATCATTAAAACATCAATATAGGGGCCAGCAGGTAAGCATAGTGGTTAAGGTGCTGAACTCCCACATGGCCGACCGCAGTTCAAGTCCTGGATCCAGTGGCTTTAAACATGCTGGGGGCGTGTGCATGTGCGCCCAAAATCCCAAGAGGAGAATGGAGGAGACGAGATTGCGGCACAGCCATCTCTCCAGGGAGTGATTTCTGGCTGGCTGTCTCTCTCTGTCTCTCCAGCAAGCACACATGCCCTACAGCAAAAATCTCTCCACAAATAAATAAATAAATAAAAGCGAGCTAGCAGGTGGCATGGTGGTTAAGACACCCGACTCCTACATGGTCAACTACAGTCCAAGTCTCGGATCTCGTAGCTTGCTTTCTCATTTTCCTTTCTCTCTCTCTTTCTAGCTCTCTCGCTTGTGAGCTTACATATCCTATAGCAAATTTTAAAATAATAATAATAAATAAAATTAAACAATTCTTTTCAAAAAATAAATATAATAAAGTAGTAGGATAATAAATACAAAGTACCAGGCACCATGATAAGTATTTCATAGGCATAAGTAATTTGTGTCACTTACTATTCACAATAATCAACTATTTTAGTCCCACATCATACCAAGACACTCAAGTCTCACAGAAAGCAGTGACTTGTCCCGTGTCTCACAGCTAACAGATACCGCCTGGCCTCTCCAAGGTATCACCAGCAAATGTTCAACTCAGCTTCCCACTCTCTCCTCAGCGCTCAACCTCTCCTCTTTTTTTTTAACTTCACATTTTCTGTGACTCATGCACTTAGATATCATACATTTGTATACATTTTTCCTGTTCCTAGTTTCAATTTGTTTTATAGACTCAAATTCTTGAACTTCCAGAAGGTGCAAACAGAGTTCTCTTTGCCCCTGTATTGGCTGTCATTACTCCTCCCGTCACTGAGGCGCAGAGAGGAACCAGAAGCCAAGTTTAGATCAAAGGAGAGAAGGGTGGGCATGAGTCACTACATCGGTAGGACGGAAGGGGGCGCTTTAATGCAGTTCTCACCTGAATGAGCTTGCAAGAAGGGGGCCCAGGACAAGTGCGTTCTCTGGAGAAACTTGCCGTAGTCAGGTAAGGGGCCTGCCCTTCCGCACTACCCTGCCCTGCTGCACCTCACCTTCCTGTCCTGAGACGTAGAGAAAGCCCCTCCCTGGGAGGTGGCAGGAAGTTGAGAGAGACCTTGGTTCTGAGACTGCTTCTTCA
>NW_006160107.1:2617285-2673866 GCF_000334495.1 Tupaia belangeri chinensis | reverse complement strand
GCAGGAAGTGCTCAGAGCGTCCAAGTTCAGGCGTGTTGTTTTTGAGTCCCAGCACCGATCGGTCCCACAGGCAGGGTAGCGCGCGATGACTTCAGTACCCAAAGGGAGAAAAGACTAAGATGCTCCTGAATTGAATAAAGAGCTATGAAGGCCATACCACACCAACTATGAGGCCAGCAGACAGCATGGTAGTTAAGGCGCCTGGACTACTACATAGTTGACTATTGTTCGAGTCCTGGACCTGGCAGTTTGAAAATAACCCTGGATGTGTGTGCATGTGTGCGTGTGCGTGTGTGTGTGTGTGGGGTGCCCGAAATCCCAGGAGAATGGAGGGGAAGGGATTGCAGTGTGGCCATTCCTGCTGGTGGGTGATTTCCCACTTTCCTTCTCTCTGTCTCTCTTCAGCAAGCACATGTAACCTATGGCAAAAACCTGAAAAAAGAAAATGAGGTATTCAGATAAAACGAGAGAAATACATGGCGAGATCCATGTATTTCTAGGGGACAGGATGAGTGCTGTCACCTAGTGCCTCTGTGGACCGCCCAGGGATAGAGGGAACGCTCAGTTTAGCACCTAAAACTAAACTTACCTTTCATGCTTTCACTGAGTTGAAAAATAGTAAATCAAGAACTAAACTTGCAGGACCGGCAGATGGCATAATGGTTATGTTGCTAGATTCCGACGTAATTAACTGTGGTTCAAATCCTGGACCAGGTGGCTTAAAACTCACACCAGGTGTGTGTGTGTGCATGCCCACAATCCCCAAGAGGAGAACAGAGAAGGGATTGAGGTGTGGCCATCTCCCCCCACCACCCGCAGGGGTTGATTTCTCATTTTCTGTCTCTGTCTCTCCAGCAAGTGCAAAATGACAAAAAAAAAAAAAAAAAAAAAAAAAAAAAAAAAAAAAAAAAAAAAAAAAAACAACCTCTCTTAAAATAAATAAATAAGGAAAGAAAGACACTTGCTGTGGGGCCACCAGCAAGTGGCACGGTGATTAAGGCACTCACTGGACTCCCACATAACCAGCCATGGTTCGAGGACTAGACCTGGCAATTGCTTTCTCACCTTCTCTATCTCTCTCTCTCTCTCTTTGGTGGGTCTATCTGCCCCATAGCAAATTTTAGAAAAGATAATAATAATTAATAAAATTAAATAAGTAATAAATCCCCACATCATTCAGTTGCCACTAAATAAAATACTATTTCGTGAGTGAGGAAATGTTATTCCATAAAACTCTAACAGGATTTATTTGTTGTTTAATTCCACAAAACAGCAGGTAATGTCACCGATTTTTAAAAATTCCTGACAATATACTTTCTCTGCTTTTCCTGGCTTTCTGTTAGTTGCTGATGCATGTGTCTAGTTACAAAGAAGTCCGTTTGGGTATTTGGCTATTCACACATGCACACCCCACACCCCACACCCCACACATGCTCATGCACGCTGTTTCTTCAGCTGTGACGTAACACAATAATCCATATAGATTTACAACAGGGGAAAATAAAGACTCGCACCCCCAATGTTAGCTGGGGATGCCGGTGGAGGGGCGCTCCTCGTTTAAAACAGCTCATTTAGGGGAGGCTGTGCAGACAACTCTTCAGAGGGACGTCACTTGACAGAGAAAAGAGAAGAAGGAAGCTGGGCGTCAGGAAACCCCGCGGTCTCAGACCCTCTCAGGAAGGGTTTCCAAAGAAACGCCTCCAGCAGCACATCCCTGCCTTTTCACTCATTCTCATCGCCGGAATGGTTTTTCCCTTCTGCATTTAGCTGGTTACCTTGACGTCGCTGAGTTTCTAACGTCTGTGTTGAGAGGTCTCTTTCAAAACCTCTGTCCTCCAGGACCCAGTAGGTAAAAGGAGGAGTTGTACAGCTTTGCCAGCGCGGGCCACGGCTCCCGTTGGTTCTGAAGGACTGCGTGACATCCCCTCCCCAGCCTTAATCTGAAAGGACAGATTACTGCCCTTCTTTAACAGGAGCCTTCCCTGATGAGAGAAAAGGGACAAAAGACTCACGACGGCTAGATTGTCGCAGACGGAGGCAGTCGCTCACGCTGCAGAGTCCGTCATTCCCCGCATCTGGAATAACTTCCCAGCGAGCAGCGCGCCTCCACCACTTCAGCACGTCGGGACACGGAGTGCCTTCACGTCCGGCTTTTTCATTAACTCCCTGAATGAAGTCAAGGGGGAAAAAGGGTGGCTTTGCAAGCTACTGAGAATTCCTCCCTCTTCCACAGTCACCACTATTTCTAACATCACAATGCTAGGGAAGTTCTTTTGAAAGTCGCTTTAATAATTTATTAGATGCCCTTCATAAGCTAGTTTATTCAAAGGCCCCAGCTTTTTGTTGGTCACCAGGAGGGGATGGTTCTGACAAACTGAATTATTGAGATCTCTTTTCAAATAAACTGAACTTGAAACATGCCCAGTGAGGAAATTTTATAACTTAAAAACATGTCGTTCCAATAAAAACCTTGGCCATCAATCTCAAGAAATAGAAAACTTTGATTAAATTACAATTCATGATCTCAGCTCTCTGATATCATTTTATTTATATATAAGACAGGCTCATTGTTTTGATAGCCATGTGTAATAATTCTCCTTGGAGTTAGTTGTTAAATGAGCCCTGCTTTATGGGTTTCGAGACGCAGTTACATTCAGTTCAGAGCCCTGTCTCTGCGTCTGCACTGCATGGACATTAAATAATAACGAGAACAAATTGATTGGTTCCTATTAAATTTATGTTAGGCAATACTGTGGTTTATGAAGAGATTTCCCAGATAGCTGCACATTTGGCTATATTTATTTTCCTGATAATTATCCTACATAGACTGATGGTTTTCTTCTTCCTTCCCCTGTATGTTTTTGATAACATGATTTCAAAAACCTTGTCTCAATCCTGCAAGATAATACCATAGAATAAGGAACAAAAGAAATTATTAAAAGGTAGAAAATACCAACTCAAAACACCAAATTAAGAATTGAATTTGTAGTGCCAGAAAGCGGTGTAGGAGTAATACAACTGGACCCACCAAAAGGTCCTGGGTCCACCTCTGGGACCACCTTGTACACACCAGGGACGTGTATACACGCCCAGGATCCAGACGGGCTGGGGCTTGGGGTGGATCGTGGCATGAGGATCCTGTTTGAGGTGCCTGTCACTCCCTCTTCCTCCCTTCCTCTCTTTCTCTTTCTTGTTTTTTCTCTCCTCCTTCCTTCCTCTCAAAGAAAAATATAAAGTTTTCTTAAAAATTAAACTATTTGAAAATATAATTAATTTGAGGCCAGCAGATGGTCTAATGGTTATGTCACTGAACTCCCACATAGTTGACCACAGTTCAGGTCCCAGATTGGGTGGCTTAGAATTTACACTAGGCACGTGTGTGTGTGTTCCCAAAGTCCTGAGAGGAGAATGAAGAAGACATTGTGGCATGTCCATCCTCCCCGGGGGGGGGGGGTTCTCACTTTCTGTCTCTCTGTCTCTGTATCTCCAGTGAGTGCACACACCCTATAGCAACAATCTCTCTAAAAAAAAAAAAAGAAAAAGAAAAAGAATTAATTTGTACCATATGACCACATAATAAATAAGCTATTGTTCACTTAATAAAGTTAAATAAAGGATTGGGACAAATTTATTTGCATAATAAAAGTCACAAAGTCACTTTTACCTAAAATATTTAGAGTATCAACAGTAAGACATTTCTGATACTCCCTTATGCAAACAATCACTCCAAGTTTGTCATTTATAATGAGCCTCTACGTTGCCTTCCATCTCCACACTTCCATGACTTTATCTGAAAAACACTGAGTTGGTTTCCCAAAGTGAAACATAACATCCAGTTATCTAACTCTGTAACATGAAGGCTGGTTTGTAAGATACGATTTGCAAAGTTAGAATTAAGATGGTTAGGTAATTAAACATTCAGAAAACAAATTGGTTTCTAAGGGACTAGTTAAGAGACAGGTACATAATCCACTCAACTTTACTGGGAATGAAATCGGAGGGCCGGCCATTGGTGTGGTGGTTAAGGTGGCTGGATCCTACATGGCCGACTGCATGGTTCGAGTACCAGACTCGACGGCCTGAACAAACACACTGCATGTGTGCGTGCATGCCCAAATCCCAACAGAGTAAACGGAAGATAAGGGACTGGGGCATGACCCCTCCCTATGGGGAATGCTTTTTCACTTTCTTTCTCCCTCGCAGTCTCTTTCTGTCTCTTTCTGGTAAGCACACATGCCTTTTAGCAATGTTTCTTGAAAAAAGGAACAGGAATTACATCGGTGGCCAATGTACAAGGTAGGAGCTTGTAAGGGTGGGAAGATGTGAAACCTAGATTTTCACCTAGGTTCTCCTCACCCATCATAAAGGTGGCAGTCCTCTAACAGAAGACAGGTTGACAAGAGGCAGACATAACCGACTTACGTAATCAAAGTTTTCTACGAGCCAGGATGACCCAGGAGCCCTCCGAGTGAAGACACCGAGAAACGGGAGCGCTCTCTATTCTTTTGCTTACATGCAATGAAGAGTGGGTAGTCATGGATTATAGAAACGTGATTGGGCAAAAAGAGAATCTTCTCGTAGCAATGGACTGAGGGGAAACCCAGCAAGGCCTGTGTGCCCGAGCCTCTCGAGGCCCCATTGCACGGAATTCCTCCCTCCCAGGCAAGCTGCAGGGCCCCTCTGGAATAAGGGCCCCTCTGTCCATCTCAGACAAAGAAGGTCAGAGAATTTCTTTATGGCCTGATCCCGACCGCAAGGCAGGGGAAGGTTCGAGGTATTAGATATTAGAGGCAGGTCTAGCTTTTATGACGGGCTCTGGAGAAAAAGGCTTCCAGTGTTCCACTTTGGGGAGAAAAGAAATTCGGGTTTCTCTGCTCCCACTTCAGGGGAGAATGAGTAGCACAAAACAGGAAGGCAGGAAAAGGTCAGAGAGACCTTGGTTCTGAGGCCGCTTCCTCGTCCTTGAGCTCAAAGTACTTGGTATGCCGAAGCGCATCCTTTAACAGATCATCTTCTGAGCCCCAGCGTGCTCTCTGCACACTCTGAGGACAAAGGACTTGAGATACCACCTGTCCTGACTAGAGGCCTTACAGACCCTCTGCTCGGGTCAGTGTGAATCATGGTCCTCTTCCTGCTAACACCTCGATTCTCTACACTTACCTCTTCAAATCCTGCTGCTGTCCTGCTTCCAGAATTGTTGCTGCACCTCTGACTATTAAAGATATGCATTTTTATGGACAGAGCTCCGTCTCGAACCGCGTGGTCCGCTCTACCGTGACCACTTACCTCACCACATACACGCCTTTGCATATTGCTTGTCCAACGTGTGTGACGTCCTTGAACGATAGCTCCTAGGGACCACTGACATACTTGGGTCCTATCACCTAGAGAGGCAGCCTCATTGTTTACACGAGGCCTTGCAATGGCCACTTTCAGCATATTTTCTCTCCTCAATGAAAACAAGTGTCATTTTGAATATTTATGCCTAACTTCAATTAGCTTTCCTGAAAAGATTCTCAGGCTGGTAAAAAAAAAAAAAAATTATGCCCCAAACTGTTCATAGGCATTTATCAGAATTCATGAACCAGCATTTGCGTGACTTTGAGGTGTTAGATGCTCAGGCCAGAGAATGCTTATTTAATGATGCCTAACAACTAAAATTGTAACTAATGAGAGTTTAAATAGGTAGTGAGTGACTCCACACCTCATTGCACTACTAATACTTATTGATCTCACCAGCCCCAAAAAACTTGAGTTTGAATCCTTGAGCTTCTAGAAAGGTCAGGAAGAAAAAGAAAACTATCCAAGTTTCCATAATATCACCCAAGTGGATGCAAATGAACAAAATATGAGAAAATAGTCATTATTCCACCCACCATCAAAAAGATGAAAACTAAAACCAAACAGTAGACAAAATATTGCTGAACCAGGTACCAAACCAGACATGTCATGAGCAGCTCCACCCAGACCAGCAACCGCCCAAGCCCTCTGATGCTGGAACCGCAGAGCTACGACACTGGTCCAGGCGTTGAGGTGGTATCTTACCTGGGTTCCATACGTACACCCAGCAAATAATCCAACTCTAAAACACTCTCTTTTTTTTTTTTTTTTTTAGTGATATTTTGAAGGATCATTACTTTCTTACTGAAGAAAAGCTAACCAAGACTATGAACACTTTTCTTAAAGAGTTTTTAGACTATAAAAACACAAGAAAGCCACACACAACAAGCATGTTGGCACTGCCTGTTAGGTCTTGAAATACGAACAATGGTTTTAATAAGAATGTCCACTTTGGAGCCAGCAGGCGGCATGGTGGTTAAGGCGCTGAACTCCCACATGGTTGACCATGGTTCGAGTTCCAAACCTGGCAGCTTGCTTTCTCACTTTCCCTCACTCTCTCTCTCTCTCATCTCTCTTTGTTCAAAATAAAAAATAATAATGCTACTAACTTAAATTAAGTAATTCTTCTAAAAAAGAAAAGTCCGTTTTAAAAGTGTTCTTTTCTTTTTAAATGTGTTTACAGATCACAAATAACCAAAGCTCTGACTTAATTGGCTTAGTATTCAGTACACGATAGCATATATATCGAAAGCTAGATCATAGGTCTGTGGGCGATCCATATAAACCTGTGGTTAACGGCTGCACTCAGCTAGCTCATCGTCTTAGCAGCAACGTCAGCATCTGCAGTGTCATTCATAACAAACAGACTCGCTGCCCTTCTGTGAAATGAACTGCGGGACCTCTGGGAAGCTCGCTGCGTGTGTGAGGTGCCACTCCTCCAACCCTTGCCACGTTTCGGTCATTCCAGGCTTCATGTCACTCTAGTGCCAAGAACACAACACCTGACTGAAATGGCCATTTGCAGGCAAGGTAGCCAAGCTCAGGGAGGTCGCTCGTGTGGGCTCCATGCAATTGCGTGCCAAGCTCCTTCCCCTCGTCCCCACACGCAGAATCATCCTGCATAACACAGAGCTGGGGCCAGGCGTGTTATTCCAATAACTCGAATATCTTGAAACAGGAAGGAGAAGGTGTAGCAGCATTTCTTGAATGACAGCACTCAACCAGGCTTTCCAGTCCACCCAGAATCTGTGTGGGCACCTCCACACGTATTTGTAAGTCATAGGGACGAGTGAGCTATTCCAAACTGCTTGTTCTTTTAGCATCTCTTTCTCTCCGAGGAGAGAGAGCCGCTTAGGCTGAGCTGACCAGATGGCACACAATGGTGTGCTGATACCGTTTGCTCAGTGAGTGGGAGAGACGATGTCCGAGCCATCCCTGCTCTCAGAGCGGAGGGGCTTCCATCTGCTGGGAACGGCCAACATCAGGTCTTAGTCCAGTTTAGACACTGAATTCATTCAGTCTCTTAGCGCGCTCCTCCTCAGTGCCAGTCTCTCACTAGTCTTCAGTTCTGTGACACAATTCAGAGCCCTCTAGCCGCAGGCAGTTTGGATAACAATAGGAAACAGACAACGGTCTCCACGTCAGGACTTCACTTTGCTGCCTTAGAAAATGGGAGGCAAAGAGGCACGTTGCAGATAGTTTTGCTTAAGTGATAAATCGTGGGTAGGCAGGAGGGGGACACAGCTTTCTCGTTCTCACCTATGACGATGCCAAGCACTTACACAAAAGAAAAGTTTTATTGCTTACTACAGCAGCCAAGTAAAATAAGACAAAGCAGGAATCGTCAGCTTCTGTTTTTACCATCGCCGACGCCCCTTCCTAGAATTGTATTAAGCAAGAGCATTTGGTGTTCATCGACTCCTTAAAAGCCACCCATCTTTTCTATAGAGGTGATTGTCTATTTCACTCGACAACCAAGTCCTTGCTCATGTGACTAGGCTGGATTAAGGAGGAATAGAAGATTTCCCGGGCAAAGTCCTGATTGTGAAAGTTGTCATTAAGGACAGCCAGCAGTGAATCCAGGGCCCGGCTAGTGCACTGGAAAAAGCATCTTCGAAGGCTCAGAAGATGGCAGGCTATGGATGGGAAGAAAGAAGACCAGTTGGAATATATATCCATGGGCAGCTTCCGGCCCAGTGTCAGAGAGGTTTGCTCCCAGATGGCTGGGACTCGTCCACCGCAATAACTGGGGCGGAGTATTTGGTGATTGTGTTTTTCTCCCTTCTCACGTTTAGGAGTTTGATGGAAACTTGAAACATTTGACTCTGTGGGTAGCTGTTCTCTGCTTCTCCTCAGACAGCGTTTCTTAGAAATGGAGTTAGATGCAGAATAGTTCTGGCTGGAGTCTATACCACCATGATTCATTATCTGAATGTAAAAAAAGCCCGTGTGGTTGGGGACAGCTGAACTGTACTAAACAGGGGACAGAATGAGGAATACCGCCGCTGGGTCCACCCAAGTCACAGGGAACTTACCTTTATGCCTCTCCAGGAGGACGCCAGTAGACTGGCTTCTACCCACAGAGCTATCTGACTGCTCAGTAGGCACACGCTAGGGTCATTACAGCAACTCCTCTGCTGATTAGTGCCTGCGGTCACGTGCAGCTGTGTCTCACTAGCAAAGTACTCAGGGCTAATTAGGAGCAGGTCCTAGAGGCAGGCCATCTGCACACTGAGCTCTGGTCTACCTCTTCCAGTCCAATAGACCCTTTAGAGGCATAAACAAGTTCACGTGTGCACAGGGCTGAGAACTGTCACTCTGCCTGTCACCACCCCGGCCCTGTTACTAGCAGTAGAATGTTCTAAGAAGGCTTCAACAAGTCTCTTCAAAAATTCTATTTACACTCCTTGAGAACCACCTGTGTTCTAAACCCTAGACGGTCGGAAGACGGAGTGGCTTTGGATGAGGACAGCCTGAGTTCAAACCAGTCACTGCCGCACATATTGTTTCGTTGTTTCAGTTCTCTGAGATATAAAATAGGGGTAATAATGACGGGCCCTATATGCTTTGTGTTAAATGGGATATCAGCCAGTGCATACTCACCCTATCGCCCAGGAGCCAAGTAAGATTAGAGCTCGAGAGCCCATCCCGCACCCTCAGCATTCAAAACCATTTCCATGCCGACTGGAGAGCAAAGAGGAAAACTTCCCTTCTCTGGTCTCTTCTAGCTCTTGAAACATGACTCTCAAGTGTGAGTCCTCACAGTCACACAGAAGGGAACCATCAACCCTGCAAAGTGTTCATTATCTTAGAATGTGCTAATGAGCCGCTGGTTATCAGACAGGAGCTATATAGTACACTCCACAGCGAGCAATCCAAAATCCACACGGGCCAGCAGGTGGCATAGTGCTCTGGTGCTAGACTCCCATATGGCTGACTGCAGGTCAAGTCCCAGACCAGGCAGCTTGCTTTCTCACTTTCCCTTTCTGTCTCTCTCTCTCTCTCTCTGGTGAGTGCACATGTGTCCCATAGCAAAATTTAAAATAATAATTTTAGTAATAAATCTATAAAAATATATTAAATTAAATAAATAATTTTTTTAAAAAATCTACACCATACATCCCTGCTCCCTGAAGAGTGTCAGTTTGGGACTGGTTTATTTGTTTTTACCTCCCTTCTTTCTCTCCTCACTCTTTCTTCCCAGATGCAGATTTCAGTCTCACATCCTAAACATGGTGCTCTTCTGCCTTCCAGGTAATCCTTGGGGCAGCAAATTCAGCAGAATGATTTAGCTCTCCCCAATCATCGACTAATTCAGCCAGTGCTCTGCATGTGAATGCTCTCGTGTTCCACAGTATCCTCCCTTCTCAAAAACAGGTGTCACTACAAGTAGAACTTGGCCATTGTTAGTGTGGTGCTTGTTCCATGTGCAACAACCACTTCATGCTAGCTGTGTGGAAGAAGGTAAGTGTGGCTCTAGAAAGCTGGACAGATGACACCTTCCCACAAAGAGGCTCCATGTAGGAAGTCACAGCCTGTTAGCTACACCTCCAAGACGTCATGAAACCACCCAGCCATGGAGAGAAACGTGACCATGTGTGACAAGGACCCCTCTTTAGTTCTGTTGGCACTCTGCACTTCTACTTTTAGCAGAGGGCAACAACTGAAATGCCAAATGTTCTACACTCGGGGTCAGCAGGTGGCATTGTAGTTATGGCACTGGACTACCACATGGCCAACTGCGGTTCAAGGCACCAACCCAGTGGCTTGAAAATTCACACCAAGTGGGTGTGCATGCGTGCCCAAAATCACCAGAGGAGAATGGAAGAGAGGAGGCTGCAGCAGGCCATCCTGGGGGGTGAGTTTTTACTTTCCCTCTCACTGTCTCTGTCTCGCTCTGGTGAATGCATGTACCTTATGGCAAGAATATAAATAAATAAAATAAAAAATGTTCTATGCTTTTATAGTTGCACGTGTCCTCAATTTAGGTGGACTCAATCTAGAAATGCAATAAAACAGGTGTCACTACAAGTAGAACTTGGCCATTGTTAGTGTGGTGCTTGTTCCATGTGCAACAACCACTTCATGCTAGCTGTGTGGAAGAAGGTAAGTGTGGCTCTAGAAAGCTGGACAGATGACACCTTCCCACAAAGAGGCTCCATGTAGGAAGTCACAGCCTGTTAGCTACACCTCCAAGACGTCATGAAACCACCCAGCCATGGAGAGAAACGTGACCATGTGTGACAAGGACCCCTCTTTAGTTCTGTTGGCACTCTGCACTTCTACTTTTAGCAGAGGGCAACAACTGAAATGCCAAATGTTCTACACTCGGGGTCAGCAGGTGGCATTGTAGTTATGGCACTGGACTACCACATGGCCAACTGCGGTTCAAGGCACCAACCCAGTGGCTTGAAAATTCACACCAAGTGGGTGTGCATGCATGCCCAAAATCACCAGAGGAGAATGGAAGAGAGGAGGCTGCAGCAGGCCATCCTGGGGGGTGAGTTTTTACTTTCCCTCTCACTGTCTCTGTCTCGCTCTGGTGAATGCATGTACCTTATGGCAAGAATATAAATAAATAAAATAAAAAATGTTCTATGCTTTTATAGTTGCACGTGTCCTCAATTTAGGTGGACTCAATCTAGAAATGCAATGTAAAGCACACCGAAGTTTAACTTGACTTTTCAAATCAAGTATGCAACATTGACCAATGCTATTCATTGTTCAAGCAGCTTCATGTCAGGTATGCCGTAGGTTTGCAAACAATCCCCAATACCTAATCAAGTTATTGTGGTATGGATGTGCTCATGAGCTGAATCTAAAGTGAACTTGGTAAAAGCCGTTCACAAATGCACTTACTCAAAAATGCAGATGGGAGTTGGCTCTCTTCGGATTAATCCTCCAGTAAACATTTATCCAGATGCACTTACTCCACCCCGTCACAGGAAGGAACTAGTAATTGTGTCTATGTACTGATATGCTCTTATAATTAAGGCTTTGGGAATGTGGGTGAAAAGTGCTTGGTGTATTTAATTAAAGTTAGTCAGAAACTTGAAGCCAAGCGAGCATTGTCAGAAGTACTTAGTATTTAATACAAAGAAACACAGGTGCCGAGGAGTGTATGCCAGAAGAAAGCAAAGACTTGCTCTATTCAGAAAGGAACACTACCCATTCTCCTCAACAAAGCGTAGCGTATCGGATACTAAGCGGATAGAAAATGTGATTTCAGGACCAGCAGATGGTCTAACGGTTATGTCACTGGACTCCCATGTAGTCAACTGTGGTTCAAGTCCTGGACCCAGCAGCTTGAAACTCAAGCCAGGTGTGTGTGCATGCATGCCCAAAATCCTGATGCGGCGTGGCCATTCCCCCCCAGTGGGTGATTTCTTACTTTCTGTCTCTGTCTCTCTGGGAAGCAGACGTACTCTATAAGAAAAATTTTTCTTAAATTATAAAAAAAAAAAAAAAGGAGGGCGAGCAGGTGGCGTGGTGATTAAGGCCACTGGATTCCCACATGGCTGACTGCGGTTTGGGTCCCAGACCTTGCAGCTTGCTTTCTTGTTTTCCTTTTCTCACTCTCTCTCTCTGTCACTGTCTGATCAGATTTAAAAATAATAACAAATGAAATTAAATAAATAATTCTTTAAAAGAAAGAAAATGTGATTTCATAAATTAAGAGACCAAGCAACCAGAAGCTGAAAGAGATCAAGAAAAAGTCTCTCCTATCGGCCTCCGAAAGAGTATGGCCCTGAACAAACGTTGATTTCAGCCCTCCAGCCTCCAGAACTCTGAGACTGCATTCCTGTCACTTTAAGCCACCCAGGCTGCAATACTTTTAGACAATCCTAGGAAACTAATATGATAACTTGATAGTAGAGAAACCCGGCAGACACCTTAGCCAAGTGATCAGAGTTACTATCACCTGTAAAATGACGTGCCACCACACATAGGTCCTCACAGCATGGACTGAGAAGGGAACTTCACTACCGTAGTCCTGACAAAAGGCGTAACAACAAGAAAATCATCAGACACATTCAAATTGAGGAACAGTCCATAAAGTCATAGACCAGTACGTTTTTAAAGTGTCAAGGCTTAAAAGAAAAAAAGAACAGTGAAAAATTGTTCCAGATTGAGGGAGACTTAGCAAAATTCAAATAATGTCTTTCTGCAGATTAACCCAGTTTTGGATTGAGACCACTGTACCATGGCGATGTAGGATTTTATCACAGGGGACGCTGGGTGAAGGTATTCAGAAACTCAGGGTACTGTATTTGCAATTTGCTGAAAGTCTAACAGTTTTTCAAAGTAAAATAACTTTAGAGAATTATAAATCATTTCCAGGCAGCAAAATGTTAGGGTCAAGTAAAACGGATAAGAGGGGAGACCATTTGCCGTACCCGGACGGGCTTAGATGAAGGCGAGGGATGAACCTTCCTGGGTCTGTGCTGCAAGTGATGGGCGTGCACACTGGCACCCACCAACAACGCTGCTGCCAGGAGGAGCCAGAGGTGAGGTGGAGGCCAGGACCCTGACCCCACACGACTGCCTGACTTCGCCATCTGAGTCCCAGACCTGCTGGGCTGAAAGGTGACAGGCCCAAAATCCCGAGAGGAGAGTGGGGGAGAGGGAATTTCAGCATGGCTGCCCCCCCGGGGTAGTTTCTCATTCCCTTTCTCTCTCACTGTCTCTCTCTGGCAAGTACACATGCCCTATGGCAAAATCTTTTTTAAAAAGTCTCTAGAAGTCAAATGGGAATCTTTCACTGCTGCAGAGTGGAATATGCGTAGAATCTTGAGCAAAAAGACTACTGTGATAAAAGCATGGTCAAATGACAGTTTGTCTGGCAGGAAAATGCAGAATGGATTCTGTTTGTATTGGCTCTTCTGTCAAATGTACGCTCCTCTCCGACAGTGGCTGACGGAGGAGTCGAGGTAACGCCTGTAAACGTGTCCGTCTCTGTCCAGTGGTCCTTTACTCTCTGGTCTTCTCATTCCTTCTTCCTGAGAGGCACAGTTGAAGTTTGGAATGAGAGGCAACATTAGGAAAAAAGTCAGAATAGCACTAATAAGGGCCAGCAGGTGCATAGTGGTTAGGGCACTGGACTCCCACATGGCTGACAGGAGTTCAAGTCCTGGGCCTGTGGCTTGCTTTCACACTTTCTCTCCCTCTGGTGAGTGTGTGTGCCCTGTAGCACATTTAAAATAATAATAATAATGATGATGATGATAAATTAAATAATTATTTGTAAAAAAAGAATAGCACTAATAGGAAAAGATAAATGACTAGTATTTGCAAAACAAAAATGAATAGTCCAGATACAAAAATAGTAAAAATAGTGTATATTAAACAGAAGGAAGAACGCAACCTAGCAGCCACACTGTAGGTAAAATCATGATCCAAATTCTAAGGAACCACCAGAACAATATAAGAAACTTTGCAAGTCTCTGCTCAGGGTCGGTCCAATTCCTCCTAGATGACGTTTAAGGTACAGGAGAGAAAGCAAAAATACATATGAAGATGCAGAGAATTAAAAGAGATGAGTCATCAAAAATTAGAGCGCTCAAAAATAATTGTAAAAAGAAATCCTAAACTAATACAGCTTGAGAAGACTGGAGGGGCAAAGTGATGAAAATAGATGGGTCCCACCATAAAAGCTCACTTATTACGTTCAACTAGCGGAACTGGCCATCATTCAGCACAGGTTAGGTTGAAGTTCACCTTTACACTGTCCCCCTAAGCAGATTAATAATGTGAACAAAAAGCACTGTTTAAAATGCTCTCTGTGGGACAACATGTCAAAAAAAAAAAAAAAGAAAAAAGAAAGAAAGAAAGAAAGAAAAGAAAAATGTTAAGGCAAAAACCCAGACTTTGTTGTTAACTTGTTGAAAGCCATGTTTTCATTTTTTATTTATTTATTTTATTTTATTATTACTATTATTTGCTATAGAGTGATGTGGTCACCAGAGAGAAGGTGAGAAAGAAAGCCACCAGTTCTAGAACTGGAACTGCAGTCGGCCATGTGCGATTCCAGTGCCTCGACCACCATGCCACCTGCTGGCCCCATTTTTATTTTTTTTTCAATTCTTAATTTTTCTTTTTAGAATTATTTTATGTGACTTTATTTATTGTTATTATTTTCCTCTTTAAAAATGTGACCAGATCGAGAGACAGAAAGAGAGGGAAAGTGGAAAAGCAAGCCACTAGGTCGGGGACTGAAACCCCAGTCAAGCTATGTGGGAGTCCAGCACCTCAACCACCACGCCAGCTGCTAGCCCCTGCTTTAATTTATTTTTAAAGGTGTTTTAAGTTTAAATCTTACTGTTTAAAAGTTCAGCATTTTATTTTACTCTGCTATCAATTCCAGAGCAGTTCAGTGTCATGAAATAATGAGTTCAATATCATGAAACAATACAACCTTCGTGAAACAAAGGTTTGCTCAAGATTCTACACAGATTCCATTCCGTAGCAATCTGAGATTCCCATTTGACTTTCCCCTTGCTCATCTGCCTCTTAGGAGTCCACACGGTAAGTATATACAGGATCTCAACACGTGACGTGTGAGTAGGGATTTGTGGGGAGGAGGGGAGGAGCGGTCGGGGGTAGGCGGGGCATGAGGCTCTGTGCAAGAAGCAGGTGGCCCATCCTTTCTAAGAAAATAAGAGAAAATATTGCCCACACATAAGAAATAACTGTGGCCCAGGGAGGCTTTCCAGAAGTGAGAGAGGAAAAAAAATAAAGCAAGCCTAGAACAGTAAAGACAGATGGCCTCTGTCCAAGATTCCACACCAAACTAGAAAAGAATTATCCCACTGAGGGCGAAAAAAACCACCGAAGTTTCAAAAGGCTTCTTTTGTCCTCCCCTTTGCCCTGTTTCCTAATTTAGCAAAACTCTGCTCCAATCTCACAAAAATGAGCCTTTGCTCACAACCAGCTCTTTGAGTCACCAGACTCCCCTGAGCCCTCCTCCCTCTTCTCACACTTGCTCAGAGCAGACTAAGTGATTCCAGCTGAGCCTCGCCTCGCCATCCTGCGGCTCAGTTTCCCTGCAGTCCCCATCCAGAGCTTGCACTGGTGCACGTGAGTCTGTGCAAGTCCGAGTCCCCACCCACTGCACTCCTGCTCAAAGCTTCAGGAGCACAGGCTAGCACAGTACGCAGAATCAAGATGCCTTAAAATCATTCTATTGTAGACTCAGAGCGTGTGGCTTGTCTCGTTTTCCCAATGATCCCTATAGGAGAAAGCTCTGGAGCTTGTTCAAAAATACACCTGCTGCTCAATGGGAGCTCTGACATAGTTCTTTCCTCTTTGGTCCCTCAGGTGTAGGTGTTCAGAGTTCTTGGTAATGAATGCTCAGGAGAAGGCTTAAGTTATTCTTGGCTTCTGCTGTTAAAGGACAACAGACTTGCTGACAAGGGGACTTTGTAATTGGGCGTCCCCAGGAACCACCTAAGTACCTCGTTTTATAAAATGCATGAGTATGAATCTGAAGAGGCTCCGCCTGGAAGAAAGAGATGCTCGGCTTAAAAAAGAGTTCAATGGCTTCCAAATAGTTGTGAAGCTCCCGTTATGTCCCACCCTTCTCATTCCTAACCCAATGGCCAATGAAGCTTTCAGGAAAATTCATAACTGGCACATTTAAGGAGGTCAAAGGAAGCTGGGTGAATTCGTAACCAGTGAATATTTTTACTGCCTAATGCCTAAGGTGGATGAGACATGATTTATACATATTTGGGGAATTAATGCATGTATTCTGCAGGAATCTTTAAGTAGTGAATGACAGAAGACTGACCCAAACTGGTTTATGTGCAAGGGATGAAGGGGTGTGTAAAGAGGAGTAGGTTAGAAATAGGGAAAAGGAATCCCGCTGGAAACGATGCACGTGTTTTGGCTGCTGTTCAGTGAGTGTTGCATATCAGATGGTACCAGCTGAATCCACTCTACCCCTCAGTGGCTTTCTCCTTTGTTGGCTTCATTCTAACATGGATTTCCCCAAATAATAGTCAAAACAGCCTCTGAAATTTTTAGGTTGATATTCTTTTACTTTAACCATCATGAAATAAAAGGAACATCTCTTTCCATAGAGTTCCAGTAAAGTTTCCCAAGCTTAAACCTCAGTGGAAAACACAGGCACACACACATGCACACGTATACGGGCAAACCACACGACTGCCATCACCAGCAGCTACGGCAAGAGCAGTCATTGTGAGCATTCAGGCCACATGCCAATCGCTGCAGAATGCTCCTGTTGGCGTGTCCAGCTCATGGGCCAAACCTAGAACGTGTGGCAGCAGAGAACGAGGCCATCACACTGCCTGGCCTGAGTATGGAGATGGAGCACTTCTCAAAGGAAAATCAAGGCACAGTTACCTGCAGAAGCAACGGGTGTTGGAGATGAAAAAGTAAAGACCCCTTCCAACTCAAGTGCTTCAAACTTCTTGTCACGATAGAATAGCTTAAATGTGGTTTATTTACTCATACAATCCTTATAAAATTTCACATGCAATAAAATATGTTAAGGCATTCTTTGAAAGTTTCTTCAGCAAAATGTCTGTATCCATGACTATGGTAAAATCTCATCTATTTTTAAAGTCAGAACATGTAAGAACATACATGTAGATGAATAAATGAATAGCCATAGGACGCTAATGGTAACCGCTCAAGGACTCTTCTATATCAACTGGATTTCACATGACTTTAAGGTTTTATAAAAGTATAGAGCTCCATTTCCTGAAAATTAGCAGAGAACATAAACCGAAAACTCTTCTAGAAACACCTTGAAATGCTAGGTTTAAAGGTATATTTATTTACTTCTGGATTGGCAGTGGGGCAGATCCACAGACCTAAATTTCACCAAAACAATCATAACTAATGGAAATTACTTTCTAAAAACTGTTTAAATCTCTGGAAATTGTCCTAAGCGAATGCAATATGTAGTAAGTGAGACAGTAGCCACTCAAAGAGAGTCAGGGCTAATCCCTAGAATTTGTAAATGTTACATTATAAACAAAAGACTTCTTCGCAGATGAGATTATGTGAAGGATCTTGAGATGGGGAGATTAATCTAGATTATTCAGATGCACCATAAACATAATTATAAGAGTGAGCCCGTGGCATGGTGGGTAGTTTTACCAAACCGCAGAACTGGAAGCCACATGCTAACCATGGTTTGAGTGCCAGCCGGCCTGAAAACATGCTGGTCACATGTATGCATGCCGAGGATTGGGCATGACCGAGCCCTGTGCTGGAGGTTCTCTCTCTCTCTCTCTCTCTCTCTCTCTCTCTCTCTCTCGTGCACATGTGTGTGCTCCACTCTGAATAACAAAAAAAGAGTCAGCAAGTGGGAGAAGGAGAGTTGAGAAAGACAGACGTGGGGAAGGTAACATGACTGTGACACTGAGGCTGTATGACCACAAATGAAGGCAAACTGGAAGCCACCTGAGAATCTAGAAGAGGCAGGAAGAGGTTCCTAGAAGAGGTTCCTCTCCTGCAACCTCCGAAAGGGCATAACTGCTGCTACCTGGATTTCACTGCAGTGAGACTGATTAAGGACTCTCACCTCCAGAACTGTAACAATACATTTCCATTATGATTATTATTATTATTTGGAGGTTTTTGCGATAGGACGTGTGTACTTGCCAGAAAGACAG
The DNA here is from genome assembly GCF_000334495.1 of Tupaia belangeri chinensis. NCBI lineage: Eukaryota > Metazoa > Chordata > Mammalia > Scandentia > Tupaiidae > Tupaia > Tupaia belangeri. The sequence continues at coordinate 2,655,879 of NW_006160107.1, read as the reverse complement.
AGAGAGACAGAAAGCGAGAAATCATCCTCCCAGGGAGGATGGCTATGCTGCACTCCCTTCTCCATTCTTCTCTTGGGATCTTGGGCACACATACTTGCCCGGCATGAGTTTAAGCCACTGGGTCCGGGACTAGAACCACAGTCGACTACATGGGAGTCCAGCGATGTAGCCATTATGCCATCTGTTGGTCCCACATTTCCATTATTTTAAGCCATCAAGTTTGTGTAGTTGTTATAGCACTAATAGGAAACAAATATACAGCAGACAAAAGAACATTTATTTAAGAAAGTCTACATTTCAGTAGAACAAAGAGTCTGCAGGATAAGCCATGACCACTCCTCGTCCAATTGCTGCCTCCTCCCAAGCTCAGATTAATAAATTTTTCTTCTGGAGGATGTGGCCAAGGGGCGAGATACCCTCTGCTCTCAGTTTCCAGTCAAGGGGTATGGTATCTCACTGGAGGAACAGGCCGCCTGAATTCTCCTCTGCTGAATTTCAGCTTGCAAAGACTGAAGTTCTAAATTCCTGGTGAACATAGCTAAAAGGCTGGAGGCTTTGTTTTTTCATATAGAGGTGTGTCAGGCTCCGAGCACTGGGCCCCTGATTGTCCTTCCCTCAGCCCGTGTGTAGGGTGGAGCTTCTATTACCAGAACCTCCAAGTCTAAGAAAGGTTGCTCTCCTTCCCTTGGACCCAGAGCACTGACTCAGAGATATTACATAGACTCAAAAGTAGTCCATAAAAACAGAGAGCTCTAACATTTTCTGCAAAGAAAGTGACTTTATTTAAAACACAATGTGGTAGATTTCAAACCTAAATGCTCTCTAAGAAACAATGGAGATGTTGGTGGTAAGCAATTAAGAAGATGCTGATAGCTCCAAGAAAGGAATGAGCTGAACCAAGAGCTTATGGTTTAATCTGTGATTGTAGATTCTCTCTGTGAAATAGAGCTAAGAAAAGCCCACCTGAAAGCAGAACAAACCTTAAAGACTAATATCAATAAATGCCCACCCTGAAGTTAATTGGATAAAACTAGGAACAATTTGTGCCTCAGAGTGTTGTCAAAACAGTAGGAAATAGAAAACACTTGGCTAACAATTAGTGGAACTGAACAAGTGAGTTTGATACCTAACAGCGCAGACAGCTTAGCACAAAGATCATAGAAAGAAGCAGAGATACCTGCTAAAACCGCCGTATGACTGTGCACATGCCCATGGCTGCACCCTCTGAGGACTCAGCTCAGAGACCTTGCACTCTGCGATAGGCAGGCTCACTAATTGCCCATCCAAAGCATTAAGCAAATAAGTGAGCAAAAATAAGAGAGATATGCCCCAGAAAGGGGAAAGGTAGATCAATACCCAGAGTTACTACAGCTATTAAAATGTCAACTTTAAAAAAAATTAATAATACCAAAACAAAAGCAAAACAATATTATAGAAACACGAGAACCTTTGATTAGGAAAAACAAAAATGGGGAACAGACACTTCCTGAGAGAGCAAGTAGGTGGAAAGATAGCTAAGGTGCTGGACTTTCACATGGCCAGACATGGTTCAAGTCCCAGACTAGAACCTTGAAACTCATGCTGAATGCACGTGTGTGTGTGTGTGTGTGTGTGTGTGTGTGTTCAAAATTCCTGGAAGAGAATGGAGGAGAAGGGACTGCAGCATGACCACTCCCCTTAGGGAGTGATTCAAAACAAGCAATATAAATATGTCAAAGAATTAAAGGAAATCATGCTTAAAGGAATAATGGAAGATAGTGTATGACCAAGTAGGTAATATTAATAAAGATACAAAAACTTTGTTTTAAAATAAAATATTTTTTTTACCCAAAACTACAAAACACAAAATAAAAAACCAGCTAATTCAGGGTCAATAGAATATATGAAGTGACAGAAGAATCAGTGAACTAGAACATAGCCCTAAAGAGGTTATGTAATCCTAAGTACAGAGGGGAAAAAGCATAAAGAAAAATAAACAAAGCCTCAGAAAAGTTTGGAATGTCAATAAACACATCAACATATATACACTGGGACTGGCAGAAAGATAAGGCACAAAGAAAGGAGAAAAAAATACAGGAATAGTGATTGAAGGCTTTCAAAATTTGATGGAAAACATTAACCTACACATCTAAGAAGTTGAACAAACCCAATTAGAATCAATACAGAGAAACAAAGCCAGAAAAATAGTGAAGATGCTGAAAGTTAAAAGAAGAAAAATTTTGAAAGTTAACAAGAAAAAATGACTCATAACGTTAAAGAATACTCCATAAGGTGAACGGCTGACTTCTCATCATAAATAGTAAAGATCAGAAGAAAGTAGGATGCCATATTTGAAGTGCTAGGGGAAAAAAATCATCAACCAAGAATCTTTTATACCTAGCAAACTTATCTTTCAAAAATTAAAGTAAGACCAGTATAGTAGTACAGGAGCTGCTGCATGGTACTAGAGTCATATGAAAGACTCAGGGTTTGGATCTTATGTCAGTCTGATTGCCCTAAGGGCACCCATGAGCTTACTCATGACTCTGGCTGGCTGGAAGGAGATGGAGAGGATCACATGGCAAGTCCCTATCAGGGATTTTTTGCTCTCTCTTTTGAAATTAAGAGATTAAAAAAAATAATAATCAATTAATAAAAATAAAGGTAGGCCCATACATAGTGATGCACACTGCTAAAATGCTGCTCTCCACACACTGGAACAAAATAGGAGGTCTAGGTTTGATTTCCAGTCCAATCTAGACTCTGGGTGTGATGGCTCACACTTGTGGTCCCAGCACTGACTTGGCAAGCTGAGGAAGTAGAATCATGAACTTGAATTTGGTCTGGCAACAAAGCAAGATTCTATTTTTAAAAATAATAGTAATTAATAGCAAAATAAAGACATTTCCAGATCATTTTTTTTCTTGATAAAAACCTGGCTTATATGAAACACAAAAGGAATTCTTGGAAACCAGCAGTTAGTGTAATGGCTATGTTGCTGGACTCCCACGTAGTCGACCGCGGTTTGCATCCCGGACCCGGTGGCTTAAAACTCACGCCAGGCACGTGTGCGTGCGTGCCCAAGATTCCGAGAGGAGAATGGAGGAGAAGGGATTGCGGAGTGGTCATCCCCCCTGGGTGGTGATTTCTCGCTTTCTGTCTCTATGTCTCTCTCTGTCTGGCGAGCGCACGTGCCCTATAGAGAAAAACCTCTCCAAAAAAAAATAAAATAAAATAAAATAAATTCTTAAGGGCAGCAGGTGGCATAGTAGCTGAAGTGCTGGACTCCCACATGACTGGCTGCAGTTACAATGTCAAACCTGGCAGTTCGAAATTTACTCTGCACATGGACATGCGTGCCCAAAATCCTGAGAGGAGAATGGAGAAGAAGGGATTGCACAGTGGCCATCCCCCAGGGGCTAATTCATTTCCTGTCTCTCCATCTCTTCAGTGTGTGCATGCATACTAGAGCAAAAAATCTCTCTCTCAAGAAAGGAATTCTTCCCATGACACTGGGTAGTAACCAAGTGACATTAGATTTATAAACATATACTTACTCCTCTTTCTTCTCTCAGTTATTTTAGTAGGCATAAAATTATGTAAAGTATAAACTATATCTCACTGGAATTAAGTCAGGATAAATCTGAAGAGGATTTTGAAAAAACAAGATGTTTATATAAATTCCAATGATACCACTAAAAATAACTCCAAAAAAAGTATAGTAAAGAAATTAAACTCAAATGATAGAAAATATTTCTTAATGCAATAGAAAGCAGCAAAAGAGGGATAAGAAAACAAAATTATGAGGTGTATGTAGACATCAAAAGTAAAAAGAAAGCCAGTCCCCTAGCCTAGTGGTTAAGGGAGCCAAGTCTCACAGGACTGACTGCAGTTTGAATCCTAGCCCTGGAAGCTTTAAAAGCATGCTGGGCACATGCGTGTATGCACCCCAAATCCCAACAGGTTGGAGAAATGAAGAAAGGATTGCAGCATGACCATGGCCCATGGGAAATGATCTCTCTCTCTCTCTCTCTCTCTCTCTCTCTGCTAAGCATATATGCCCTCTGGAAGTTATAACAAGAGAAGAAAAAATGGCACATACAAATCTAATTCTATTAATGATATTAAAAAATTAATGGATTAAGCAAACTAAATAAAAGACAGAGATTGTTTGCCAATCAAAAAGCCAGATCTTCGGAAATGCTATCTACAGGAGACATACTTTAGATTCAAATATACAAGTGGATTTAAAATAAAAGATTGAGAGGGACCAGCAGATGGTGTAATGGCTACATCACTGGACTCCCATGTAGTTGGCCGCAATTTAAGTCCCGGACCCGGTGGCTTAACTCACACCGGGCATGTGTGCGTGCGTGCCCCAGATCCCAAGAGGAGAATGGAGAAGAAGGGATTGTGGCATGGCCATAAGTGGCCATCCTCCCGGGGGGGTGATTTCTCGCTTTCTGTCTCTCTGTCTCTGTCTGTCTGGTGAGCACATGTGCCTATAGCAAAAATCTCTCAAAAAAAAAAAAAAAACTAAAAATATAAATAAATAAATAAAAGATTAAAAAAGGGTACATTATGCCAATATCAACCTTGAAAAGCTGAAATGATAAAACTCATATTAGAAAAAAATCAACTTTCTGAGAAAAAAAGTAATTGGAAAAATAGCAACTTTTTACAATGAGAAAGAGTCAACTCACAAGGAGGATATGATGATTATAAATATATGTGACTATTAATAACACCAAGATAAGTAAAACAAAATCAAAATTAGAGGGGAAATAGACTATTCAAAAATAATAGTTGTATATTTTAATACCCACTTCCAATAATGGCTACAAAAACCTGGGCAGAAGAGAAGCAAAAAAATCGAAGACAGCCAACCCCATAACCAGTTAGTCATATCAGAGAGCCATGAAACACTGCATCCAATAACACTGTAACACGTAACCTGGAGTGCACCTGCGTAGTCTTCACGACAGGTCATTGGCAAAGTCATAAAACTAACCACAGTACATTTACAAAAGGAAAAGTATGTTCAGGCCCACTGGCAGCAGCTGGATCTCAGATTGCCCACTGTGCAGTTCAAGTCCAGGACTCTACAGCTTGAAAAACACACTAGGGGTGTGTGTGTGTGTGTGTGTGTGTGTGTGCCCAAAATTCTGAGAGGACAATGGAGGAGAAGGGATGGCAGTGTGAGCATCCTCCCTGGGGATTGCTTTCTCATGTTCCTTCTCTCTCTCTGTATATCTCTGGAAAGCACATGCACCCTACAACAACATTTTAAAAAGAAATAAATACAATAAAAATAAAGGATTTTTCTGGACCAGCAGTTAGCATAATGGCTATGTCACTGAACTCTCACGTAGTTGACCACGATTCGCGTCCCGGACCCGGTGGCTTAAACTCACTCCGGGCATGTGTGCGTGCCTGCCCAAGATCCTGAGAGGACAATGGAGGAGAAGGGATTGTGGCGTGACCATCCCCACTGGGGGGTGATTTCTTACTTTCTATCTCTCTGTCTCTCTCTGTCTTTCTGGTGAGCACACGCGCCCAATAAGGAAAAACCCTCTCCAAAAAAAAAAGAAAGAAAAGAAATAAATTTAAAAAAAAGGATGTTCTCTGACCATAGTGGAGTGAAATCAGATTTCAATAACAAACAGAAACTTGGAAAATTTCTAAATATGTGAACATTAACAACACATTATGAAATAACCCATGTAGAAAGAAAAAAGTGATTAGAAAAACTAAATGCTTAGAGATAAATGGAAATGAAGAAACAACATATCAACCTTACACAATGTACAGAATGCATCTAGAACATTATTTAAAGGTAAAATTTATGCCTATAAATATATACATTACAAAAGAAGAAAAACCTCAAATCAGTCATTTAAATTTTTTAAGAAACTTGAAAAATAAGAGAAAAATAAATACCAAACCAGTAGACTCAATGAATAATATATTTAAGAACTGAAATTAGTGAAAAGGAGAACAGAAAAACCTTTAGCTAGACAAGTTAAAAAAAAAAGAGAGAATTTGGATGAATAAGTAAAATTAAATAAATAATTATTGAAAAAAAAAAAAAAGAGGGACCAGCAGGTGGCATGGTGGTTAAGGCGCTGGACACTCCCACACGGCTGACCATGGTTTGAGTACCAGACCTGGTGGCTTACTTTCTCATTTTCCCTCTCTCTCTATATATATATATGTGTGTGTGTGTGTATCTCTCTATGGTCAAATTAAAATGAATAAGTAAAATTAAACGAATAAATATTTTTTTAAAAAAGAGATAAAATTCTTAAAACACTAAAAGAGAAAGATCAATACTACTGACCTTACAGAAATAAAACGATTATAAGGAATGTTTCCGTCAACTCTGCTTAGAAAGCAGATCGGGTAGATGGTACACACAGACTGATAGAAAGACACAAGCTACCGAACTCACTCGAGAGAGACAGGAGATCTCGATCTGATATGACTAGCACAAATATTAAATTAGTCATTTTTAGAAAGCTTTCCAAGGAAAGATCAGCTCTAGACAAACTAAATGGTGAATTCTACCACAATTTATGGAAGAACACAAACTCTTCTCAAAATGTAGACAAGAACCCTTTCTAACGCACTGCATGCATGCCGTGTTAGTTACTCTGAAACCCACATCCACACCACACTAAGAAATCACAAGGGAAAAAATATACAAATAAATAATAAATACAGATATGAAAATTCCCAACAAAATACTATCAAACAAAATCCAGGAAGCATGAAAGTAATTACACATTATGACTAAGAGGGATTTATCTCAAGAACATAAGATTGGTTTAATATTGCAAGTAGATAGAATAAAGAACAAAAGAAAATATATTATTTTAATATAGAGATTATTTTTCACTAAACTTAAAACGCCTCAATGGTTTTACATGACAAATTAGGAACAGACGGAAACTTCTTCAGACCAGTGAAGAGCATCTTGCGGAAAACCTGTGGCCAGTCGCTTAATGGAGAAAGACTAAATTCTGTCCCTAAGAGACCAGGAACAAGAGAAGTATTTCTGCTTCATTCATTCTATTAAGCATTGTATTAAAGGTTCAAACCAGGAAAATTAGACATGGAAAAATGAAAAGGAGTAAAAGAAATCTACATTGAAAAGAAAGACGTAAGCCTATGTCTATCTGCAAATGGCGTAATCTTTATAAATCCTAAGAATGTATTAAAAAACTATCAAAACTAATAAATGAGTTTAGCAAGTGTGCAGGATACAAAATTTACATTTGAAAGTCTTTTGTATTCCTATGAACTTGTCCTGAATAGCCCAAACATTTGTTTAGACAGTCATGGTGCTGCAGTGACAATGCAATACTCCCAATGGTGGAGTTGCATAGGAAGGTCCCCGACTCGGACTCCAAGGTCTCCCTGTACATGCTGGGCATGCCTGTGAGCTCATGAATCTGTCTGGCTGAGGCTGGGAGTGGGACGTAGCATGAGCACCCTGTTTAGGGTGCTTCTCTCTCTCTCTCTCCTTCACTCAAGAAAATAACTTAGACAGAAAAAAAAAGTTCAATGTGGACCAATAGGTGACATGGAGATTAAGGCACTGAATCTTACATGGCTGCCTGTGCAGTTTGAGTCCCAGACCTAGCTGCTTAAAAAATCATGCTGGATGTGTATGTGTGTGTGCATGTCCTAAATCCCAAGAGAAGAATGAAGGAGAAAAAATTGTGCCAGAGCCATTCTCCCTGGAGAGGGGTGATTTCTCACTTTCCTCTTCTCTCTCTCTCTCTTTGTCTCTCTGGTGAGCACACATGCCCTACAGTAAAAACTTTTTAAGAAGTTCAACTTAAAATCATATTTAAAAAGAGTGAATTTAGCAAAATGAGTATAAAATTTACACCCTGAAAACTACGAAACAATGTTAAAATAAATTTAAAATCTAAATAAATGCAAAGTTATAAATCTCAAGTATTGAAAAACTTAATATTGTTAAAATGGCAATACTCCCCAAATCTACATATTCAATATAATCTCACCTGCCTTTATTTTGCAGAAATTAACAAGCTGGCCCTGAAAATAATATTAAAATATAGGACCCAGTAACCAAAACTACCTTGGGAAGGAAGAAAGTTAGGAGACCAGCAGTTGGCATAATGGCTATGTTGCTGGACTCCCATGTAGTCGACTGTGGCTAGAGTCCCAGACCCGGTGACTTAAACTCATGCCAGGGTGCGTGTGCATGCGTGCTCAAGATCCTGAGAGGAGGATGGAAGGGAAGGGATGGCAGCGTGGCCATCCCCCCTGGGGGGACGGGGGAGTGATTTCTTGCTCTCTGTCTCTCTGTCTCTCTCTGTCTTTCTGTCTTTCTGTTGAGTGCACATACCCTATAGCAAAAAAAGTCTCAAAAAACAGAAGCAAAACAAACAAAGACAGAGATAAATGCACTCAGCTCTCTCCGATATTAACCTACTATCGTGAGAACTAACCTTTCTCTCGAGAGCTAGAACTCACAGTTCTCTCAGATGCCAGCATTAATTCATTCATGAGACTGACACTTCCATGATCGAATCACTACAATCTGGTCACCACCCACTAAGACCAAATTCAAAATCATGAACCTTTTGGGGCAAACCATTATTTAAAACCATAAAACTATGTTGCAAGTGTTTTTAAAAGTAATTTACAAAGAAGGAAAATAATACAGCTCATAAATTCCTATCTACAAAAAGAAAGAAAGACTACCTAAGGAGGAACAAGTGAAGATAAAAATAAAGCGAAGATAAAACTTTTAACTCTCTCTCTCTCTTTTTATTTCTTTCTTACGTAAGAAGAGCGAGATCAGGCTGGAAGGCATGGTGGTTAAGGTGTTGGTCTCCCACATGGTCAGCCATGGTTCAAGTCCTGGACCTGTAGGCTTACTTTCAAATTATTCCTCTATCTCTTTCTATTCCCCTTTTTCTCTCTGGTCAAATTTTAAAATAATAATAATAATAATAAATAGAAAGAGCAAGAGAGAAGCAGGTACCATCTGCATAGTGTCACCTCACCGAGATCCTGCAGCCTTCCAGCAATCAAGGTACAGCCGTGGCATGCTCAGGCCGACCCAGGATTCAACCCAGGGTCTTCACATATGGCTTCACTGGCGGTACAAGTTCCTTCTAGTGACCAGTAATCCTAATTTTTCTTTCCTGTTCATTATATCATTGCTGTCACTCATTTCACACATATCTAAGTATACCCAAGACACACATGAGAAAGTATAATCAAATACATTATTTTTAATGAATTTACTTAACACTTATTTATTTATTTATTTATTTATTTATTTATTTAAATTTGACCAGAGAGGAACAGAGTGAGACAGAGAGAGAAAGTGAGAAAGAAAGCCTCCAGGACCAGAACTCGAACCATGGTCCACCATGTGGGAGTTCAGTGCCCTTAACCACCACACCACCTGCCAGCCCTCAACATACATTATTATTGTGAAGATACTGTTACATTGAGTCAGTTAAGAATTAGACAGGTCCAACCACTGCACAGTACTGGAGGCACTTTAAACACATAGATGCACATAGATTAAAAACAAAGTGACTCATCACTTTGTCTAGAAAGAAAACTAAAACAGAAACATTGGAGATAAACTGCACCACAGATCTAATGGGCTAAAATTTACGGAGCATTTCATTCAACAGCTGCACAATATGCATTCTTCTCATCAGCCTGTAGAACATTCTCCAGTATTGATTGTATACTAGGGCACAAAGTAAGCCTCAAAAAATGTTTAAAAATAGAAATAATATCAAGTAGCTTTTCTGACCACAGTGGAATAAAACTAGAAATTAACAAGGAGAAATGTGGAAAATATTGAATACACAAAAACGAAGCCACATGCCCCTGAATAACTACCAGGTCAATGAAGAAATTAAGGAGGAAAATTTAAAACTTCTTGAAATAAATGAAAACGGAAACACAACATACCAAAACAATATGATACAGAAAAAGTAGTACCAACAGTTTACAGCAATAATTGTCCACATTTAAAAAATAGAAAGATGACAATCTAATGATACACCTCAAGGAATAAAAAAATCTAGAACAAATTAAACCTATAAACAGTAGAATAAAAGAAATAATGAAGATCACATATTTATATTAGAGACCAAAAAAATACAAAAAGTCAAAACGAGTTAGTTTTTGAAAAGATAAATAAATTAACAAACCATTAACTAGACTAAGAGAAAAAAGAAGATTCAAATAAATAAAATCAGAAATAAGAAAGGCGTTACTACAACTGATACCACAGAAATGCAGCAGTTCATTAGAGACCATTAGGAACACCTATACGCCAACAAACTAGAAAATGGAGAGATGGATACATTTCTGGAAACAGACCTTCTACCAAGATTGAACCAAGAAGGAACAGAAAGACTAATAACAAATACCAAAATTGAATTGGTAAGAATAAGTCTCTCAATAAAGAAAAGGCTAGGCCTCGATTGCTTCGCTATTGAATTCTACAAAAATTTGAAGACTCAGCACCGATTCTCAAATTATTCTAAAACCTTTGAGAGTGGAAAGAATCCTCTCGAGTTCATTTTTAAAAAAAACAGCATTACCCTGATACCAACGTCAGACAAAGACTGAGCAAAAAAAAGTAAACTACAAACCAGTATTTCTGATATTGATTCAAAAATCCTCAACAAAATACTAGCCAACCAAATTCTACAGCACACCTGAAAGTTAAATGCTGTGGCCATGTTGAATTCATCTCAAGGGTATGGGTATAAGCGTAGTACAACATACACAATGCACTAAGTAAGATATATCAGCAGAATAAAATATAAAACTATGTAATCATCTTCATTAACCCAGAAAAAAAACCACACTTAAATACAACATCCATTTATGATACAATTCTCAATAAATTTGGTAAAGAGGTATACTTCCCAACATAATGAAAGCTATATATGGCAAACCCAGAGCTTTTATCATACTGACCGGCAAAGAGTTCAGAGTTTTTCCTCTGAGAACTATAATAAGACAAAGAGGTTTACTTTCTCCACTCATTAAGATAGTACTGGAAGTCTTGTCTAGAGCAATTAAGCAAGAAAAGGAAATTAAAAGCAAAATGAAAGGGGAAGCCAACTTATCCTGTTTGCAAATATGATGATATATACAGAAAAACCTAGACTTCTTAAAAAACACTCTCAGAACTGGTCAATTCATTCAGTGAAGTTTCAAGATACAAAATCCACATATGAAAATCAGGAGCGTTCTGGCCCCGCTGTGATGGCGTGTACTGCTAAGATGGCTGTGTTCTATGGGTGGGATCGAAGGGGAGGCCCTTTTTGACTCCCAATCCAACCTCAAGTCCAGGTGTGATGACCTGAACCTGTAATCCCAGTAGCTTGGGAATGCCAAAGTAGGCATATTTGTAAAGTTGAGGTTGGCCTGGACAAGAGAGTCACCTCTGTCAAAAGAGCAGAGAATGATAGCACATGCCTGCAGTCCCAGTGGGAGGCTGAGGCAGAAGATGAATTACATGAGGAAACTGTGTCTTTAAAAATGAAAATGAAGGGGCCAGCAAATGCTATGGTGGTTAAAATGCTGGACCCCACATGACCAATTCCGTGGGTTTAAAACCTGGAGCTGGTGGCCTCAAAAACACGCTGGGTACATATATGTGCATGCCTAAAATCCTGAGAAGACCCTGAAGAAGAGATTGTAGATTGTGGTGGGGCTATCCTTCTTGGGAAGTGGTGGATTTCTCACTTTCCTTCTCTCCTTCTTTCTCTCTGTCTCTTTCTGGCAAGTGGATAGTCGCTTATAGAAAAAAAAAAAAATCTAAAGACAAAAAAAAAAGGTGGTGGCAAAAGGAAGACAATCCCAGAAATATAGAATTGGAAAAATTGTTGCCAAAAGACCTGGCTTATGGGAAATAGTAAAAGAAGTTCTTGAAGCTGAAAGTAATGCCAGGTTTATAACCCTGCACTTACTCTTCTCTCAGCTTCCATTGCCTTTTATTTCATGGTTCAATTCTAGGAGTCCTTCATATATTTTGACTAATAGTTTTTTGTATCTTTGGCAAGTATTTTCCAATCTGTGGCTTATCTTCTTCCTTCTATCTCTCTCTCTCTTTTTAAATTTATCATATGGTGTGTGTGCTCGTGGGAGAGAGAAAGGAGAAGGAAAAAAGTAGCCCCCTCTCCAAGTGGGAGATGATAATGCCATCATCTCTCCAACCCATTGGAATGTTGGGCACACGTGCACATATATCCAGCATGTCTCTCAAGCTTCCATGTCCAGGTCTCAAACCACGCCATTGGCCATATGGGACACAGCTCCTTGAACCATTAGGCCACAGGGCCAGTCCTTGTCTTATTCTCTCGACATTGTCTTTTACAAGACATCATTTTTAATTTTACTATTCAGTTGATCAATTATTATCTTTCATGCATTATGACTTTGGTGCCATTTCTAAAAACTTATCATCAAACATAAGGTCCCCTAGTTTTTCTTCCATGTTACCTGTTAGTTTTCTAATTTTGTATTTTACATTTAGACCTTAATTCTGTTTGACTGCATTCTTGTGAAGGATGTAAAGTTCATATCTAGATTCTTGGTTTTTGCATAGTGGCATAGTGACATCCTGTTGGTGTTTTGTTTTTGTTTTTGTTTTTGTTTTCGTTTTTGTTTTTGTTTTTGTTTTTGTTTTTGTTTTCCTTAAGAGAGTTTTTTGCTATAGGGCAAGTGCACTTGCCAGAGAGAGAGACAGAAAGACAGAAAGCAAAAAATCACCCCTTAGAGGGGATGGCCACACTGCAATTTGTTCTCCTCCTGTTTCCTCTTAGGATTTTGGGCATACATGCACAAGCACTTGCAGGAGTTTTAAGTCACCTGATCTGGGACTTGAATTGTCAATTACGTGAGAGTCCAGCGACATAACCATACACCATCTGCTGGTTCTGACAACCTGTTGTTTTAGCATCATTTGTTGAAAATTACTTCTTTGTATTTCCTTTGTTCCTTTATCGAAGATTTTCTACTGTTCTGTTTGATTTTTTTGTCTATTCTTTTGACAATACCTATCTTGATTACTACGGCTTTATAAGTCTTAAAATCAGGTAGCATCATTTCTTTGGCTTAGATTTTCTTCTTTAATATTGAGTTGGTTATCCTGGGTCTTTGCCTGTTTATTAAAACTTTACTATCATGTGTTGATATCCATAAAATAACTTTCTGAGATTCTGTTTGGGATTACACAGAATCTATAGATTAAGTTGGGAAACTGTTGGCCAGCTTAAAATATTGAGTCTTCCTATCCATGAACATGGAATAGTTCTAGATTTATTTAGTTTTCTTTGACTTCTTTCATCAGTTTCTTCACTTTTCTTACATGGATTTTATACTTTTTTTTAGGTTTATATCTAAGTATTTCATGGTTTTGGAGGCTAACATAGAAGATTATCTGTCTTTAAATTCAAATTTCATTTATTTCTTTTTGTGTATAGGAAAAAGTTTAGCCCATTTTTCTATCATTAATAACTGAATAATACACTGGATACTTTATTTTAAAATAGAGGCTTATTAAGTTCACGGTTTTGAAGGTGCAAGGTTAAGGGGCCACCTCTGGTGAGTGTCTTCTTATTAGTTGGGACTCTCTACAGAAAGTAAGGTGGCAGAAGGCATCACAGGGCAGGAGTCTGAGAGTCTCCCTGTCTCATTACCTCTGCTCATAACCCCACCAGGACTCAGTCACGGGTGCACAGTTTGAGGACTTTATCTCATCCTAATCACCTCACAAAGCCCTCACTTTTAATCCCATAATCAAATGAAATCCCCACCCTCTTACTACCATCACAATAGGGGCTGAATCTTAACACATGAGACTCAAATCACGGCACTATGCATATTTTAGAAATTTTCAATACTATTCGAAATAAGATTACTGACATGGGGCAAATCTTTTCATTTATAATAAATATATATGTGGAATAAACTGTGAATGATCAAACAAGCTACTTGGGCCATCAGATGTAAAGTAGCCAAGTTCAGCTCGTAGACCATTTCCTTCTGTGGAATATGTGCCTTCCTTCTGCAAATACTTAGTGGATATTTGGATTAAATTGCCTACCTCTATTCACTGTTTACATCTGTTTCAGTACACCTGTAGAGACTAATCTCTTCCACTGAAAACATTTCAAAGTTATTCTTCCTCTTTCTCAGTGCATTATGCTTTCATGTATTAAAATGTTTTATTCATTTACTTTAATGTATTGGATGTTGTCTGTCTCTTCTCTTCATTTCTAAGAAATCAAACAAGAAAAAAAAAAGGCGTTACTCTTTCAGTTTATTAGTGAATCGCTCACCTAGAACGTCAGCTCCCCAGGACAGGTGATATACTGGCAGAGAGGGAGACGTAAGCCAGGTACAACCCATGGCCAAAGCAAGTTCTAGCACACCTGGCTTCCTGGGCCCTGATCCTTGGCTTAGGTGTCGTGACGCCCTTTCACTGGGGCCCTACCCAAAATCAACTGCTTCTTCCAAGTACTTCTCCCTTCCTGAATTTTCCCAGAATTCCGAGTCTATAGCAGGAGCCACAAACTAAATCTTAGGGCAAAATTTGCCTTACAGATTTAGTTCCCACTCTTCTGTCATCAGTGATTGTTTTAAAATACACCAAAATTTAAATCTTGAAAAGTTGACATAAAAAACTAGAATTTGGGGGGACCAGCAGGTGGTCTGCTGGTTAAGGCACTGGACACTCCCATGTGGCCCACAGTTTGAGTCCTGGGCCTGGTTGCTTGCTTTCTCACTCTCTCTCTCCCCCATCTCTCTCTCTCTTTTTCTCTCTCTCTCCTGGTGTCTGCCGTCTCTCTCTCTCTCTCTCCCCCATCTCTCTCTCTCTCTCCTGGTGTCTGCCAGCAAGCTTAAGAGTAACACATCTCTGGATGGTAATACTGTCGGCCTCTGACCTTGGCGCTTGGTCCTGTGAAGGAAAAGAGTTAGAGAACGGAGAAAGAAAGAAGATGCAGAAGCAGAGATGCAGGTGAACACAGACAAGCTGTGCTGCTCAGTCATGCTGAGCTTCTTTATTTATACATTTCGCAGGCACAGTGAACTGTTCGGAAGCTTTCAAAGATGCAGTTGAAGTTCACAGTTAGAGATAAGGGCTTCAGTGTAGACGCTTTTCGACCTTCTTACTATCATGTGTGATCCTATTACACGTCATAGGTCAAGCCAGTTTACTTATGCTGTTCCTCTGCAACTCCAAGGAAGGCTGTCTGAGTATGCATCAAAGAGGATAATGTGTAAGCCACAAACATTGTATAGAACAGGCATCGCAAAAGAAGAGGTGAAACTCTCTATTTGCAAATGGCATGATTGTACACATAGACGACCCAATGGTTTCCATGAAAAAAATTCCTGGAAGTAATACATGAATACAGTAAAGTTGCAGGATACAAAATCAACATACAGAAATCTATAGCATTTCTATATACGAACAACAAGACCTCCATAGTTTTCTTTGTGGAGGTCTTTAACTTCTTAGGAATAAATCTAACCAAAGAAGTTAAAGCCCTCCACAAAGAAAACTATGAGAAGCTAAAAAAAGAAATTGAAAATTACACAAAAAAGTGGAAGGACATCCCATGTTCTTGGATTAAAAGAATTAATATAATCAAAATGACAATTCTACCCAAATTAACCTACATATTTAACACAATACCAATCAAAGTACCAGATACATTCTTACACATCTAGAAAAAAAAATCATACAATTTGCCTGAAATCATTAAAGATCCCATATTGCCAAAGCAATCTTGCACAAGAAGAGTGGAATGGATGGCATCTTACTCCCTGACCCAAAAATATACTATAAAGCTGTGGTCATCAAAACAGCATGGTACTGGCACAGAAACAGATAGGTGGACCAATGGAACAGAATAGAGTTCCCAGAAATAAATTCCCAAACATACGGTCAACTGATTTTTGACAAGGGATATCAGTCAATCCAGGGAGAAAAGGAAAACCTCTTTAGCAAATAGTACTGGAAAAACTGGATTTCCACCTGCAGAAAGATTCATCTGAACCCCTACCTCTCACCTTTGACAAAAATCAACTCAAGGTGGACCAAAGATCAAAACCTAAGACCTCAAACTATAAAACCGCTCCTGGGAAACTCTGGGAGACATTGAGGTAGGCAAAAACTTCTTAAATAAAACCCCCAAAGCACAGTTGATAACCCCCAAAATAGACAAGTGAGATTATATCAGACTAAGAGTTTCTGCATGGCAAAAGACACAGTAGGAGAAGGAGTTGAAAAGAACACTCACTAAAGATGACATACGAATAGCCAGAAGGCATATGAAAAAATGCTCAACATCCCTCATCATAAGGGAAATGCAGATCAAAACAACAATGAGATACCACCTAACCCCAGTCAGAATGGATAAGATTAAAAAAAAAAAAAATGATATGTGCTGGCAGGGATGTGGTGAAAGGGAAACTCCCTTACACTGCTGGTGGGAATATAAATTGGTCCAGCCACTGTGGAGAACAATTTGGAGATTCCCCAAAAATGTACAAGTAGAACTACCATATGATCCAGCAAATCCCATTCCTGGGTATCTACCCAAAGGACTGTAGAATTCTTAATTGAAAAAGTGCTTGCACATTGATGTTTACTGCGGCACTATTCACAATTGCTAAGACATGGAACCATCTCAAATGCCCACAGACAGATGAATGGATTGAAAAACTGTGGCACATATACTCTATGGAATACTATTCAGCCATAAAAAAAAAATCCTGCCTTTTGACATAAAATGGAAGAATATGGAAGATTTACTGCTGAGTGAAGCTAGCCAGGCTATGAGGGAGAGACATTGTATGTCCCCACTTAATATATACCAAGTGTCCACACTCTGTGACTGAAACTGATTGACTGAAAGACATAGAAACACAGTAAATGGATGTGAATGCCATATATAGTGTGTGTGAAAGAGTAGAGTCTACAAAGGCATTTAGAAGAAAAATAGAGGCAAAGCATTAATGGGACAAAGAAATATGGTATTATCTGTTGAAGATAATTTTATAATTTTATCGACTGGACTAGGAAGAAATGTACACATGTTGGAATATTCCCTTTGTAAGCTAAATAATGTGATTGAATGTATAAAAAAAGAAATAAAAATATATTAAAAAAAAAAAACAGGCATTGCGCGACCTAACCAGGGTCACAATGTTTCTCATGCCCCTCGTGGATATTTCCACATAGCCCCTGGCATCTAAGGTATGTGGCAGCCGGCTCCAGTGAGTAATTAGTGAGGCATACTGATAACTGCCTCCCGTATCTAGGCTACATAACCTCACATATCCCCTTTCCTTGTTTTTCGACATTGTTACTATCATGTATGATCCTATTATGCGTCATAGGTCAAGCCAGTTTATTTATGCTGTTCCTCTGCAACTCTGAGGAAGGATGTCTGAGTATGCCTTAAAAAAGATAATGTGTAAGCCAAAAACATTATACAGAACAGGCATTGCATGACCTAGCCAGGGTCAGGGTGTTTCCTGTGTCCTACCTGGATATTTCCACATAGCCCCTGGCATCTAAGGTATATGTCAACCGGCTCCAGAGAGTAATTAGTGATGCATACTGACAACTGCCTTCCATATCTAGACTACATACTCTCACATCTCTCTGTGTCTCTCTCTGGTCAAATTAAAATAAATGAAAGAATAAATAAAATTAAATAAATAATAATTTTTCAATCTAGATTTTTATTTTTCCAGATAGGGTGTGGCAGTAGCTGGCATGATGGTTGAAGCACTGAATTCCCACTTGGCCAACCATGGTTCAAATCCCGTACTTGGTGGCTTGCTTTCTCACTTTCTCTTTCTCTCTGTCTCTGACTCTGTCTAGTGAGCATTCGTGTTCTATAGAAAACCTAAAAAAATAATAATAATTAAAAAAAAAAACACTAAAGATCTGGCAACCCTGTGCTTCATTCTCCAATGAGCATAACTGACTAGAGGTGAGCAAAGGCAGAACCCTGTGAAGGGGATGCGCCCAACTACCATGCTTTCTGCTGTTTCTTACCTTATCCCGGGCTGTTTATTTATTTATGTTACTCACCTGGCCCAGGCAGCATTTGGGCTTGACCTCAATGTTGTGGTATGCAACCAAGGTTCCTCATACACGTTATTTCTCACCTGTGTTTAGCTCTGTATGAAGTAGTCAGTGTGATAACGACAGGTTTCTTACAGCCGTCAATCTCAGCCCCATCAGCATAATCAGGTTCCATGGCAGCCATCACTTACGCTGAAGTTGAGTCATCAGGCATGAAAGGACCACCGCAACCGGAAAATTAAGAACTCTTGAACATCTTTGGGTAAATGACTGCATTAGAAGTAAATTCAGGCACAGTCTATGCTAGGGAAAGTCCTAGGGATTAGCTGTAGGGAGATGTTTTTTTTTTTAATATTATAAATTCTTTGTTTCTGGGTCACTCCACTAGAGATTCCACCATAACAGCCCGGCAGATTCTAGATTTTTATAAAACTCTAAAATCCCCAGCTAATGATCCGAGAGACTTCCAGATTCAAAGTACTTGCCACTTTTCCATAAACTTTTTGAAGTATTCCTGTATGTTATACTGAAAATAATTTTTAAAAATTAAAGATTATCCTGAATGCTTCACAAAACTAATTAGGGAAGGCTCTTGGAACTGGGGATAGGGTAATTTCACACAAACTGCATGATGTAGTGCAGTATTAGAAAAGGAACCACTGGGGCCAGTTGGTCGTGTGGTTAAGGTCCTGGACTCCTACAAAGCTGACTGCAGTTTGAGTCCTGGACTTGACAGCTTAAAAATCACACCAGGCGTATGTATGCGCCCAAAATCCTGAGAAGAGACTGATGGAGAGGGGACTATAGCATGGCCATATCCCCCGCCCCGCCCCCCTCACAACCAGGAGTTATTTCTCAGTTTCCCTCTCACCATCTCTCTCACTCTGGCAAGTGCACACACCCAGTGGCAAAAACCTCAAAAGGAAAAAAAAAAGAAAGAAAGAAAGAGAAGGAAAAATGTAATCACTGAGCTCTCTCCAGTGACTGCAAGCAGAGTCGCTCTGGTGAAAGGAGAGAGTGATTTCCACCTACATTCAGATCTTGTTGAAAGTCTGGATAAGGCTGTTACCACCTCTCCTGTACAGAGAACAGAAACCAAATACTGTCCTTTGAATTGACCTTAGAAAGCATCCTGAAGAAGGAAAACGTTTTCTCTTGACAGTCTATACATAGCAGCCATCCTTGAATAATAGTCGCCATGTCTTCTGGATGGGAAATCACATTTCATATGCTGTGATGATGCTCGGTGAATGAATGTAACATTTTTTTTTTTTAAAGTTAAAACTTTGGAACCAGCAGATGGCGTAATGGCTATGTCGCTGGACTCCCACGTAGTCAACCGCGGTTTGAGTCCTGGACCCTGTGGCTTAAACTCACACCGGGCACATGTGTGTGTGCACCCAAGATCCCGAGAGGAGAATGGAGGAGAAGGGA
This sequence comes from Tupaia belangeri chinensis, assembly GCF_000334495.1. Lineage (NCBI taxonomy): Eukaryota > Metazoa > Chordata > Mammalia > Scandentia > Tupaiidae > Tupaia > Tupaia belangeri. The sequence continues at coordinate 2,636,333 of NW_006160107.1, read as the reverse complement.
TTGCTGTGTGGCCATCCCCCCTGGGCAGTGATTTCTAACCTTCTGTCTCTCTGTCTCTCTGTCTGTCTGGCGTGTGTACGCACCCTATAGCAAAAACATCTCCAAAAAAAAAACCCCAAAAGTTAAAACTTCAATTCCTGCTCTTCTGATGTTAATGACTGCTCAGCACCTACAACAGCCTGAAGATTTACAGATTACTAGCCAGCCGTGCTCTGTTACCTGGAAGTGCCTGTGGGGATGCTGGTTACTAGCACTCCTCAAGGGATTAGAGGGGATGGCTTGGGACCGCGTGGAAGCAACCGTGACTCCCGAGAATGACTGAGCTAGAATAGAACGTGTGTCTTCAAGAACGGGGCTGTCCTCTGTCATGAAGCATGATGGCGCGCGTGACCTGCAGCTCGGTTGCATTTCTGTTAAATAACAAACCTTGTCTCAGTGAAGAAATATGCCTTCGCCAATTTATACCATATAATAACAATGCAGTTTCTCTGAGGCTTATATTTAGCACGTACAAAGGTATGTTTCAGCAAGGTGAATTTTGTATTTGACTGACAGGCAAATTGAATTTTGTGGGAAGATGGGGTTCAGAGAGGGCAGTTATATTAATAATAATAAGAAGAAGATATCATATTAGGGTGTTGGGAAATTCATGACACTTTTTTCTTCGTTTTTCTATGCAAAAAGGTGTCATAACTTTCCCGACCCAGTAATAAAAGTATATCAGAAAGAGCAATTATTTTATCCAAACAAGAAGGAAGCATGTTCCGGGGGAAAGAAAACAAGGGGAGGCGAGCAGCAGTCTCCAGAGGAGGGACTGGTGGGACCCACTGCAATCCCTGCACTCCCGTGGCCGCACGGCCAAGCCGAGCCCCAGCAAAGGGGAGGCGAAGGAGCTCTCAGAGGAGATCACGCCCTTCACAGCGGCCCTCGGCAAAGGAGGCAAAGGAGACCGCAGTTCAGTCCCCGTGTGAGTATCCTGGTCCCTGCGGTGGGAGCGCACTGAGGCCTGCTCCTAGTATGTCTCTGAGGGTCCCCTCCCCTCCCCAAGCAGATTCTGCTCCTCTACACGCCCCGAATTTCCTTCCTCCTCTTCTCCCCTCCTCACCAGCACATCCTGGGATCACCTCCCTCCAGATAAACTACTGGGGTTCAGTTGCCCCATGAGAACACATCATCGTTTATGAGGGATTTAGACATGGCTTACATGAATAGAGGAAGCAGCAATCAAATACATTCTTTGCCCTTACAATAAATGTCCCAGGAAGGAAATAAAGTAAACCAGTTCATGTCACTCGTGATGGGAAGTCCGTGTACGGCTGAATCGTACACTCACACCCGGAGCTCTCACGTGGAAGTCCCGAGCCCGGACCTCCCGTGGGACCGCTGCTGAGGAGGCAGAATCCTCAGGACACTGAGTTAATGAGCTCGTCAGCGTGGGCGTCTCCAGTATGACTGGTGTCCTGATGTGAGGAGGACATAAGCACGTCCAGAGGGAAGGCCACACCAGGGCCAGCTGGTGCATTGTGTTTAAGGTGGCTGGATCCCACAGAGCTGACTGCATGGTTCGAGTCCTGGACTTGGCGGCTTGGAAAACGCACCTGGCTATGCCCCAAATCCCAAAATCCCAAGAGGAAACCCAAGGGGTTTGTGGTGTGACCATCCCCCCTAGGGGGTGATTTCTCTTTCTCTCTCTTTCCAGCTAGTGCACATATCCTATAGCAATTTAAAAAGAAAGAAGAAAGGAAGAACGAACTATCATGTGAAGACACAGGAAGAAGATAACTATAGACTCCAGCCTCCACAACTGTGAGAAAAATAAATGCTTTTTGTGAAGCCATTGGGTCTGGGTTCTTTGCTCTGGCCGTTCTGGCAAACCAGTACACTCAGACACGATATTATTCCTATACTGGAAGCACCAGCTGTAATAAACGTATATGACAAAATCAGAAAATAAGATAACAAAGAAACGATCCCACGTAGCATGCCGATTGTGTGTCCAACAGGACTAGGCAGTTTACACTTATTTTTAATGCGTACAGTCCTGGTAACTAATTTCCATTGCAAAGAGGTGTTAGTTTCCATTTCAGCGACAAAACTAGAACGTAAGGAAAATAGATAACTTACTGCTGTCCCACCGCTTCTATAAAAGCAGGGGTTAGTAGGGCCAGAAGATGGCACAGTGGTTAAAGCACGGAACTCCCACTCGGCCAACTGTGGGTCGAGTCCTAGGGCAGGTGACCCAAAGATCCTGAAGAAGAAAATGGAAGAGAACAGACTGTGGCATGGCCACCTTCCCTGGGGAGTGATTTCTTGCTTTCCTTCTCTCTGTCTCTCCAGCAAGTGCACACGCCCTAGGGAAAAAAAATCTAAAAATAAAAAAGGAAAAATGTTAAAAAGCAGGGGCCAAGCAAGCCCCATGGCCTGATGGTTAAGGGAGCTGGATCCCACATGGCAGACTACACAATTGAGTCCTGGACCTGGACCTGAAGACTTGAGAAACACACCAGGTGTATGCACGTGTATGTCCAAAACCCCAGCAGGATGGAGAAATAGAAGATAAAGCTGTGGCGGGACCACCCCACCGGGGATGCTTTCTCTCTCCATCTCTCTGTCTCTCTCTGGTGATTGCTTTTGCCTTCTGACTAATTTTTTGCTGTTGTTAGAGATTTCTACATGTGCTCATTGGAAAGACAGAACAGAGAGACAGAAAGTGAGAAATCATCTACCAGGGGGATGGCCACACCACAGTCCCTTCTCCTCCATTCTCCTCTCAGGATTTGGGGCACATATGCACATGTGTCCTGCATAAGTTTCAAGCTGGGGGTCCAGAACTTGAACTACAGTTGGTCATGTGGGAGTCCAGTACCTTAACTACTACACCACCTGCTGAATTCCTTTCTGGTTAATTAAGAAATAAAATTAGGGACCGGCTGGTGGTGTGATTAAAGATGCTGTACTCCCACATGGCCAACTGAGGTTTGAGTCCTGGACCTAGCAGCTTGCTTTCTCGTTTTGCCTCTCTCTCTCTCTCTCGCTCTCTCTGTGTGTGTGTGTGTGTGTGTGTGTGTGTGTGTGTATCCCTCTCTGGTCAAATACAGTTAAATAAAATAATTATTTTGGGGGACCAGCAGTTGGCATAATGACTATATTGCTGAACTCCCATGTAGTGAATGGCAATTTGAATACCGGATCCGGGGCTTAAACTCACGCCGGGCACGTGTACGTGCATGCCCAAGACCCTGAGAGGAGAAAGGAGAAGCATTGTGGCATGGCCATCCCCCCTGGGGGTTGATTTCTCGCTTTCTGGCTCTCTGTTTCTCTCTGTGTTTCTGGCAAGCACACACACCTTATAACTAAAACCTCTCTTCCCCCTCCTCAAAAAAATATTTTAAAAAGAAATAAATTTTTTTAAAAAGTACTATGAGATTGCATCATAAATGTATAGTATGAGCTACTTAAATCAGGATAGTTGACTCTTACCTATGTACTGTTACTGATGCACAGCCAAAGATTAGGAAGTTAATTTCCCTGTGATTGAATATCTCCATTTATAAAAATAAGTCATATCTATAGGAACAGGAATATACCACAGGGAAAAAAGAGTCAATTTCAGAATGGATTTAAAAGACACTTTGATACTACTGAAAAAAGAATGAGGCAAACCAAAAGAGCTATTATGGAAGTCACTGTTAAAGCCACACGGTGACGAGCTGGTGGCCTATATAACTCCACCGTCACCGGTGTCCTCAGCGTTCCGTTTTTTCTGTCACCACGAGCAATCAGCGTCCACGTTCAGCCTCTCGGTACAGGCAGCCTCATCAGCCAACCACAGGGGCTCAGGAGTGTGCAGGGCTCATTATTCTCCCTTCTGAGCAGCAGCACTGCAGCCCTCGTTAGTGATTAAATATTTAGTGTCACTAATATCAGCAACCGAGAAGAGAAAATACCGCATTTCTTAGATGCCTTGGAAAACCTACTGAAGGCTGCCTGTCAATCACATGAGCGGCAGGCTCTACCCACCGGATTAGAGGAGATCAAATACAGAACATGCACCGGCCCTGCCCCTCCTGTTGTCTCTATTAGGGACTATCAGGATGCTGTAGAACTAGTTTGAAGCAAAACTCCCCAACAAGGACAAAGAGGTAGAGCTACTAGGAATAAATTCTAGGTGAACTTGACATGCTGCCTGAGGTATCGTAATGTTGGGGCCACTGGGAACTGTCCCCTTTTCAGAGCAGGGCACAGTACTCACTGCATGACGAAGCAGAATCACGCACCTCGGCCCCTCAGAAACTCACACGGGAGGGCACTGCCCTCTGGACAGCTCTGAGTGGACAGAGGCACACCTGCCACGAGGTGAGCAGAAACACTGGCACCTTAGCAGCTTTTCCCCTGAAGCCACTGCCAGCCTTCCCAAGCTTGCGGATGACACGGTGGGTCCGCATATCCAGTCTAGACCTCTTCAGACTCTGGCAAGGGCAGACCTGACCGGACACCCAGACATGGAGCCCGTGGTGCATGCTGCGTTTACATCACATCCGTCCCCCACGCCGGCTCCCAGGACCCTGGCCCGGCCTCCCTATCGGGCCTGGCTGTCTTAGGTGGACTCGCTGCAGAGGCGAGGTGCCTTGACCCTCCACGTGACAGAGCTCCTGCTATGTCGGCTCAGGCTGTCGGAAGATTTCAGCTTTTCCTGCTGTGTCCCTCCCCTCCTGCTCCAGTCCCTGTTCTGTTTGTTTGTGTGTAGAGGATTTTGCTATAGGGTGCATGTGCTCTTCAGAAAGACAGAGACAGAGAGACAAAAAGCGAGAAATCACCCCCCCGGGGGGATGGTCATGCCAACAATCCCTTCTTCTCCATTCTCCTCTTGGGATCCTGGGCATGCACACACATGCACCCAGTGTGAGTTTAAGGCACCAGGTCTGGGACTCGAACCAAGGTCAACTACACGGGAGTCCAGCAACGTAGCCATTACGCCATCTGCTGGTCCCCCCCCATTCCCTGCCTCTACAGAACTGTGGCTGTGCCCAGGTGGAAGTGCACTGCCTGCATCCACTCTGGGCTGTTTCCTCGGCCTCCTAGGGAAAGCCGTGGCCTGCATGCTGTCTTGGCTATCGAAGTTACTCCTTTTGCCAATTTTCTCCAAGTTTGGGGTGTCTGTGTCCAACAAGGGGACCCCAAAGAAGGGCAAGGTCATGAGCATGGGCCTGAGATCCAAGGCCCTGCATGCACTGGTCCCGGGGCAAACGCCCTTCATCGCTCCGGGCTGGCCGGCGTTAACCAGCCCTGGTCTGCCTCAGCCACCCCTCTCCCCACACCCCTCTCCCCATGCTGCGCCGACACGCAGGTTCTGACGATCCCTCTAGCTCCCGTTCGTTAATAATGTCGCTGCAGGGAGTCTTTCCGCCTGACCTCGACAGTCTTCTACAGTTTGGATGATGCTAGCGTAAGAGTTCGTGTGTTGGGATTTGGTAAAAGCATGTAATGTAAGGTCATGGGGAGGCAGTGAGACTCCTAGGAGGCGTGCCTAGTGGGACAGCCCCAGCCACCCGCTGAGAACGGAGGGAACCGGGAACCGAAGTCCGTTCCCTCTTCCTTCTCTCTCTGCTGTCTGCATGTGGCTGCGAACCCACTGCTGCACTCGTACCGGTCTGCCGTGTGGTGACGCAGGACCAGAGGCCCGCCAGAGGCTGGCCCGTGCTTTTGGACTTCCCAGCCACCAGAATCACCAGCGCAATACGCCTCTGCTCTTTGTAAATCACCCAGTCCCCGTATTTCTATTAGCAAGACAATAAAGTCATACACATTTCTGTTTTCAGAGACAGGAACAGCTTCTGGTCAGCCAAGGAGATTATGCCCTTCGAGTAATGGCTGTCTCTTCTACAGCCTTGCAAGACTTAAAACTTTGTTCCGTCATCTCCTTGAGGTGCCCGAAGCTTTCATAGAACAGTCCAGATCTGCACACTCGTCACCCAGGTCCACAAGTCCCTGTCACTGCAGGAGCACGGCTCCCATGGAGGAGGTAGGGGTCTGAAATGGGCTTCGTCTAACTGCATCACCCTATTCTTTCTAAAAACCACCTCCATTATTTATTTATTTCTTAAAGAATTATTTTATTTAACTTTATTTATTTTTATTTGACCAGGGAGAGACAGAGTGAGCTAGACAGAGAGAGAGTGAGAAAGCAAGCCACCAGGTCTGGGACTTGAACTACAGTTGGACATGTGGGAGTCCAGCGTCCTTAACCACCACGCCACCTGCTGGCCCCGCCTCCATGATTTATTAACGAAAACTCTAGACTTGAACACTGGCTGATAGAAAGAAGTCATAATTATCAAGCAAACAATATTTTCTAATGTTCGTGCCTGAAAAGAACAGCTACACGCATCAGTTATGGCAGTGCTATTAAATGTGCATTTGTTAAATATTACCTAGAAATCCATCCTTTAAAAAAAAATGGGAACTGCAGGGGAAGAACGTTTTTCATTGAAGGATCATTAATACATTTACATTTTTAAATTCCATCCCAGAGGGAGCCTGGAGACGCGAGTTATTTTTTATTTTAAGTGTCATTTGGTATTCCCTTTATTGCCATATCTTTGTAGGTCAGGACACTATAATGAACTTGAAACAAAAACCACCTGATGACAGAGATGTAAAAGTCAAAAAGTCACAGCAAAGGCACAGAGATGTAACTTGGTTGGTTCAAAGGAAAATGCACACGGTAAACGCTCATTTGCCTTGAGAATCCCTCACGTTACTCACACGCTAACCTCAGATTTTTTTTTCCATGCTGTAGAACAAGGGCTTTTAAATACAAAGGCCACCTCCTAGTCCAAATGAAACCCTCGCACCTCCAAGGAAGACGTTTCTCTCATGGTTTTTAAAATTGTGCTGAGCCGTTTTTGCAGATGGGCCCTGTATTGTCCCACAGAAACAGAAGCTCTATAGTCACAGGACTGTAAAACAAAGAAAAAAAAAAAAAAAAGGATTTAATATGACGGCGGCTTGGGCTGGCTTGCTGTAGCCCCAGGGTCCAACTTGGGAGCTGAACAGTGTCTGTGTGGCCGCTTGCCATGGTCTGCTGCATCATCTTACAGCAAAACCGAATTGTTTTGACGAGAGTTGGTGAACAGGCTATGTTTGGACAGACTGGCTCTGTTTTTAGCCATTAAAAAGGGCTATTAAAACTGCTGAGCTGTCGTTAAAGCACACGGTGAGGTGCCCACGACAAAGCAGCAAGAAGTCAATTGGCTTTCTACACCCAGAGGCCCGTCTGGGAGGACGTGGCCCTGTCAGGCCCACTCCACTTCATGGTGCGGAGCGGGGACCAGTACTTTCACCAGGTGTGACTGAAAGGCGCTCAGCTTGACTCAGACTCTGGAAAAGGGCTTTGAGCTTAGAAAGAAAGAAAGGAAGGAAGGAAGCAGCTTAAAGTTTCAGGCGCTGGTCAGTAAATTGGGCAATGTGCTCTGGGCTCTCTGCATTGCAGCAAAACCCTCATTACTTTGGAATAATTGGGAGGAGGAGAGCGTTAAGCTTTCCAAGTTGAAGCAAGGAATTATACAATATTTTTGGGATGCTGCCATTATATTATGTTTTAGCCTCAGGCTAACAATTGTTATTAACCAGAGATTCTATTTAATATCTGTAATCCAAAAGAGCAATTAGTAATTAGCACACCATTGTTGATATGCAAATATAATGCTTTCAACTTTTATTTTAAGATGTCTTCAGTGGAATAAATAGTCCTCTTGAATTCTCTCTATGCTATTGATTTTATTGGTAAAGCCAATTAAAATATAATTTAAAAAAATATGTCACAAAGATGTGTTTTGGCTTTGCCTCCGTTTGAATAATCTCAAATCCTGAAGTCGTCTGACTTTTAAGTCAGTGAGTCCAAATAAGCGAAATATTTTAATGTAGTGAAACAGAAGAGACTTTCAGCATGCTTTCGAAAATAAGATAAACAATGTGCCCCTCCTCCTAGCTCTTTTCCTTTCCTCTTCTCAGAAACCGGAGTACGAAAATGGCCCCTCTCTCCTTTGTCTTCAACGTCTCTTCTGTGGCCCCTTCTTAGCCACGTGTGAGCATATCTCAGCCTTTCCTCCCTTCGTGTTAAAACCCCACTGAGCTGCGTGTGCATTCGAGTCATCTGATCTTCCTCCCCTTCAAAGTCAGACGGACGGACAGAGTTCGTGCTCATGGCTTTTTCTCTCTCACACGCCACACTCATCCTTCCTCAGCCCTTGAAATCCCACTTCCTTCCTCCTCATGAGGCTGAAACCACTGTCCCTCTCACTGAGGTCTCTGACATGTGCCCCTACCTTTTGATCTTTCTTATGCAAGAAAGGACCTCTGAAACAATGTCGAGTAGAAACTGGAAGAGCCGGCATTCTTAGAGTGCTCCCAAATGGGAAGAGAGGACTCTCTGCCACCATCCAAAAGGTGTTAGCTAGATACTCCTTAACCTTGTATGATGTTAAAAAAAAAAAAAAGTTCTATTCTAGTTTTAGTTAGTCAAGACTTTCTTAAAAAATAGTAAATAGGATTGAATGTTATCAAATGAGTTTTCCAGATCTAGTAAGATGGCAGTTTCAATGAATACATAGATTCCAGCAAGACAGAGCCTCACCTCGGATTGTTAATCCCCAACTAATATCTTAGAAGGACTTTAATAAGCCATTCTGTTAGCCTAGCTGCTGTGAAATATGGGGACCCTGGAAGACAAATGTGTCCCATTTTTATTTTCATATCTCCTTTGCTATAAAATGAGTCCATTGATCCAACACAACACTGTGTAGGATGTGTGTTGATGAATCCGACATTCTGTAAACACTCGAACTAGGAAATCCAACTCACACCCATAATAGTATTGATTTAGTGGAGATGAACTCTGTCCTTCAGTCCTACCTCCCAGTGGGAGCCACCTAGTATGGTTGCATGGCCCTCCAACCACATCCCATTTAAATTTGAGTTTTGGATAAATTATGAATAGCTTTTTGAGTACAGAAATGTTCCAAATATTGCATGGGACATACCAATATTAAAAATCATTCCTTGTTTATCTGAAATTCAAATATCATTGGGTACTTTGGGTTTCTAGTTGCTGTATCTGGGAACTCAGCCCCTGAGCTGTCTCGTCGACCCCCAGAGCAGTACCAGGTCAGCATCTCACACTGTGTTGGCAGGGGGACGTTCAGCAGTGGCTGCAGGCACACTGACCTCCGTGAGGCCCATGTCACTGGATGCATGAGTAGGTCCATCGCTTACATTACGGGCCCTCAGAGTGTGCACCATTGTGGTGCAGGAATGGCGGAGGAGAGACTGTGACAGTCATAGAATGAGGCATCCTGTACCTTTGGGCTCTGACAGCACCCTCTAAGGTGAGGTACAAGGATCACATACTTTGTGCCAATCCCATTAGCCCACCCTCATGCCACTTTTCACCATCCGTAGTCTTTCATCCTCCACCCAAGTCTCGTCGCTAGCCATGACTTCTGGGTACATTCTGCAGCGACTTCTCTCTCCAAAGGGAGCAGCCAAGCACATTGCTTACATCTTCGTCTCAGGAGGATGCTCCTTCGCACTGCCCTGGAGGGCCAGCCCTGGCTGGGTTTGTAACGCAGCAGGGCTTTAGTCCAGACTGGCCCTGGTCTACTGCACTGACCCACTTGCGAACCACTTTTCCCAGTCCATGAGTTGGTCATAAAGAATCCCTTATGGAGCTGCATCGTGAGCTCCTAAAGAGGGGCAGGTCGGACAAAATCACATCATCTCACTCATTAGCGAAGGCCAAAAGATTCAGCTGCACCCTGAAGTACACAAGGTTAAAGGTGGATACCAGAATTGGGAAGGGGGGTGGGGAGGAACTGGTTCCCAGATAGAAGAGGGCAGGTAGATACACAGAGGGTGTTCCAGTGCTACTGCACACTAGGGATAGTTAGTGACAAGTTGACGCATGTGCAAAGCAGTTAGAAGAGTGGATTTCAAATGTGCACAACACAAAGTCATCAGTGTTTGAGATGGTGGATACATGCATTGCCCTGATTTAATTAATGCATGAGGTGAACATGTTTTGAAAAACACTGTACCCCATAAATATGTACCACTATTATATGTAAATTATACATGACAGTAATAATGAATGAGGAGAGAAAGAAATAAAAAAGAAAAGAATGGTTGGTACACTGGGAATAGGGGACATTTATATTTATTGGTGTCTTCCGATTGTACGCAGGCCTGGTCCCAAATGCGCCATTTTCGTTGTACAGTGCATCGCTTCAGCCTCTGGTCGCGTGACTTGGTGCATCTGAGGACGCACAGCTTGTAGTGAGTAACTGGCTGCACAGACACTGGGCGAGTCCTCGTTAGACAGTCTCTAGTAGGGCCAAGTATATGAGAAGAACTGCATTTTAAACAAAAACCCTACGGGTCTGCTCGGCAGTTTTCCAGAAATGCCCTCCTGTCATCCTTACCCATGTGGATGCTTGAACACCGTCAGACCCGCCGCGTGGTGGAGACGGAGCAGCAGGGCAGCAGACCACCCGCTCCAGACCTCTTGATCCGACATGACTCTAGGCTGGTAGCCTCAGGGGTCACTCCTGAACAGACCAAAGCTGTGATCACGAATAGTGTCTGCTGGCGGCTGCCTCCAGGGAGGTCTGAGGGGTAGGTCCTGTCAGGACTGTCCTGTCCTTTGGAGGGCATGGCCCCGCACGCCCGAGATGGCACAGACATTAACAATGTGTACGTGTTAGTTTATGACTGCTGCGTACCACATTGCCGAAATGTAATGGATTAAAACAACTCAGTGTTATTATCCCGTATTTGCCTGGTTTGGGGGTCTAGGCACGACGTAGCTGGGTTCTTGCCTCAGGGCTTACCGGGCTGCAGTCCAGGTGGACTCACCGAAGGCTTGGGAAGATGCACTCCCACTCTCCCGCTCGCTGGCAGGACTCCGCATGCAGCTGTGGCCGAGTCCCCGCTTTCTCAGCGCCTGTTGGCTAAGAGCCACCTTCAAGTCCCAGCAACTGCTCACAGATCCCTGACAAATACAAGCAGCTCACGACACGGCCATTCGCTTCTGCAAGGCTAGCGGGGGTGTCTTTCTCTACAGGAAGGGTCTTCTTTTATGGGTTTCACCTGGTTATGTCTGGTCCAAACAGGTAAACTCCTGATACAGGGTCAGTACATCTGTAAAAGCTCTTTGCCAGTGCCGTAAAAACTAACCTCGCCACGCAGTGACATCGCATCGTAGGTAGCCCTGGCCTCCCAGGGAGAGTATGTGGCAGGTGGACACAGGCACTGGGCATCTTCAGGGCCAGCTGGAGACCCACTGGTCACTGTGCGTCCTCCCTTCTGAGGACGATGCCAGTCACCTACTCAGGAAGGGCCAGTCCCCACCTCCTGGGCTTGTGCCTCTCACCCATCTCCTATTTCTGCATTTGGACCTCCCCCTGGGAAATATTGGAAACTCTTAGTCAATGCGTCCAGTGTGTTGCTTAACATCTATTTTATGTGTATGTTTCTTTGTGTGTTTCTGGGCTTTATTCTGGTCCCTTATTTAAATTTCTACCTTGAGCGATAGCGCTGTCTCTTTGGCAGTAAAGGAACTATAAAATGGGAAGGGGAAGGGCAATATGACAAGACGGTAGAGAAGAAGGCACGGGGAAAGTAAATATCATGCTGGCGCAATGGCCTCGGAGAGCCAGACCCCGCATGGCCAGCTGTGTTCAAATCCCAGATCGTGTGGCTGGGAAGCAGCCCCGGGGACCTGCGCATCTGTGCCCAAATCCCAACATGATGGGGAAATGGAGAAGAAGGAACTGCTTTGTGGTCATGCTGCATTGGGGGTGTTTTTCCCCCTTTTTCTGTTTCTCTATCTGCCTCTAGCAATTAAAAAATATTCAAGGGACCAGCAGTTAGCATAATGGCTATGTTGCTAGACTCCCACGTAGTCGACCGCAGTTCAAGTCCTGGATCCGGTGGCTTAAACTCACGCCGGGCGGGTGTGCGTGCGTGCCCAAGATCCCCAGAGAAGAATGGAGAAGGGATTGCGGCGTGGCCATCCCCCCTGGGGGGGGGGGATTTCTTGCTTTCTGTCTCTCTGTCTCTCTCTCTGTCTGTCCGGTGAATGCACATGCCCTATGGCAAAAACCTCTCAAAAAAAAATTTCAAACAAATAGGTAGATAAATGTTGATAAGAAATAAATTTTTACTAAGTATGTTTTAGGGAAATTAAATTTTAAATGCTTTTTTTTATTCATTTTTTTTTTTTCAATTTGGCCAGAGAAAGACAGACACACAGAGAGAAAAAAGTGAGAAAGCAAGCCACCAGATCCAGGACTCAAACTGTGGTTGGTCACGTGGGAGTGTCCAGCTCCTTAACCACCACACCACCTGCTGGCCCCTTAAATGCTTATATTTTAAAGAACATAACAATGCATTACAAACGTTAGATGTAAATGTAAGGAGTGTTGGGATCAGCAGCTGGCATAGTGGTTAAGGTGCTAGACTTCCACATGGCTGGGCCTGGTGGGTTGAAAACCACTCTGGGCTCAGGTGTGTGTGTGTGTGTGTGCATGTGCCCAAAATCCCAGAAGGAGAATGAAGAGAAGTTGGAGATGGCCATACCCCCAGGGGGTGATTTCTCACTTTCCCTTTCACTGTCCCTGTATATATATATATATATATATCCATATATATACACACATACACACACACACACACACACACACACACATACACACACAAATATATAGATACATATATCTAGGGACTGTCCATGCACATTCAAAACCTAAACACACATTTTTGCGAGCACTGGGACAGTCTACGGCCTTGTCGATCTCCACCCGTTGTTCTCAGGAGCAGCAGACAGGCGTCCCCAGACTTTTGGTCTCTAAATATTACTCTCCGTTACGCGAAACAGTTTCCTCCAGAGATGAGTCCTGGGTTCAGCCCAGGAAATACATGGGCCTAGAATGTGTTTTTGTTGCTGGAAAAGGTGGAAGTGTTCAGCGTGTCTGGGGCGGTGGTAAAGGGAGCTGGGCTAGGGCATGCACACTCGGCCAAGTGAAGGTGGGAAACAGGAGAGGGAGTCAGGGCAGCGGGGTCAAAGCCCCCCGCCCCCCCCCCCCCCCCCCCCCGCCGCTCAACGGGCACCGGATGTCTCACTTTACGGCAGAGCGGGAAAAGTAATACACATGCTTAGGTCGTCATGTACTCACATATACTTTGAAAAGCCATATTATGTGCTATGGAGGTGTATAACGATTGAATGTAAATGAGAAATTATAGCTTTTTTAATGGGAGAATAGATCAATAAAATATCCATTTAAAATAGCCTTTAATAAAAACAAAGCTAATGCATGAATAAAAGTTTACAGAGATTACAATACAAAAGAAGAGTAAATATAGTAGAATATATTTAGTAACTTCACAAGTATTTTGAATTATTAGGGAGAATTATTTCCTGTGGCATTCCATTTCTCTTACACAGTAACTAACTTGATAAGTTATTTCTATTTGTGTAAATGTAGAAGGCTGTAGACACACTACCAGGAATCCCAGGGAGGAAGAACTTCAGTCCCATGCAATATCCTAGGGAAGAGGGCAGGCTAGTCTAATACCCCACAGAAGACGGTACGCAGACTCCGCCTCTCAGCCCTGGGAGATCGAATTCTCTAAGAGTCTAATAAAGCGTCGTGAGAGATACTGAACACCAAAGCCAGGTATTCCGTGCCCAAGAGTGCTGGCCAAATGAAGTATCTTGTTGGGAAATAAATATAGTGAAAATCCCCTTGATGGAGCAACTGACCACATATCCTAAAAGGAAATCCATGCCTTAAATTCTGACTTGAGGGATGAGCAGTTGGTGTAATGGCTGTGTCGCTGGACTCCCATGTAGTTGACTGTGGTTTGAGTCCTGGACTCGATGGCTTAAACTCACGCCGGGCACATGTGCTTGCATGCCCAAGATCCCAAGAATAGAATGGAGGAGAGGGGATTGTGGCATGGCCATTCCCCCCCTGGAGAGGGGGGTGATTTCTCACTTTCTGTCTCTCTAGTGAGCGCACACGCCCTATAGCAAAAACCTGTCAAAAAAAAAAAAAAATTCTGATTTGAGATTATAGAGGCAAAAATGTCCATGACATGGAACCTATAACCTTCCTGGTGAGAGATGATTTTTACCCCTTTTGGGAGAAGTGAGAAAGGGGAGTACAAATATAGGTTTTAAACACTGACAAAATAAATCAAACTAAATTTCGGAAACTTGTGATCGGTTGGAAGCAGTGATGCTGCTCTGTCGTCTAATCAAGGGCAAAGATACGTGTGCGCTGTCCATGAAACTCCATGGCGCCGAAGGGAACGTCACGCGTTGACGTGTGACTTGCTTAAAAAGCTTGAAAGACCTGTCCGAAATCGATGCTTACATGACTGAGAATGTCTTCTCAAATGTCTGCACTTTGATCATTAGCAGAATTGAAATATTTAGAGGTTAATGCATTTAGTAGATTTAAAATCTTGATGTTTTGAACATGAAACATGCAAATGGTAGTGAACGCCTCACTCAACCCAGACAAACCACGGACACACGAGAGACCGTCACAATTTTCTGAAACTGCTCAGTCATTGTTAACATGGCAGTGCCTTATTCTGTTTGCAGAAGTCCATTTCGGATCGTTTACAAACCTGCCCCACCCCCGGAGACTCCAGTGGTCTGGCCGCGATATCTACTCCTACTTTAACCCCCTCAGTCACAGGACCCCCATTACTGGGCTGGATCGCTTACTTCAAGTGTGCGGGACGTCCCTCTTCCCACCTCCCTCCCGGCGCAGCTCGGCACATGGCTGGTGAGTGTGCGCTTCTGTCCTGGCTGTGCGCTCCCCCTCGTGCTGCCTGGGCTCCCCAGTGAACCTCCCCCGAGCACTCCTGCACACCCGTGTCACGTTATCGCAACGCCCTTACACGGCGGGTTGGCGTTCGCTTCCACCGTGCCCCACGATTTATGAACGTAGGACCAGGCTTTGCACGAATGCCTCAGTTTCAGTGCCACACACGAAGGTAAAATGTGTTTGAACTGCATGTCTACACATTCTGGCCAGTCAGAGTTTTACTTTTTTGTCTCCTTTACTTATTTTTATTTTTATTTTATTTTTTCCACTTTCTTGTTCTTTCTCTTCACAATTGGGGACACTTTTCTTGCACTGAAAGGGCAGCTCATCTAGGATGTGTCTCTAGATAGGGTTTCAGTAAAGCTCTGCGTCCCTCAGATCCGAGGCCACATGTGCTGTCCCTCCAAAGGTGACAAATCTTTCAGATTCTTCGAAAGAATAAGAAACTCCGCAGCCTATGCTGCAGCTTCGGCTCCTGCCTGAGAGTTCCAGCCTACCATCATGACATCCTGCCCTTCGGGTTTCAGATTTTTTTAAATGATTTATTTAATTTTATTTATTCATTCACTTATTTGAATTTGACGAGAGAAAGAGAGAGAGAGAAAGTGAGAAAGTAAGCCACCAGGTCCAGGACTTGAACCATGGTCAGCCATATGGGAGCGTCCAGTGCTTTAACCACCACGCCACCAACTTGCTAGCCCCCGACCATATAAGCCAATTCCTCACAGCGTCAATATCTCTGTCCTATTGATTCCGTGTCTCTCTGTGACCTCTGACTAACATATGTGACACTTTGTACTGGGTTTTACTTTAGGTATGCACAAGTGAACTCTCTGCAAACATGGCCAATTATGCTTGCTTAGTTCATTATTCAAAATAGGCTGAGAGAGAGTTCACATTCCTAAGAATCTCAGTGGAGAAGTGGCTCATAAAATACATGTCTTTATGCACAAGGAATTCCTGTGTGCTTTCTGGGAACCTAGGCGGTGCGAGCAGCACTGGGGACCCGGCTGCATAAGGAGGACGAGGCTCTCTCCCCTCAATTTCTGCCCCAGTTCCTGCTGTGTCTCAACTCCCTGGGAGACAGTCCTTCCACCCACTGACCCCTATTTGTAGTCTCTCCACTGCACACGGCCTTCTCTTCACTCCTCCCGCCCTCGACTTAGGGAGGGAAATAAAAATATAAAGAGGACTGAAAACATGTAATAAGGGCCAGGAGCACAGAGCGTGAGAGGAGACAGTGACTAAATCTTTATGGCCTAAAACAGAGAAGACTCAGCAGGGAACACGATTCAGTCCATAAACGTCTTCGGGTAAGCACACGTGTACGCGACACGGGGGACTCGCTTACGGTGGAGTAACGTGCTGAAGTGAGGCCAAAGTGCCTGGGGTCTGGAATGAGCCGCTTAGACGGCGACAGAACAGCCATATCGGAAAGGTTTCTGAATTACGACCGGAGAACGTGGTTACGTGTACTGAAGACACCGTAGAAATGCGGAGAGCGCCATCAGCTGACCCGGCCTACCTCAGGCCTGGTGTGAGGGATTCCAACCCGTTCAGGTCAGAGTTACACAGTATTCCAATAAAACATGACATAAAACAGAACAGACACTCGAGAAAGGACTTCACCTATGACTGATAACAAACTGCATGAGTCTAGACGCGAGGTGGGGGAGTCTGCCTCGGAAGGCGGTAGTCCTTCCACCCCAGGAGCCTGTGGCCCTGTCACCCTCGGGGTGCCCTTGGGAGCAGCAGCAGTAACAGCAACATCCCGCAGAGGCTTGTCAGAGATGGGGACTCTCGGGCCCACCCAGACCCTCAGCAGAACCTGCACTTTCACAGGATCCCTGGTACTGCTCATGCATATGAAGGTTTGAAAATCACCGGAGGAAAATACGGATGCCTTTTATGCCCTTGGGATTCTGAAGACGACATCGAATAAATGTCTCGGCTGGCTTCGCGGCACCATGTTCAAGCGATGCTGAATCCATGTGGAGGACCGCAGTGCTGGTCACCTGTGCCCATGATCCCCGCTGGCGAAGGCAGCAGGTCACAGCCTGGGATCCCACTGAGAGTGCCTGTCTCTTGGCCTTTCTCACTCTCATCTTTCACGCTCATAAAAGAAAGAAAGAAACTTACTTTAAAACGAAGAAATGTCCTTACTGGAGGACCTTCTCATTTCTTTCAGAATGACAGTGACGTGTTGACTATGAAGTGTTCCTCTGTGCACTCGTGGTATCAATGCTTACTTTAACAGAATACAAATAGCATATACTCTGTGCAGTACTAGTGCAGTTAGGTTTGCCGTCGATTACATGTTTCTTTCATAGTCTATTTTTAATTTTATATCTGCCAGTGGACATGTGTGATAACAGGTGTCAAAATAGTCCCTCGGGCCCTTGCTGTGGTGCACTGGGTAGCTTGTCGGACTGCAGAGCTGGAAGTGACGTGCCAACTGTTGTTCGAATCCCCAACCTGGCCATCCTGAAACGCCGGACATGTGTGTACTGCCCAGCACTCCGGCAAGTCAGGGGTCTCTGTCTCCCTCTCCCTCTCCCTCTCTGTCTCCCTCTCGCACTCACGTGCTCGATCATGAACAATAACCACAAATAGCAATGTGGCTAAGATAAATGTTGCTCTTCACATGGGAGGATCATTGCACAGCCTCATGGGGTTCAGCGGAGAACAGGCCGCATGTGTGGTGCTGCAGGAAGAGGTCAGATGATATGATGAAAGCACCTTGGACCAAGGACCCCAAGCCCCCAAGTCGGTACTTACACGCCAGGGAAACGCTGGGTCATTTCACTCTTGCAAGGCTCGGGGTACTCACTGGAAATACATTGATAGTAACAGTTCCCTCCGAGGTGAGGAGCTAAGGGTATGATGCTCGTGGAAGGCTTCATGACTGAGAGGGTAACAGGAAGGGACACGGAGGAACCTGGCACCTCGGAGGAAGGCTGGCCATTGGTGAGCACCCGTAATCTGTCAGACTCTGGTTCGCACAGTCGGCGATTTTATCACAGAATCCTTCGGTCCCCGGCTTGCAGATATTAAAACAACTGCTTGTTAAATTCTATTTTAGGAATCAAACATAGCTTTAGCTTCAGGAAGGCTGGCTCCTTGCCAGAAGTCTGAGGCAGGAGGAATAGAATGAGATTTTTTGGCACCAAGCTCTGGCTTTTATTTTGCCAAAAGAAAGAGGAGCATCTGCCCTTCCACTAATCCTGAGGTCGAGGTACTTGGTTCCATTAAGACAGGTTTCCCGTGAGACAGACAACCAAGGCCACTAATGTTATAAACATACCTAAATCCTTAAACCAAGGTTGCCGCCCGCGTTTCATAGGTGTGTGTGTGTACACGTGTGTGTGTGTGTGTGTCATAACAGGGTCTTAAAATATTATGACACTAGTAACTGAAAGATTCCCATAAAAAAAATGAATTTCTCATACCTTGAACAATCCAAAGGTCTTGGACCAGCAGTTAGTGTAATGGCTATGTCGCTGGAATTCCACGTAGTTGACCGCGGTTCGAGTCCCGGACCCAGTGGCTTAAACTCACGCCGGGTGCGTGTGCATGTGTGCCCAAGATCCCCAGAGGAGAAGGGAGGAGAAGGGATTGCGGTGTGGCCATCCCCCCCTGGGGGGTGACTTCTTACTTTCTGTCTCTCTGTCTTTATGTCTCTCTTTCTGGCCAGTGCACGCGCCCTTATAGCAAAAACCTCTCCAAAAAAAAAAAAAAATCCAAAGGTGTTGCGACCTTACATCCAGCGGCAGAAGGACCACATCCCACTGTAACCAGATACCCGTTTCTGACCCAGGGTGACACCCACCGCCATGGTCAGCTGGTTTATTTGCCCTTACCCACCCGGTCTGCACAGGCCCCTAGTCCCCCCTACTTCCCAGTTCACCTTTACCTTGTTCCTGTGTGGTGGCGAAGTATCTGCAGCAGGCCGGGCCGTCCACCCCTAGGCTGTCCCGTTCTGCCCAGATGGCTCACTGAAATCCACGCGCTCCGGGAGGAGATGTCAGGAGATGGAGCCGAGGGCATCTGAGAATGGCTGCTTGTGTACAAAGGGCCCTGAGCCGTGCCTGGGCTTGAATTCATCTCCGGGGGCTACCATAGGAGCCCTGTGTGGCCTGGGTGTGTAT